>NC_056756.1:43946319-44299652 GCF_018687715.1 Carya illinoinensis
TGCGGGATTTTATAGAAGATTTATTAAGGATTTCTCTAAACTCACTAAACCTTTATGTAATCTTCTTGAGAAAAATTCTGCATTTGACTTTGATGTTGTTTGTTTGCAGGCCTTTAATGCACTCAAGGAGAAGCTAATTTCAGCACCAATTGTGATTGTGCCTGATTGGAGTCAACCTTTTGAAATTATGTGCGATGCAAGTGACTTTGCAATTGGAGCAGTGTTGGGGCAAAGGCGAGACAAGCTATTTAGAGCCATCTATTATGCAAGCCGGACATTGAATGAAGCTCAGTTAAATTATACAACAACTGAGAAGGAGATGCTTGCCGTGGTGTTCGCTTGTGACAAATTTCGGTCCTACCTCATTGGGACAAAGGTGATAGTGTTCACTGATCATGCAGCACTTCGCTATTTGTTTGGCAAGAAGGATGCTAAGCCTAGGCTAATTCGTTGGATCCTCCTTCTTCAAGAATTTGATTTGGAGATTCGCGACAAGAAGGGAAGTGAAAATTTAGTGGCTGACCATCTCTCTCGGTTAGAGCAAGAGGAAGAAAGACTAGATTCAGTGGTCCAAGAGGCATTCCCTGATGAGCAGTTGTTTGCATGTGAGATCAAGCTTCCGTGGTATGCTGATATTGTTAATTATCTAGCTTGTAAGGTTTTACCACCTGATCTTACTTACCATCAACGTAAGAAATTTTTGCATGATGTGAATCACTATCTTTGGGATGAGCCTTTGTTGTTCAAAAGATGCCCTGATCAAATCATTAGAAGATGTGTGCCGGAAGAAGAGATGCAAGACATCCTTCATCATTGCCATTCCTCATCATATGGAGGACACTTTGGAGCCACCCGTACAGCAGCTAAGGTACTTCAAAGTGGGTTCTTTTGGCCTTCCATTTTTCGTGATAGTTACACTTTGGTGAAAACTTGTGACCGGTGCCAACGTATGGGAAATATTTCAAGGCGTCATGAGTTACCATTGAAAGGTATCTTAGAAGTTGAGTTGTTTGATGTTTGGGGAATAGATTTTATGGGGCCTTTTCCGCCTTCTTTTGGTTTTGCATATATCTTGCTAGCAGTTGACTATGTGTCAAAATGGGTGGAAGCAATTGCTACAACAACAAATGATGCAAAGGTAGTGCTCAAATTTCTGCACAAGAACATATTCACAAGATTTGGCACTCCACGAGCTATTATTAGTGATGAAGGGACTCACTTTTGCAACAAGTTATTTGAGAATCTTCTGTCTAAATATGGTGTGAAGCACAAGATAGCACTTGCTTACCATCCTCAAACTAATGGTCAAGCTGAAATTTCAAATAGAGAGATCAAGAACATCCTTGAGAAGACGGTCAAAATCAATAGAAAGGATTGGGCGAAGAAGCTTGATGATGCTTTGTGGGCATACCGTACAGCCTTTAAAACACCTATCGGGATGTCTCCATACCGATTAGTGTTTGGAAAGGCATGTCATCTTCCTATAGAGTTGGAGCATAGAGCTTATTGGGCTGTGAAAAAGTTTAACTTTGATTTGAAGGCAGCAGGTGAAAAGCGACTTCTTCAATTGAATGAGATGGAAGAGTTTCGGAATGATGCATATGAAAATGCCAAGATCTATAAAGAAAGGACGAAGAAGTGGCATGATAAACAGATTCTTAGGCGAGAGTTTGCTCCAGGACAACAAGTTTTACTCTTCAATTCACGACTCAAACTCTTTCCGGGAAAGTTGAAATCAAGATGGACGGGACCTTATACAATTCATGAAGTTTCCTCTTTTGGAGCAGTAGATTTGAAGGACAAGACTGGGAACATTTTCAGAGTTAATGGTCAGAGATTGAAGCACTACTATGGAGAGCAAATGGAGAGGAACTATGCATTTATTCCTCTTGGAGATCCTAATTGATGATCATTGAAAAGTCCGGCTGTAGACTTTAAAACAAGCGCTTATGGGAGGCAACCCATATATCTATCTTTCTTTCTTTCATTTATTTTATTATCTTTATTTATTTAAGTTTTAATAAATTAATTTTTGATGCAGGTATTTAGTAAGAATAAAGAGCTGGACAATTTTTAAACCTCGGAAGGTTCACCATGAAACCAGGGAAGTTCCTTTATTTCTTCAATCCTTTTTACTTTTGCATCACAATGAGGACATTGTTTAGTTTAAGTTTGGGGGTGTAAACTCCTATAATCATTGGATCATCTTGTTTTCTAAGTCTTGGGTTGTTGATGGGTTGTTTGAGTCTCTTACCAAGCATGCATTGGAGTAAGATTGAATTCTCTATGACTCTGAAATTTGTGATTGAAGATGGTTTTGAGAAAAATTTTCAAAAATTTCTTTTATGTCAAGTGAAGTTTTGTGGGTACTTTGGTTTAAATCTTTGACCTTGAACACAATTGAGCACATAGTCATTTTTCTCTTATTCCATTTTGCTTATGAAGAGAAGAAGTTGAATTAATTGAAAGAGGAAGGTTCGATTTTGCTTTGCTCTAGAATCCGTTGATGGGTCCTTGAGGCGAAATCCTAGTTGAGACCAAATATTAGAGAAATGATCTAGGCATTTCTTTGGCATAACCAAAAAGCTTTCCCAGCCGTCCTAAATGTCATGCCATCATTACATGGTGTGTTTCCATAGTCAACCCCCTTGAGCCTTCATGAGCCTTTATTGATTCTTTAAACTACATAAACCATGCCCGCTCTAAGCCTGAAAAACAATGAATCTACCGTTGATAGTTTGAGAAAATACTTTGGTGGAGAGTTACATTTAAAAGAGAAAATTGGTTACATGATGAAACATATTATGTTTGCTCTGTTTGATCAAAGAAAAAGAAGAAGAAGAAAGGAAGTGATTGAAAAAAAAAAAAAAAAAAAAAAGAAAGAAAGAAAAGAAAAGAAAAAAAGAAGTCGCCAAGCGGAAAGTGAATGACCTCAAATTTTGTTAAGGGAAGTGTTGGTATTACATCAGTGATTACAGCAATTATAATGCCACAAGTATGAGCATATTGCCAAGAAAGAGCTATGATTTGAATCATGTGAGTTTCTCTTTTAATGTTCTTTTCACTAAGTATTTTCCCAGTTTGTTTAATCTCCCATATCCAGTTCTTTCTTAACCCTCACCCTGTGGCCTATCATTACAACCTTAATAAAGACCTTTTGATCTTTGATTTTGGTGTTGACTACATTAGTGGAGAGGATTTCTGAAAATTGGACTTATGGGGTTAAGTTTTAAGAGAATTCTTCTGATTTTGGTTGTTCTACTTTTATCTGAGTTTGCAGGTGGTTTGAGGTTAAATTGACTATATCACACACACACTCAAGGTCTTAGCTTTAGGTTGAAGTAAACGCCTAACTCTTGCTTGACAAATTGCCAAATTTTTGATTGATTTTCTTGCTATCTTTGATGTTAAAAGAGTAAGATACTAGAGATGAAATCTAAATTCATAAAAGCTTGGTGAGTGATGATACTTCTCTTTGGGGTCGAGTTGATATTGCCTAAACTATCATTTGTTTTTCTTTTTGTTTGAGGACAAACAAAGTTGTAAGTTTGGGGGTATTTGATGGCTTGCAAAATTTCATATTGCAGATTTTACAAGTTCGCTCGAGCGGAGGCTTTTGGCCGCTCGAGCGAATTCAGGCAGATTCAAACGCTCGACTGCCGCTCGACAGGGAGCTCGAGCGGGTTGCTGAAAAACGAAGATCGCTCGAGCGGAGACATTGGCCGCTCGAGCGAAATCAGGCAGAGTCGAACGCTCGATGTGCGCTCGATAGGACGCTCGAGCGAAATCAGGCAGAGTCGAACGCTCGACGCGCGCTCGACACCCCGCTCGAGCGAACATTGTATTTTGACAGATTTTAGGTTTTCCGCCGTGGGACCATATAAAAGGCCATTCTTCACTCTAGAGCCGCGGTTTTTGACTGGAGAACACTCTTTGGGAGAGAAAAACATAGCTAGAGGGATTCAAATCATTTGTTTTGGAGACGGAATTCCAATTTATTGCACGTACGTTGGATTCATACACGAGCATGGACTGGAGAAAGGCGTTGAATCGTTCTCTTGAGCTTTTGACGACCAGTTGAGGCTGCAAGGAGGATTTTTCAGTGTTTATTTTCTTCTTCCCATCTTCTCAGAACAATTATGGTGAATTCGTTTATGTTGAATTCCAATTCTAGTATAAGCTAAATTTTCTTCTTTCTAGGAAAACGATGTAACCTAATTCCGAACTATGCTTGTTTGTCCATGCTAATTTAATGCAATTCTCTCTTTGTTTATCTGATTTATTCTGAGTTTAATGCTTCTAATTAACTGGCCATTGATTAGATGATTATTAATCTTGTGATTTGCTATCGAAAGAGGGAATCATAGGGTAGATCTTGGATATTTCAGCATAGGTAAGTATAGAGATCGAAAGACTTGTATGAACCTGTGTAGTAATTAAATCATTGGTCTTATTGCGTTCTTGATTATTTAATTTGCATACTCTTGTGTGAATTGATAAACTAGAATCAATTCCAATTGACTATCGAAAGAGGCTTTTGGATGAATTAGAGATTTGCTAATAGACAAAAGAGGTTTAAGTTAAATTAGCTGGATGAGAAAAGCATAGTGAAGATTTATGGTGAAATCGATTTCCTAGAAGTTTTCTTCCCTATTGAATTTGATTTTCAAACATCAGTTTTACTTTCTTTGCTTATTTCTCTTGAGTTGATCTAGTTTTATTTGCTACTACAAAAACCTTAGTGATTCCTCTAGATAAAATTGAGATTAGCATAATTTTGGTATTTGGCATGAGTAAGGTACCAATCCCTGAGGACGATACTCTTCTTATTACTTTACTATAAAACTACGATACTGTGCACTTGCAGTTTTGCACCGGTCAGCTGCTATTCCAAACCGACCAGCCTATAGGAGTAATCCAGAGGAGACAAAAGGAGCTTCAGAGGCAAGTTGTGGACTTGATGAGCAAGGGGTACGTGAGGGAAAGCATGAGCCCATGTGCAGTACCAGTGCTATTAGTGCCAAAGAAGGATGGGACATGGAGAATGTGTGTTGATTGCAGGGCGGTCAACAATATTACGGTAAAGTATCGGCATCCCATACCTAGATTAGATGATATGCTTGATGAATTGCATGGCTCTTGTCTTTTTAGTAAAATTGATCTTAAAAGTGGGTACCATCAAATTAGAATGAAAGAGGGTGATGAATGGAAAACTGCTTTTATGACCAAGTATGGCCTTTATGAATGGTTGGTTATGCCATTTGGATTTACAAATACGCCCAGTACTTTCATGAGATTGATGAACCATGTCCTACGTGCATTTATTGGCAAGTTTGTGGTCGTGTATTTTGGTGATATCCTAGTGTACAGCAAGGACTTAAATGAGCATATTGAGCATTTGAGATGTGTGTTTAATGTGTTGAGATGTGAAAAGTTGTATGCTAATTTCAAGAAATGTACCTTTTGCATGGAAAGAGTTGTTTTTCTTGGATATGTTGTTAGTACAAAGGGTATTGAGGTGGATGAAGAGAAAGTCAAGGCCATCAAGGAGTGGCCAACGCCAAAGAGCATCACTGAGGTAAGAAGCTTTCATGGCTTAGCAAGCTTTTATCGGCGTTTTGTTAAAGACTTTAGCACCATTGCTGCACCACTCACTGAAGTCATTAAAAAGAATGCTGGGTTTCATTGGGGGGTTACTCAAGAGAATGCTTTTGCCACCATTAAAGAAAGGTTGTGCTCTGCACCTGTGCTAGCATTACCTGATTTTAACAAAGCTTTTGAGATTGAATGTGATGCTTCAGGTATAGGGATTGGAGATGTTTTGATGCAGGATAGGCGGCCCATAGCCTTCTTCAGTGAAAAGTTAAGTGGGGCCTCACTCAAGTACCCTACTTATGACAAAGAGCTTTATGCTCTTGTTCGTGCATTGGAGACTTGGCAGCACTACCTATGGCCTAGGGAATTTGTGATCCACACCGATCATGAATCATTGAAGCATCTCAAGGGTCAAGGTAAGTTGAATAAAAGGCATGCTCGTTGGATAGAATACATTGAGACATTTCCATATGTCATCTGTTACAAGCAAGGTAAGGAGAACATTGTTGCTGATCCTTTATCTCGAAGGTATGTACTTCTTACTTCTATGAGTGCTAAGATGCTTGGGTTTGAATATGTGAAAGACCTATATGCCGATGACGCTGACTTCTCTAATGTGTACATGGCATGTGATAAGGCGGCATTTGGTAAGTTTTACAAGCATGAGGGTTACTTGTTTCAAGAAAACAAACTTTGTGTGCCAAGTTGTTCTATGCGTGAATTACTAGTGCATGAGGCACATGGTGGGGGATTAATGTGACACTTTGGTGTCAAGAAGACTTTGGATATTTTGCATGAACATTTCTTTTGGCCTAAGATGAAGAGAGATGTCACCCGCATTTGTGGCAGATGCATTACATGTAGGAAGACCAAATCTAAAGTGTTGTCACATGGGTTGTATACACCCTTACCCGTTCCTAGTGAACCATGGGTCGACATATCTATGGATTTTGTTTTGGGGCTACCTAGGACAAAAAGGGGTAGAGATTCTATTTTTGTGGTTGTGGATAGATTTAGTAAGATGGCACATTTCATTCCATGCCATAAAACAGATGATGCCACAAACATAGCTGACTTGTTTTTTAGGGAGATAGTACGACTCCATGGTGTTCCCAGGAGTATTGTTTCTGATAGGGATGTTAAATTCCTTAGCTACTTTTGGAAGGTGTTGTGGGGGAAATTGGGTACCAAACTCTTATTTTCCACTACTTGTCATCCGCAGACTGATGGTCAGACTGAAGTAGTTAATAGGACCTTAACTCAGCTTTTACGCACTGTTGTTCATAAGAATTTAAAAACTTGGGAGGATTGTTTGCCATTCATAGAGTTTGCATATAATAGGACCATGCATACTACTACTTCATATTCTCCTTTTGAAATTGTTTATGGATTCAATCCGCTTACCCCTTTAGATTTGATGCCTTTACCGATTGATGGCAGGAGTAGCTTGGATGGACAAAAGAAGGCGGAATTGGTGAAGTCACTCCATGAGAGGGTACGGCTTCAAATTGTGCAAAAGAATGAAAGGGTTGCTTCCCAAGCCAATAAAGGGCGAATGCGTGTCATCTTTGAACCTGGAGATTGGGTTTGGGTTCACATGCGCAAAGAAAGATTCCCAGTTCATCGGAGGACTAAGTTGCATCCTCGAGGAGATGGACCTTTCCAAATGCTTGAGAAAATTAATGACAATGCCTATAAAGTGGATCTCCCAGGTGAGTATAATGTGTCTGCTACCTTCAATGTTTCTGATCTTTCTCCTTTTGATGTAGGTGAAGATTCGAGGTCGAATCCTTTTGAGGAGAGGGGGAATGATGGGAACCAAGGCAAGCCTACTCTTAAAGATCCTTTGCAAGTTCCAAATGGGCCAATTACAAGATCGAGAGCCAAGAAGATCAAGGAAGCAATGCAAGGATTAGTACAAACCACTTGGGAAGAAGCTAGCAAGAGCCCAACACTCAAGATGGGCTTGAAAGAAGAAGAACCAACTTTGATCCACTTGATCCAAGTTGTGGAAGACTTGACTTAGAAATATGGCCTTTAGATATTAAGGTTTTCAATTTGTTTAAAGGATTTTTATTATTAGTTTTGAATAAGTGGGCTTGAGGATGCTTAACCCACATATGTCTTACTTATTTGAAATAGGGTTTAGAAGTACTGTAGCATGACACTGTTCACGCTACAGTACCTGCGGCTACTGTTCACCAAGGGCATTTTTTAGAGAAAGGGTCTCAAACTTTAGTCTAGGGTTTTATCATGTTTTGGGGAGGGTATTTAAAGGATGTAGCAGCCATTTCAATGCAGACATTATTTTATTTCGAATTTTAATTGTGAGTGAGTTTTCTCCTCTTGTTCTTAATTGAACTCTTGAACTTATCAATGGTAAATCACAACCTTTGTGGCGTTCCTCCTCGTAATTTGGGTTCTTGAGACGAGATTTCAAAGGGTCTAGATTTTGATATAATCTAGGTTCTTGAAACGAGTTCTCAACGGGTCTAAATTCTTCATCCATAGACTTGAGTTTGGCGTTCTTGGGTAAGTTTTCAAATTAATTGTGGGTTCAAGGGATTCTCTTCCCGCGGGTTCATATCATTCGTGTCTCAATAGTCCACGTGCCAATGCATACATTTCATTCAAAACATCGTGAGGATTTCTACTATGCATTTGTACAACCTACATATTGAATGGAGTATAATAGTGTAAAAAATAAACAATCACTAGATAAAAATTTTAACTAAAAAAATGTATAATATAAGTTATTACTCACTATTCAAACCATTTGGGGAGCTCTTCTTCATGTTTCATGTCTATGTCAATTGCTTATTGTTCTTTAAGCAAGTTAATATGATCACTAAAATAGAAATATAGTAAATAATTTATAACTTGCATAGATTTTTAAGGAAATTCTAATATCAATTACTAAACAGGAACAACTTACTTCGAGTGCTTCTTTATTTCAAGAAAGTTGTTTACTAAATAAGGACAATTGTTTAGTTGACTTCAAAGTTTCTTTCTAGTCGATGAAATATCATGTCAACTCCATGTAATTACTTTAAACAAAATGTATGTCACTTATCGTCAATATATGCTTCTGTAGTTAACCCTTCTGGGCAAACCATTTTATCCATTGTGCATTTCAACTTTCTAAGAAATCTTTCAATAGGATACATCCATCTATATTGGACTAGTTCTGCAAGTTAAGCCTCACATGGCAAATGAACGGTTAAGTAAATCATGACATCAAAGAACAATAGTAGGTAAATACTCTCCAGCTTACATAATATTATAGCAATTTCTCGTTCAAAAGTTTCTACATTCACTGTTCTAGCACATAAATCTTTGACAAATGCACCTAGCTCAATCAAAATCACACGTACATCTCTCATTAAATACCCATGGATACCAACTTGCAAGATACGTTGTAAAATTACATGACAATCATGACTTTTTAATCTAGTAATTTTCCAATCATGTCTTTGCACATACTTTGTTAAATTCAAGGCATAACTATCTGGTAGTTTAATTTTCATTAACCACTCACAAAAGCTAACCTTTTTATTCATTGACAGTGTATACAAACCAATTGGCACGTAGACAAATGAACCATTTTGTTAAGTGCATTTCTTGTCTAGTGATTCCCAACTGTTTCTAATCCTTCCTCAAGTTCAATGTATCATTTCTTTCCTTCAATTGATATCAGTGTTTCCAACACGCTAGCTAGGTAATAAGATCTAGTCCAATAATATATAACACTTGCTGCCATGACTGAGACACAACTCGTATGAGTTGAAGATCGGCGGTGGATTGTTTCAATACTGTGTTGCTAACTTCTTGTGGTGATACGCGTCGATCAAAAGGCTTAGTTTATTGAGGTCCTCTCCTAGCAGGGTGAGGTTTTCTCTCTTTCTTTCGGGGAAGAGTGAGGTCTTTTGGGCTAGCTAGACTGGTCTGAAGAGTAAACAATGGAAGAGGAGTTAGCTAGACAATGGGAAGGCTTATGCCTTACTAAAAAGGAACAAGAGGAGGTGGTCTTACCAACCAAGTCAGTCACCAAAACTACACAGCAAGGCAAGCACTGCTTGTTAGCCATGATCATAGCAGAAAGACAGGTGAACCGAGAAGCCTTCAAGACCACAATGGCCAAAGTTTGGAGATGTGAGAGTTGGTTTCAGTTTTCAGAAGTTGGCATGAACAAGTTCTTGATTGAGTTTCACCAAGAGAAGGACCTCAAACATGTGTTAAGGGGTAGACCTTGGTCCTTCGACAGGTGGTTGATATGCCTTCAAATATTTGAAGGAAATAAATCCATTAATGAGGTCCCATTCAATAAGGAAGAGTTCTGGATACAAGCTTACAACTTACCATTAGCTAGTATGACTTATGAAGTGGGAGACCAGATTGGTAGGAAGATAGGGAGATTTATAACAGCAGAAGCTGATGATAGAGGCATTGGGTGGGGGAAGTTTATGAGAATAAGGGTGGAGATGAGTATTTCCAAAGCTCTTATCAGAGGGATATTCTTAAATATAGAAGGGAAGAAGACTTGGATTCCAATAAGATATGAGCGTTTACCCACTTTCTGTTTTAGGTGTGGAGTTGTAAAATACTCCAAGCAGGGTTGTTCCATCAATTCTATGGATAGTAACCAGTTGCAATATGGAGCGTGGTTGGGGGCTCTTGTAGTGAAGGATAGGGAACAAGTTAACAAGAAGTATAGGGAAGCAGGAAAGCAGCATAGCACAGAAGAGCAGCCATGGAAACAGGGCGAGGAGGTCAGGGATGAAGGGCAAAATAGTAAGTCTGAAGCAGGAGGAGATTCCCAAGGATGTGGTCTGAAGGATGTTGACAGGACATTCCCTGTTGATCCACCTGACAACCAACTCCATACCAGGCTTTTTGCAGAACCACCACAGGAGCCTTTTAAGGAAAGGTTGACCACCCCAATTTGGAAGGATCCTTAACCCCCTTTTCATGCAACAGAAGCGTGCCTCATGCAAGGCATAGAGGGACCACATGGTCCACCAGTCATTGACTGTGTGGGTAAAGACCAGAAGAAAAAACTGGACTCCAAGAACAACCATGACCTAAGAGCCCAAGCTACATCCTTGGCCTCTTTTGTCTCGGATCAGGTCCAAGTCCTGGAGAAAATAAGAACAAGATCAACTTGGAAGCGGAAAGCTAGGGAGTATAAACCAGCTAGCCACACAGCAGATTCAAAGAAGACTTCATCAAGTCTCCTAAGTGGGATAAAGAGAGAAGTCACTTAGGAAAATGCAGTAGAAGGAGGCAATGTTATCAAGAAGAGGAAAACAGTGGTGGTGCCTGAAGCAAGGCCCAATAGAGATGAAGAGGTGGAGGCTGTCTCACAGCCCCACCCTACACAATGAGTTGCCTAAGTTGGAACTGTCGAGGGCTTGGGAACCCTCGTACAGTGAATAAGTTGCATCTTATGGTGCAAAATAAGTCCTCAAGTTTTGTTTTCTTGATGGAAACAAAGAGCAACAGAACAAAGGTGGAAACTGTTAGAAGGAGACTACATTTTGACAATAGTTTTGTAGTCAATTCGAGAGGAGCCAATGGAGGGCTAGCCTTCCTTTGGAAAGAAGATGTGGAAGCAGAAGTGGTGTCATACACACAGAACCACATTTCACTTTTGGTGAAGGGCATGAAGGGGGGAATCCCTTGGCAATTGACTGGTTTCTATGGCAACCCAATGACAGTGAAGAGGCAGGAAAGTTGGCTCTTGCTTCAAGCACTAAAACCTACAACAGCTACAGGATGGATGTGTGTAGGTGACTTTAATGAAATAATGTGCTATGGTGAGAAGTGGGGAGAAGCATTGAGACCTTACAAACAAATGGAGGCATTTAGAACTGCTGTGTACAGTTGTGGTTTGAGTGATATGGGTTACCTTGGAAGCAAATTCACATGGTCTAATGGAAGGCAAGGGAAGGCCTTTACCAAAGAAAAGCTTGATAGGGCCTTTAGCAACTCTGTCTGGGCACACCTCTTCAGTGATGCCAAGGTATATACCCTCCCAGCTTTGAATTTGGATCATAATCCATTGTGGGTTACCATGGAGCAGCTGCAAGTACCTAGAAACAGGCAACAAAAGCCTTTCAGATATGAGGCATGCTGGTTACTTAAGGAAGAAAGTTCTAAATTGGTTGAGGAAGCTTGGAGGGCACCAAGGAAAACTGTGAATAAAATGCAAGGCACTATTGAGAGGCTCAAAAACTGTAAATCAAGACTGACTCAATGGAGCAAGAAGACTTTTGACACTGCCAAAAGAGAAGTCTGTGCTCAAATGGACTACATTTCTACACTACAAGAAAGGAACACAGGCCAGCTAATAGAGGAGATAAAACAAGCACAACAAGAAGCAAACAAGCTTCTTGAGGCAGAAAACATTAAGTGGAAACAAAGAGCCAAGCAGAGGTGGCTGGCTGAGGGGGATAGAAACACCAAATACTTCCACCAATGTGCTTCAGATAGGAGAAAATCCAATGTTGTCAGGAACCTGATGGACAGCAATGGCCAAGCAATAAGTTCGAAAGAAGGTATATGTGCTCTATTCCAAGAATACTTCACAGATATTTTCACCTCCTCTAACCCCAGTAAACCAGAAGCATGCATAGCATCAATGGAGGCACGAGTAACTACAGTACAAAACTCCATGCTGACCAAGTCCTACACTGTGCAAGAGGTGGAAGAAGCTCTTTTCAGCATGAATGGTCTAAGCTCCCCAGGACCAGATGGATTCCCTGCAATCTTCTACCAAAAGCACTGGCTAGTAGTGGGACCACAGGTGTGTGATACTATTCTAAGTGTCCTTAATTCAGGTGGCAATATAAGGGACATTAACAGCACCTTCATTGCCCTCATTCCTAAGAAGAAAGTTCCCCTCATAGTCACAGAATTCAGGCCCATATCTCTATGTAATGTACTATATAAAATCATTTCTAAATGCATAGCTAACAGATTAAAGAAGGTTTTACCTAGTGTCATATCTCCTTCTCAATCTGCTTTTATACCTAATAGACTAATAACTGATAATGTTATTATTGCTTTTGAGGCTTTGCATACTATGAAATGTAAATTATCAGGAAAAGAAGGGTACATGGCACTAAAGTTAGACATGAGCAAAGCTTATGACAGAGTTGAGTGGGGCTTCCTTCGAGCTGTGCTTCAAAAGATGGGCTTCTGCAGTCAGTGGGTGGACCTAGTGATGAGATGCATAGAATTTGTCTCCTATGCCCTATTAGTGAATGGTGAGCCTCAACAAGAATTCCTACCTTCTCGAGGCATTAGACAAGGTGACCCACTGTCACCTTATCTTTTCATCATGTGTGCAGAGGCACTAAGCAACCTGATTCACAAGGCTGGAGAAGATAGACTGATTAATGGGGTACCAATTGGGAAGAATCATTTGAGAATCTCCCACCTCTTTTTTGCAGATGACAGTCTACTATTTTGTAAGGCAAATGTGATGGAATGGAGTAGAATGATTAATCGTCTGAGAGTTTATGAGATGGCATCTGGCCAAAGATTAAATCTGGAGAAAACTTCCATCATTTTCAGCAAAAACACAGCAAGGCAGACCCAAGATTACATCCTGTCAATTGCTGGGATAAGGTCCGGGTTAGCCTATGAAAGGTATCTAGGATTACCATCAGTGGTGGGAAGAAACAAATCCAAATCCTTCCAAGACATTCTAGACAAAATCAGATTGAGACTTAGCAACCACAGAACTAAAACTCTATCTCAGGCAGGGAAGGAAATTTATCTCAAAGCAGTGATCCAAGCCTTACCCACCTACACTATAAGTGTTTTTAAACTCCCCACCTCCTTCCTGCAATCTATCAATAGTGTTATTTAGCAATTCTGGTGGGGTTAACAAGAGAAGGAACACAAGACTCACTGGGTATCCTGGAGGAAAATGGGACAAGCAAAGGCAATAGGGGGCCTCGGTTTTAGGGATCTTGTGTGCTTCAACAAAGCCATGCTCTCTAAACAATGTTGGAGACTAATTCAAGACCCTAATTCCTTGGCAGCTAAAGTCTTAAAAGCCAAATACCATCCTAATTTGAACTTTCAGGAAGCAAAACTAGGGTCCAAACCTTCCTTTGTTTGGAGAAGCCTTCTTGCAGCAAGACAAGTCATAGAAGATGGTGCTATTTGGAGACTAGGAACAGGAGCTGAAATTCATATATGGGAAGACAAATGGATTGGTTATCCCAATCCTAGCAAAGTCACCAGCCCAGTGAAAAATCTGGATGTAAAGGCCAAAGTTGCAGAATTGATCAATCCTGAAGCCAAGGTGTGGAAAACTGAACTAGTTCAAGACACTTTTGCTGAGGGGGAGGCAAAATTGATACTGCAAACCCCAATTAGCTCCATGGAAACTAGAGATAGAATTATATGGAGTGGTACTAAGGAGGGGTCCTTTTCTGTAAAAAGTGCTTATCACATGGAAAAGACTAGGCAGGTAGCAAACCTAGACCAAGCCTCATCGAGTAACATACATCAAGAAGTGTGGAGTAAGATTTGGAAGCTGAGAGTAACCCCTGGGGATAAAATGTTTCTGTGGAGGGCATGCCATGAGGCCCTTCCCACTCAAATTAAACTTTTCAAGATGAATGTAGTCAAGGACCCCCTATGTCCCATCTGCTGTAGGGAAAGTGAAGATGTTCTCCATGCATTATGGAGCTGTACAGCAGCTATGGATGTGTGGAGTTTATGCTCTAGAAGAATCCAGAAAAGATCTACCAAGCAACTGCCCATGCTACTGTTTTTTGACCATTTAACCAAGGTGCTGAGTGAAGAAGAAGTCCAGGAATTTGTGGTAGTGGCAAGGAAAATCTGGTGGAGAAGGAACTCATACATATTCAAACAAGAGTTTACTGAGCCTCACTTTATTGTTAAGGAAACTCGAACCTTGTTAGATATGTTGGTAGAGAAGGGTGTGGATCTTAACAGCAAAAAGCCATCAAGCTGCCCCTCAATTGAAGTGTGGCAAACCCCTTCACCAAACTGGTTTAAGATCAATTGGGATGGGGCAATGGATAAGGCAGGAGGTGTAATTGGTATAGGAGTGGTAGTAAGAGACAGTGATAATCAAGTTATTGCCACTTTGCAACTACAGAAACAAATTTACCCAGATCCTCTCCTAGCAGAAGCATATGGTGCCTTACAAGCAGCCAAATTTGGCCTAGACCTTGGCTTGCATCAGGTCATCCTTGAGGGTGATTCTTTGCAAGTCACAAAAGCTCTACAAGAAGGAAAAGAAGCGAGATGTAGTGCTAGCATGTACATGTGTGAAACAAGGTCATGTCTTTCATATTTTGCAAAGTGGGAAGTTTCTCATGTTAGGAGAAATGGTAACATTGTAGCTCACTTACTAGCAAAAGATGCTCTTGCTTGTCCAGATTTAATTGTAACAATGGAGGAAGCTCCTCCATGTATTTTATCATTTTTATAATGAAATGACAGAAGAGTATACCCTTTCAAAAAAAAAAATGTTTCCAACACAGACTCACATATATTTTTTTCAATATACATAACATCGAGACTATACTGCATTTTTAATGTCGACTAGTATGGGAGTTCAAAAAATACTATCTTCTTTATCCAATTCAACTCATTCTTAGTTCGCTTTCGTTTCTGTTATTTTTTACCAAATTCATTACTAGCAACATGCACCAATTGTGCAAGTACATCTTACCCAGAAAAATATGGTGGAGGATGCCCCCATTCAATAGTCCCATCAAACATTCTAGAGTTTCCACATTATCTATGGTTAATAGGTAAATACCGACGATGATCGGCCCATGAAGCATAGTTTCCTGCCATACATAAGCCACTCAAATTGTGTGTTTGTTACATATCAGACATTTTATTTTTCCCTTAGTACTCCAACCTGAAAAATTTTCATATACAGAAAAGTCATTTATTGTCCATAAGACTGCAATATGCATCTTGAACGATTGGCCCATTGATGCATCAAATGTTTTGATCCCATTTTTTCAAAAATCTTTCAGCTTCACAATCAGTGATTGTAAATGTATGTATATATCATTTCCTAGTGAAATATGGATCCTTCATACACTTTTATGACGGTAAATTATACGGCATAAGTACAACTAGCCTATTACTATGACTCGTACTCATATTTCCAAACGGATTAAATCTATTTGTTGCCAGCCCAAGGCGCACATTATGAAATTCTCTAGCAAACCATGGGTGCTCTAAGTCAAACTCCTTCCATGCTTTAGAATCAGTAGGATATGACAAAACATTATCATTCCTAACTTTGGATGACAAATTCCATGACATGTTTACAACTGTTGCACTTGATATAAATAACCGTTGCAATCTCAATATCAATGGAAAGTGACACACCATTTTTTGAGGCACATTTCGCTCCTCGTATGTCCATATTGATTCGTGGCACCTAGGACACTCATTTAAATGTTCATTCTCTCACCAGAATAGGACCCAATCATTCTTGTATGCATGTATTATATTATAGTCAAACCCTAAGCCTCGCTTCAATTACTTAGCTTCATAGAAGTTTTGAGGCAGAACATTATCTGATGGAAATGCTTCTTAAATAGTTCGAGTGACATATCAACCACCTTAACAGATAGTCTACACATGAATTTTATGTGAAGTAGTCTTACTATAAAAGACAGTTTACTATATCTTCTGCATCCTAGTATAGCTCACCTTGTGAATTCTTCCACAAAGGTTGTTGTAACAAGTTCCCTTATACAAAATGAAGCCATTTCCATTTAATATATTCTTGTTATAGTGAAAAATGTAGTCATCTACGAGTCCTCTTAAAGTTTTTAATGTTCATCATTAACGTTTGAACTTGAAAATTATTTTTCGCGTTGACAAAATGTTCCTACCCACCGTTCACACCCTGAAAAGTACCATTCAAAGATAACTTTATTGCTCAAGGATTGTTGGGAAAAATTTCCACCACAATTTCAGATGGCGCCAAGCACAATGGTTACCATTCGAACGTGATTTTCCATTGAAAAGACATTCAAATATGAATATTACGTTTGAACGTTGATTCTTAGTATTCAAACATAATGATATATATTAGCTATACTAGTTTACCCCCAACGGTACTCAAATTAATAAGACTTTAATATAATCTATATATATGTTTATATTACATATATATAATAATTGTAATGATATGATATCATATAGTGATATATAGATATAGTGTATATATATAGTGATATATAGTATATAGTGACTAGGGTTGTGCAAATAAATTGTGAACCCAATCCGTTTGCATCATCTGACTTAATCTGTTTGCATCATGCTGAGTTAGGGCAAATATCGGTTTCAACCTAATGGACGTCACTTCACCTGATTGGAGAATAAAATATAAATGAGTATAAAATTGAAACGCACAAGAAAAACTCATAGAAAAATCACACAAACAAATGCACCAAGATGACTCGATCCATTAATATCAAGATTTGGTGGGGAGTTTGTCGCTAGGTAAACAGAGTCCATCAATATCAAGATCCAAGCTACACTTTCCAGCCATGACCTAGTTACTATAATAATGGTTGTTTTCTCTCCGGAAAGTCTGCAAACAATCTTTAAACATAGAAGACCCACAACTGAAAATGTGGTCAGTGACCACCCCTTGTAGGACACTAACTCTCCAACAATCAAAACCTCATTCCTACACACACAAGATGCACACTCACCTGGAAAGATTGACGTCACTAGGGCTTCATAATCTGTATGGTAAGGTAGGAGAATGGAGTCTAGGTATAGGCTTGCATGTAAAATTCCAAAAATTATTGATGCCTCAAAGAAAGCATATTTGAGGTCTTTGTTAGCCCCATGGTTGAAGGTTAGAGCAAAACTGTGAACTAATTGGAGGATTGCAAGGCCAATGCTCAAGAGAGATGGAATCCAGCTTTTGGTTTTTTCTTCTGGTATGATGGGAGCGACAACAAAAGTAGTGACATTAATTAAGTATATGGTGTGAAGTTGGGAGATGTAGACCTAACAGTGACGTGATCTAAAGATAAAAAGTTGGAAATGAAAAAAAAAAGAGAGAGAGAGAAATGATTTGCATGCAAATCTAGAGACATGAGAGCTATATAATATTTAGTTATAATTAATTTAAATGAAAAAAAAAAAGCCGATGAAACGATTGCTCGGGTTGGATTGTTTATCTCTATTTAGTGAGTCAAGTTGACCCCGGCCCAAAACCAATTCAGATTAATTGGGTTGTAGGCCTAATAGTGATACATATATATACCATATATGATATATATCAAGAGTTATGCTACATACAGTCATTTTTCATATTCTTTGTACACTCCATTAATGTGATTGACCAAAATAACTATTTTATATTAAAAAAAGTTAGGAAGTCAATTACATTAGTGAAATGTGCAAGAAGTACACAAAAGTGACTGGGTATAAAATTTTTGATATATTAATTATATATAGTGATATTATACAATGAAATCATATATATAGTGATGATATCTATATATATATATTATACATGGATATCATATATACAGTGATGATATCTATATATATATCATCACTAAATATCATATCACTATCTATATGATGATATAGTCATATGATATAAAAATATATAGTATAGTAATGATATAGTGATGATATCATATATATATATATAACAAGTTATATATATAGTGTATAGTATTACATATAACAAGTATTATTGTATTATATATTATCAATAATAATTGTATAATGGTATATATATACTATCAATCATAGTATTATATATTATCATATACTATTACGTATAATACTATCATTGATATAGTATTATATACTATCATATATAGTATTATCTCCTACAATATATAACAATTTATATCATATATAGTATTATATACACTAATATATATACTGTAGTATCAATATAATATATTAGGCTATAATATATCATATATAGTATATAGTATTAGTATATAGTATAATATATTATATGCTATATATAAATAGTATATAGCCATCCTTTGAACATTAATTATTGACGTTCCAACAGTAAATAAAATACAACATCATTCAAATGTTTAATTTTAACGTTCGAACAGTATCATTCAAACATAAAATGAACATTCAAACGGAAGTATAAACGACTTCTAGCATCCTCGATTGATCGCATTCTCTCACTCTAAACCCAAATGCTGTCGAACGCTCCTCATGCCTTTCGACTACCGTCATTACTATTCATGTCACCGCCACCATCAAATACCACTTATAGTCAAGAGGTACACAAATTTGGAATGTTTAATGGGTTGATTTCATATTATTTTCAATAATTTTATAGAAAATAGAAAAATCAATAGTTTTCATCAATGGATACCATAGGTGGCCAGAAAATATAGGGTTGGGATGTCTCGATGCACATTCTGACCTTGTATGTGTATTATTTATAGAAGAAATGAAAAGAATCGATGCATTCCTTTCATTTCAATGGCCACTGAGTTGACTTAGCCATTATTGAGCTCAATCCAGAAACAGTTTGAACGATGGTTTATTCATTCAAACTTTAGGGACTCCTGTCTCAAATTCTTGAAAAATTGTTCGAACATCTGTTAAATATGGTGTTCAAACACATATTTTCAACATTCAAATGGTTTTTCCTTTCAATAATGTTTGAATGGTTATGTGTAACCGTTCGAAATACTGTTATACCATTCAAACGCTTAATGATTCGATTGAATAGTATAACACAAAAGAGTTTTAAAGTATATTAATTAGGATATAATTTTGTGAACGTTTATGTATCATATTGTATAAATAATTTTCTTGATTTTATTTTTTAAATTTCAGGTTGACAATGTCTTCTAATGGACAAAAACATGGCAAACCAGGGCAACCTTCCAGCGAACCACATCGAGTGAGCACTATTTTGTTGGAGCGTCAAGTGAAGATCTTTGACTTTCATGATCTTCTCTAGGAGGGTCGTTCCTTGATAGCCATCTTCATCGAGCGTGGTTGGACATCAATCGTCAACCACAAGGACGAAGCATAGGACCTTGTTTTCTATATTGACATTGTCTCTAAGTTTTATAGAAAGCTTGGTGGTTCCAGCCGAGATGATGATGAGGCTTACACGATCTCCGTTTGGGGAACCTCAATTACATTTTCAGTGAACAGACTTGTTGATTTCATTAGTATCCCACAATTATGCACTGCATATTCGAACGTGGTGCCCATGGAGTTTACAATTGATGGGGAGACGGTTGAAGACAAGGGTTCTAATAGAGATGGACTCGATGACTCACTCAAAAATGAGTAGCACTAATGCTATCCCAAGTGCAGGAGGATGTCGTGCAATAATTAGGAATAAATTCCTAGATCGTCTCCTCAGGGAAAGTTGCTTAAAATTAAACTCGTTGAAAAAAATGTGAAAAACTTCACAAAGAGAAAATAAAATGATGGTATATGCAATGGATGGAAAATGGTACTAGTCATGGACTAGATTCATGTCTTTTGAATTTTTTTGTTGGATTGGAATGTAAAGGACTAATAAATTAAACTCAGAAATTAATAAAACTAAATTAAGCATTAAATTAAATTAGAAAGTAATTGACAAAACATGAACGGAAAAATTAAAAATGCCCAAAACTAAGATTCTCAAAACAACAAAGCTTTGAAACTAAAAGGAGAAACAAAATTTCTTAAAACAAAAAGGAGCTAATTCTTTCAAGTACATAGCAGAAAATTGTGTGTGTTGAGTTGTGTTTTTCTAAGATTGAGTTGTCCTCAATTATTCTCTCTTTTTCTTTTTTATGCTTCGGAGTACACCCCTTTTATAGCCGAAAATCTTGGCTAATTCATCTCTCATTCAATTGGTTTAATTCAAACCAAACAACCAAGTCTTCAATCTTGCTTTCACACTCAATTTCGGCCACTTGCATTCCTCTTTAATTTTTTTGTGTCTTGCATTGCATTCCTCTTCAATTGCCGTGTCTTCCATTGCATTCCCATTTTCTTATTTTATTCAATCGGTTTATTAATTCAAACCAAACAACCAAGTCCAACATGCCTAACTTCTTGCCTAACTTGTTGACTAACTTGATGCCTAACTCCTACTCGGTTTCTTCATTGCCTCTCCAGCTGACTTCCTCAATTTGTTTCTTCAATTTGTTATTTCAATTTCAGCACACAACAATTCATTCACCTACTGCTTTGACCAGTCCAAACTAATTCAATTCATTCCCCCAACTACAATTCACTTCAACCGACTTCTCTTCAAGATTCAAGCACGGCATCTCTTCAATTTGTCACATGTTTTCTTTCTTTCTTCCTTCATTTCGGTTCTTGTTTAATTCAATGGAAAGGAAGCAGCCTTTTATGACTTTTTCAATGTTAGATTTGGTGGAGAGCAGCAGCCTTTTTCTTCATATAGTTTCGGTGGAGACAGCAGCAGTTGGTGGATTTCCTCTATGTTAATTTCAACACATGTTTTCATTTCGGTGGGCAGCAGCAGTTGGTGGACAGCAGCTGCCTTTTTCTTCCTTCATTTCATCACATGTTCCTCACCTTAATTTAGCTTGTTGGATCTGATGAATGAATAAGGGTCTCGGATTCACTTGAGCTACTCCTTGTTGGATTTGATTAAACTGGTCTCTTGAAGCTCTAAGCCTATATTCATCACCATATATGCTTGGATCCATGATATCTTCATTAGCAATAATTTGGCTTTCGAGCATGCTTAACACTACAGACATGGTGAGTCTACTGGTCATGGATTAGCACAAAGTGGAGCAACTTTGATCATTGTAATTATTGCCTCCTCCTTGTTGAACTCGGAGCCCAACTTTGGATCCACCTGCTTCATTAAATCACCTTTTTGTTGTAGAACAAAGGCCTGGAATAGGCATTGCATGAACAAATGGAAATGAAAAGTAGAGAATCAATAGGAGAGAAAGACATAACCAAACATGCAAGATAAACAAAATATACATATATTTGAAGTATGTGAACTCATAACTCATGCACAAAGAGCAAAAATATGTGTCCAATGAACTGTGATCACGAAAATGAAGACATGTGAAGCCATTCCAATATCGACCTAGTTCAGTTTATTTTGTTTCTCAATTCTAGAGGAACAGATCAGAATGCACAGCAATCAATAGTTGGTAGAATTCAAGCAGAAATTCATGCTTTTAATCAATTAAAATCACAACTTTGATTTATTCATTTTAACCATTTTTCTATTTAAAACCAATAATAATGTCATGATGAATTTAAAATACATTGGTTTTAAATAGCTAAAATGTGCAATATTTCAGCTCAATCACTCGATGGTCTCGCTGATCATGAGGTGAGACAGTTGGTTGTTGGTCCAAATGCTCCTCCCTATGATGCAATGAAGGGCATCAAACAGGCTGATCTATCTGATTTCTTCAAGATTATGAACTTAATCATCACCAATAATATTAATCATTGGCAGCACAAGACATAGGTTGGCATAGATCAGACAAAGTTTATAATACATGTCGCTCGTGGGGTGCCTATCAACCTAGTGGGTTATATATTCACTAGAATTCGATCAAAGGCTTCCTACATTTTGATGAATATATTGTCCTTTGAGATACTGATCACACGATTTTTGCTACATGCCAAGGTCTTAGCAAATATTGCTAAGGGTGTTTAGGAGCCAATTGGACTAATAAGCTCCTCCACCCTATCACAAATCATGGGACACACGAGACTTCGCCTTCGTGCTCCTATTCTAGAGTCAGTCGATACTTAGGGAGATGCACACCCAACAGATCATGGAGTATCGGCCGATGAGACATCCACGTAGGCCAAGGCATCACGCACTACTACTCGTGATGAGATTGCAGATATAGTGCACGCAAAGGTCTACGCATAGACATTAGAGGTGATTGATGCAGTGCCTAGGGAGATCCGTAGTGCCATCTCTGACTTACGTACAAAGATTAATGCCTGATTTACGTATAGAGATTAATATCAAATCTATGACTCAGGTCACAATCAATACTCGGTTAACACAGTTAGAGACACACCTGCCTAGCTGTAGTCAAGGAGGATGTGGTTAGCGAGTTGGGTCAGTAAAGACATGCTCATCTCTATATCTTTTATTTGTAATTTTTTTTTTTTTTTGCATAGACAATATTTTGTGTTTTGTCAAATTAATTTAATTATGAATGATCTTTTCTTTCTAAATTAATTATTGATTTCTATTATATATATTCTTTAATTGAAATTTTTTATAAAATTAATATCACCGCCGAAACAGAATATATACCATTCAAACGTTTCTCCATTCCCACTAAATATTTTTGAAATGAACATTGATTAACCTATTAGTTCAAACAGTATAGTAATGTGTCCAAACGATAACTCAATTTACCGCTAAATTTAGTGACTTACCCCACTAATTTCCCGTTTGATCATAAATAATATCCGTTCGAACATTGTTAACCTTAATATTCGAACGTTTTTGTATACTGTTTGAAAGAGCTTGGTTTAGATTGGAAAATGGTCTCATTTCATTTTATCTCATCATTACAATTTTCGCAAATTTATACACAAAATATAATAAAAAATTTAATTTTTTCAAATCTCAAAACAATAATAATAATAATTTATTTATCTTTTATTTTTTATTTTATCTAAAACTATCTCATCTCATCTCTGAATCAAAACCAGGATATTGTCACTTAACGCACCAAATTCTTGTTCGACTATATATAATATCCGTTCGAATGTTTATTTTATTATGTTCGAACGTGTTTGTAAATGTTCAAATAGTAGTTTTATTAGAGATGAAATTTCTCGTCCCTATATATATTATTCGAACAAAATATTAGATGTTTGAATGGTTAACACCTTCCATCGTTTTTAGGAATGAAATTTATTAGGGGTGAAATTAAATGTTCAAATGGTAGTTTTATTAGAGATGAAATCTCTCATCCCTACAACTCATTTTTTGGGACGATTTTCATTTCGTCTAACAAAAATTGTCCCAAAATTTTATTTTTAATTTAGTAGTAATTAATAGAAATAAAAAAAAAATTAATGATTTTATTAATATCACGTTAAAAGATGCGAGAAATGATATCCACCTGAAAAAAGCAGACCACCTGAACTCAAATCATGTTGTCATGCATGTGGGGTGAGATTGTGAGAAGAATTTCTACTGGAACTGAAAAGTGATCATGGAAACTCTCAGGTGGAAGAGGTTGTTTAGCTGTCCACTTTGTTCATTCACCCGAAACCAACAAAAAAGGGAAACCTAGTTTCCATGAAATGAAAAAGAGATAGATGAAAACAAATAGCCAAACTAGCCTCCTCCTAATTTCCTCCAAAAAAATGAACAACAACAACGTACACTGCAGAGAGAAGCCATGTTTTATTCAAGAAAAATTCTACTAATTATCTTTATACTACATACATACTTTGATTTTTTTTTTTATCTTTTTATTTTTTTCTTTTAGAAAATATATAATATAGAGATGATGAGTAGAAGAACTCAATTAGTTTAATAAGAATAAAATTAAAAAAAATTAAAACATATATAGTACGAATTTTTTTAAATAAAATTAAAGTCATAAGAAGTCTTTTTTTCACAAAACTAAAGTCTTAACAATATTTTAAGAAAATTAAAATTTAAAAATATTTTCTATTTCAATTTTTAAATAATAAAAATAAAATAAAAAGAGGTTGCTTCTGAAGTCTAAGCTGGCCCAGCTTTCTTTCACCACTGGGCCAGTCTACTCCTCGCCTTGAGGGCCTGAAGTCTATAGCTCACAGTGCAGGATGCTGATAATAATTTTGCTTACCAGACGTTGAAAAGATTCTGGATTGAAGGGCTGCAGTTAGTCTACTCCTTTTTCTCTTTTTTTTTTTTATCTTTTTTTTTTTTTTTAATGTATATGGGCTTGTTTTCAGTGGACTCAGTCGTGTACACGTTGCATTATTTGACTTGTCCTACCAGCAATATCTAAAATTTGGTACAAATTGACTCGCTTGGCCTCATACTTTTCAAAAAGTTTCTACAACATGAAAGTCAGAGATATACTTCAATAAAAAAAATGCTTATTTTGTATCAAGTTTTCTATTATAAAATATTATTTTCCTTGCAAATATCTTATCCAAAATATGCATATTTTCTTTTGTACTCGTAGTAAATAACTATCATAAATGCTTATTTTCCTTATAGTGCCTCTCAACTCCATTATCATTAGGGGATATGAATAAAAGGAGCTTTGTGCTTGGAAAATGTAAAGATCTTGTAAGAATAATGGGAAAGGATTGTAATTTTGCTTTTCTAATTTCATTAGATCAATGTGGTATGCAGCAAGGATATTTGTCAACAATTTCACTTTAATTTAGCACCATCCATGTTGGGTTCATGCATTAAGTCGTTGCTCCCACGACAGCATGACAACAAAAAGTGCAAAATATTGATTATAGGACTATTAATGAAAAAAAAAATGAACGATCCAGAATCGAAAGAGAATAATATTTCTTAAACCTCAAATTAGATTCAATGCTTTTCATGCAATGGCCAAAGAAACAACATTTTATTGGTAGAAAAGGACCAAACATAATTTACCAACGAATAGGATGTAACCAGCCCCCTAAGTGATAAAGGAAGAAGAGGGCCCAAATCCCATGAGAGAAGAATGATCGGCAAGGGAGATGAGATAACGTCTGCTCTGACACAACCTTGTCCGAATGGCTTGCATGGACGCCACATCGCATTAAATATATAGATATGGAACACAGATAGGGGAACTTGACGGGAGGCACTGTCCCTAGTAGAACGATCAGATAGTAGCCTCACTCACCCACCTGTAACAAGGGACGTGACCAAAGAGATCCATGCCGGATTAAACGTGACAGCATGGAACCCTGTATAGGAGGCAGATGTCACTAACACATGATATGTGCTCCACTTCGATAGGAAGTATAAAAGCTCAACCTCAAGTCAAAAACCATCTCTCACATACTCTTACATACAAAATATCTCTCTAAGGATCAAGAAATTGACTTGGATATCTCAGGTGTCTCACCACCCCCCGAGCCCTCACATTTCTCGTGTTGTAGGAGCATCAAGCCCAGTGGTTGGTGTGTGAAATACTTCGTTAACAGTGATGTCATCTATGAGATCTTCTTTGTAAATTAACGTGTCCTTTGCATGCTGGCTGCAACACACTCTCAAACTACCCACAATTAGGAAGCAACCTCAGGTCCTCAAGGAACATGAAAGGAGGATTCGCAGAGATGGAGGAGCACATAAAAAGGATGGTAGTGGATGTGGAAAATCTCTGATACGAAAATAAAACACTAAATAAAAGAAGCGGTAAGACTCAAGAAGATACGACACTGAGTCAAAATGAGTGTCTGTCAAGCTTTTCCGCTAACACTTTAAATTTGCGGCGAAAGGATGGTTCGGATCTTTAGCACCAGGCTTGATCCATAGCTTTGGAGAACTTGCTCCACTATTTTAGACATAGTTTTTGGCAAGTAGGAGGAGGAGGAGGCCTGCAGCATACCTTATAAATAACATAAAATTAATATAACATAAAATATTTTAATTTTAATTTTAAGTAACCAACATATTATCACTAAAATATATGATAATATAATTCTTATAAGAGCCATGCTACATCTACTGAGGACGTAGCATGAGACAACTCTTGACAACAGTAAAAAGGTTTTTTCTTTTCTTCATTCATTTTTTATATTTTTAAACATTTAAAAAAAAAACAATTCACAACATGACTAAAAAAACTTCCTTAATCACTAAGTTAAAAATAAAATAAAAAAATAAAAAAGATCCGTTAGTACACAATCGGGATGCAAGTCTTAGTGACAATAGCATTTCTATTCTTATAAATAATGTACATATGCTATAATAGTTTTACTATAATTATTTTTTTTGTTACATGTCATTTTTATATTTTGACAAATTTTTTTTAATTTATTGGTTTGTTGTTCCAAGCTTGACTTCCTAAGCACCTGACCTTGTTAGTTCATCAAAAAAACTGGTAAAATCAGACTGAAATGGACTGTAATTATTAAAATTGAAAGTACCCATTTTGGGGGGTGAATTGGTTCGGTATCAATTTTTCAATTTTCAAAACCAGTATATACCAGTTCGGTTTTAAAATACTCCCAAAATCGAACAAAATTGGACCAATTACTCCCCTATTGATTCAGGATAGGTCATTGACCCTGAGTTGATTCTGCTTGTAAAGACCTACTTGGGGGAGAAATTCCTACGGATTTAGAGCTGTTGTTGTTGGACCCAACCGATCCATGAGCCAACTCCTTCTCGATACAAGGGTTCTTCCCTTTCCCTTTCACCAGAGGACTATGAGGCCTTTCCTTATCTTGGAAAGCAAAAGGCTCCCTCACGATACACCAACCCTCGAAACGAGATAGATCCGAAGACACTAGAAGTCAGCCAATGTTGGCTCTGGTCAGCAGGGCGTTAGTCCTAACTTCTTCCTAGTGTGTCTCCACCTAGGCCTAGATTGTCACTAGGCAATCTTGCTCTTGATTGGTCAAAACCAAGCAATCTCCTTGCCCTTTGGAATACACCTCCATACAGCACGGAGAAGCAACTCACGACGAACCTCCTTTCCCACGGTAAATTCCCAACATTAACCTGATATGAAGAAGAACAGTTGTAACTAGTCCTTGGCATGGGAAAAGCGGGGTTTGAGGCAGGCAACCCTATATCCCCCTCAAGAACAAAAACTACACAGGTTGTCATCGTTCCACTACATCTTGAGCGTAAAAAGAAACTCCTTGGTTGTCAGGTTAGAGGTAATCTTCGCCCACAATCTCCAAGACCATGCACCAGACAACGCAACACAACATCAAGATTCTCCATGTGTTGGTATGAAGCTACGATGTAGCCAACCTGAGGAAGTCCAAGACGTCTCAAACGGGGTGGTAGAAAGGAAGCTGCAGTATATTAGAAAACATGGAAGGGTACAATGCCACTTTCGTGGCAAAACTCTTCGAGTCGAATGCCCCTCGCGAGCCCCTTAGATTTCTAAGTTGATGGAGTCGAGCACCCCGAAAAAGGTCCTCATCGACCTCATATATGCAGAGAAGTAATTGTGGATCAACGGTACCCCTCGAAAAACTGGGAACTACCCCCTAACCTCGGGAGGATCTAGACCCACTAAGACCCTAGAATGCCCCTCAGGATGGGAACACAAACCCCGAGAAAAGAAACAAGATGTGTTCTTGGGTGCCATCAAAGACAAGAAGATGAGGTTTGGCATTATCGAAGGATGAAGAAGGTTGGAGGAATAAGTGGTTGCGAGTTGTTGGTGACAGTAGTAGGGATGAGAAAAGTGTGAAGGAAGAAGGAAGATAGGATGCGTGTTTAAATAGAAGGCTACATCGAGTGGATTGCCCCAAGTGGAAAAGTAACAAATGTCACTTAAGGAGAAACGACAGGAGCAGATATTGTGACTTTCCCTGCATAAGAGAGCGTGGGATCGATCTGCCACAAGCAATCCCAGATGTGGGAAAGTGAACTAGTATGCACAATGAGCAACCGATCCGTTGAGCGTTACAAACTACTAAAGTGTTGCAGGGTTAAAAAAAGAAGAGAGAGAACGAAAGAAAAGAAAGAAGAAAATGTCAAAGAGAAAATTCTCACTACACACGTGTAGTAGGAATTCACGGGGTGACTGGAAGAGATATTTTTTGTTCCCACTAAACTGGGCCTAGATTAGGCCTAGGAAGCCCAACGGTTAGGATATAGCCAACCCACCAAGCGATAAAGAAGGAAGAGGGCCCAAATCTCACAAGGGAAGAAGGATCAGCATGGAAGATGGGATAACCTCTGCTCTGACACAACCTTGTCTGGATAGCCTGCATGGACGCCATGCCTCATTAAGGCTCTATTTGGTTGTTAGACGCAACTGAAATCAACTCATTTCATTCTAACTTTAAGTTGAGTCTAACATCTAAACACCCAACTTTCAAGTTACTAAACACATCCCAACTTAAAACCTCTTTATACTTTGGACCCACAACCTTTTTTAACTTTTCATAAATATCCAAACACATCTAAGTTCAACTTAGATGCGCTCCACATAACTCACTCCACCAACTCAACTCACTGTTATTAATAAAGAACTCAGTTCAGCTCAGCTCAATATTCAAATGCAGCCTAAATGTACAAATAGGGAGCACAAACAAGGGAATCCGATGGGAGGAACTGATCCTAGCAGAATGACCAAGTAGTTGCCACACTTACCATCTACCACAGGGGACATGACCCGAGAGAACCACGCTGCATTAAACGTGACAACTTGGAACCCTGTACGGGAGACAGATGCCACTGACACATGATATGGGCCCCACTTAGATAGGAAGTATAAAATCTCAACCCCAAGTCAGAAACCATCTCCCACGTACTCTTACATACAGAAACTCTCTTTAAGGATAAAAAATTGACTTAAGGGATGTTTGAGGAATAAAATGAGATAAGAATTTTGTAAATAGTAATAAGATGATTTGTGAATAGTAGTGAGATAATTTGAGATAAGTATTTATTGAGTTTTGAGAAATGAGAGAAAAAAAAAATTGAATAAAAAATATTATAAAATTAAAATATTGTTATAATATAATTTTTGTTTTGAGATTTAAAAAAATTAAATTATTTTTTATTTTTATTTAAAAAGTTATAATGATTAGATTGAAAGTGTCTGTGTTTAGATGATATTTGGAAAAAAAGTGAAATGTGATAAGATGAGACGAGATAAGATGAAAAATGTTTCTAAACATCCCCAAACAAGCTTGAGGAATGAAATAAAAGGTTTAAAATAGTAAGATAGTTTGTGAATAATAGTGAGATAGTTTAAATTATGTTTTATGAGATTTTGAAAAAAGAGAGGAAAAAAGTTGAATTAAAAATATTATAAAATTAAAATATTCTTAAAACATAGTTTTTGTTATAAAATTAAAATACCATTCCAATGTCTTCGAATTAGTGCTAAAATATATCTTGTAAGTAAATTAACTGAAAATGTAATATTAGGCCGAGTGCAATTTGCAAGATACGTCAAGGCTCCAATTGCACTGAGATAAAATACTTCATGATCAAGAATTTATTTATTGTCTTCACAATGATGAAATGGATCTTTCTGTACATCAAGTGATTAAACAACTATTAGAGTACTCAGTGGATAAGTTTTGTCTATATAAAAGCGCTTCAAGATTTTATCTGTATAAGTTGAATGATGAATGAGAATTCCATTTCGCAAATGTTCGAGCTGCAGGCCGAGACAAAATTTTGTTTTATCAAGATCTTTCATTTCAAATTCATTCTTTAAATATGTAACAGTTCTTGTGATCTCTTTAGGAGTTCCAACAATATTTAAATCATCAACATAAACCGCAATAATAACAAATTTGAAATCTGATTTCTTAATAAAAACACATGGGCAAATTAGATTATACCACATGCATCCGGATTGTTTTAACTTATATAAAGACCTTTGAAATTTGATAGAATACATATTTCTAGATGTACTCAGATTAGAAGTTTTAGGCATTTTATATCCTTTAGTGATTTTCATATATATGTCATAATCTAATGATTCATATAAATATGCAGTGACCACATCTATTAACTATATATATAATCTTTTTGTAACTACCAAACTAATCAGAAATCTGAATGTGATTGCATCCATAATAGGAGAGTATATTTCCTTATTATCCATCCCTAGTTTTTGTAGGAAACCTTGTGCAACAAATCGTGTTTTGTACCGAACAATTTCATTGATCTTATTACGCTTTCGTATAAATGCCCATTTATATCCAAGAGACATTATATCGTTTGGTATTTATACAACAGGTCCAAAGACCTTTTGCTTTACTAACGAGTTTAATTCAGTTTGAATAGTTGCTTTCCATTTTGGCCAATCATTTCTACGTCAATATTCTTTGATAGCTCTTGGCTCACTTTCTTCATTATTTCTGATAATGTCAATGGTTATCTTATATGAAAATATGTTATTGACAACAGTTTTATTTCTATCCAAAATTTCTCCAGTACTTATGAAATATATAGAGATCTTGTTATTTTCAGGTACCCGTCCCTCTTAAAGAGAAGACATTTCATGAAATACCTCTTCAGGAAATTCTTTTTCAAGAGATAATCTCTTCAAGAGCATCAATTGCTCTTGTGACTTGTGTTGTGAGTATAGGCTTTTCAGGAGTATCAAATTCATTTTGTATTTTTTTCTTCCGTAAAATTTTGTCCTTTGCACTAATAGGCCGTCCACGCTTCAGGTATGTCTTAGACTCACCTATTGCTATTTTGGAAACTTGTCTTTCAGGGATTGCAATTCTTTCTAAAACATTAACAGCAGAAATATGTGATTTTACCACACATTTAGTGTCAGTAAATACATCCGATAATTTATTTGCAACACTTTGCAAATGAATAATCTTTTGAATCTCTAGTTTACATTCATTTGTACGAGGATCAAATTGGGAAAGACTTTATTTTTCCAAGTAATTTCCTGTCGTGCTTCACGTACCGACTTCTTATTACCCAATTTTGAAAAAATGGATTCGTCAAAATGACAATTCTCAAAATGTATCTTAAACATATCCCATGTAAGAGATTAAAGGTATCTAATAATAGATGGTGAATCAAACCCAACATATATTTCAAGTCTACGTTGAGAGCTCATCTTTGTATGTTGTGGAGGTGCAATTAGAACATATACGGTACATCAAAAAATACGAAGATGAGAAATATTTAGTTGTTGACCAAATGCAAGCTGTAATGGAGAATATTTACGATTTCTAATGGTCTAACCCGAATCAAATATGTTGTATGAAGTATAGCATGTCCCCAGACAGAAATAGGTAGTTTTGATTTCATAAGTAAAGGTCTAGCAATTAGCTGAAGCCTTTTAATTAATAATTCAGTTAAACCATTTTGAGTGTGTGTATGGGCAATTGGATGTTCAAAATCTATTCCTATTGACATGCAATAGTTATCAAAAGTTTGAAATGTAAATTCACCTGCATTATCCAATCGAATAGTTTTAATTGGATAGTCAGGGAATTGTGCTCGTAGTTTAATGATTTGGGCAAGAAGTTTAGTAAATGCAACATTTCTTGTGAAAAGTAGATAAACACGTGACCATCGACTTGATGCATCAATTAAAATCATAAAGTATCTAAATGGTCCACTTGCTGGTTGAATAGGCCCACATATATCCCCATAAATTTTTTGAAAAAATGATGGAGATTCAACAACAACTTTTGAGAGAGATAGTTTGATAATCAAACTATCTTGAGAACAAGCAGAACACGGATATTCATTGGGTAAGATTGTTGCCCAGATGACTAACACAAGAGGAGGGTGAATTGAGTTGTATTAAAAAAATAACAATTATAAATCAAATATATAATATAAAATATAAACAAAATATGAAATAACAATAAATATAAAGAGTAAGGGTAAGAGAGAAGCAAACTCAGTATGTTAACGAGGTTCGGCCCCACTGCCTACGTCCTCGCCTCAAGCTACCCCTTGAGAATTCCCAAATTCACTATTCAACCTCCTCTAGGTGGAGATAGAAACCTATTACACCTTTGAACAACACCGCTACAAAGGATCCGTGTAGAACACCCTCTACACTTGCAATCACCTTACACGTGGTGATTCAACTATTCTCCGTGTAGAATACTTTCTACACGTACAAGGGTTATACACACCCTTTTTCTGATACAAAAGCTGATAGTGGGTAGGTTATCAGAAAACACTCCTCAATGAGTGAAATAAGAACAATACAGCGCAAACTATATCTCTCAAAATGAACAATGATTAAGGCTCAACGCTTAGAGAAGAGAGAATGAAAGCTTTGAATGAATGTTGTATGCTCTTGGTGTTGTGAATGTGAAGCTCTCAAATGATCTATTTATAGGCATATGAGACTTCATATTCAAATTTAAAAAGATTCACATGTCAAAGACAACATCATTCACTTTTTCAAAAAATTCAAATAAAAGGTTCTTCTTTTTTAATTGTCAAAGACAACATCATTCACTTTTTCAAAAAAATCAAACCTAATCTTTTACTTTTGGCATATGACAAAATGAGCACACTTTTCTTTTCAAAAAATTCAAACCTAATCTTTTACTTTTTGTATATGACAAAATGAGCACACTTTACTTTTCAAATTTTTCAAACAAAATCATCTACCTTTTGTATAAGTCTAAAAAGCATCAATCACTTTTGAAAATATTCAAATAAAATATGCACATGTGAAAGATGACAATCAATCATCTTTAATATTTTCAAAGTTCAACCCTTTAATCAAGGCATGCACATGTAAAAGATGACAATCAATCATCTTTCAAAATTTTCAAATTTAATTTTTAAAAATATCATGCACATGTGGAAAATGTATTTTAATGCTTTATGATAAAATATTAATTTTGAGCATTAATCCTAATTTCGAATTTTAAGAGATTTACAACATTACTCTATGACTTTAATGTGAACTTGTTTCCTTCTTGCTCATGCTTGGTTCTTTGATGTGCTTGATTCCATTGTGTGAACAACTTGAGCTTGAAACTCATTTATTCTTTGAATTCATTTGTTATCATCAAAATCCATGTGTAGATTTATAATCACATGAAACTTGAAACCTTAGGTTCAAAAATCTCCCCCTTTTTGATAATGACAAATACTTGATAGAACTTGAAACCTGTATTAATACTTAAGCTCCCCCTGAAAATATGCGTTAGTTTTTCAAGCAAAAGTATAAATATAATTCTAAGCATATATAACAAGTTTAGCAATTTAAACAATATTAATGTTCTAGTCTAACACTTCTCCCCCTTTTGGCATCATTAAAAAGGATCCGCAACAAGTAAATAGACTGAAGAAAACGGTGCATTAGTAGACACTGTAGATAGTTGAAAAATGGAGCCGTCCGTGACCCGACAAGTGCTGCAAAGCCTCGAGGCCTAACTCTATGAATTTAATACGGCTGAAGATTTAAACAATCGCCTGATGTTGTTGACAAATGGGATTGAAGGCTCCGAGTTTCTATAAAAAAATGATCATTTTCATCTATCGGATGCCAAAAAAAATAATCGTTTCTTGACCTGAGTTCTGTTTTTCCACAACGATAGAATGGCTGAGCAATTCTCTTCCACTAATGTTCTAGACTTGAATCAGGAACCCTTGACGCATCAATCATCAATCTTCTCTCCTGAGGCCGTCAATACCATGATAGGAGCAGTGAACCGTTTTTCTAGTAAGGCTGATTCTGAGATTATTGCAGAATCAAGAATGCTCAGTAGTCAATATGTTGCCTCTGTTACGATCATGTCTCGGAGGTTAATGGCGAGGGTGAGTGAGATTGATCATCTTAACATGCAAATATTTGAGTTACGACAGAATCTTGCTAATAAGGATAGTGAGAATAAAAGGCTAAAGCAAGAAAACCAAGAGTTGAAAAAATTTACAGATTGGTATGCTCATGATCTGCAACCACGAATAGAGGAGCTGGAACGAGAAAGGGTTCAAATACAAGGTCAACATTGACAGATAACAGCAGAGGTTCATCGTTTACTAGAAAAATAGGGACAATCTACTGTTAATCTCGCTAGGTTAGTAAGAAAACTTTTGACAATGTGTGTCCAGCATATCTTGTATTTCTTTTGACTAAATAAGATTTGAAGAGACAATAGTTTGTCTTATTCTTTATGCTATCTCTATAAAATCAGTCTTGAAGTTCATCTAATCCGCATCAAGTTTTCTTCTCATATCTATAACTCATCTGCATTCCTTCAACATTCTCGTTTTAAGCCTTCTATTCTTTTCTCAATGGCTCATTCTTCTAACATTTCTCTATATCCATCCATGAGACATTCTGCATCTCAACCTCCTGTCCTTTCTGCAGCTGCTATTGGTGCCATGTTGCAGCAAGAAAATAATAATCTGACTAATAAGTCAGATTCTGATGCTATTTATGACTTGGTGAGTCTTGGGACTCGCTACTCTTCCTCTATTGTTGTTTCTTCTCAGCGGCTACAAGCCAAAAATCATGAAGTTGAAAAGCTCAAAGAACAAATTGTTGTACTTCAACGAATTGTTCAAGAGTCTCACACAAGGGAAGGAATCATTCGGCAGAAGAATAAACAGTTGAAATCTTTATTAGATTCTTCATTCCGCTTGCCAGTTCCCATGGATAAGAATGACATGATATTGTATGAAGAGAATGAGCGTCTCAAACATGAGGCTAAGAATCTCAAATTTATGTAAAAGTATTTAAAAAATCTATCTCTATTTTTATTGACTCTAGTCTATCTTTTAAGAGATATTCATAGCATGCATCATACCTATTTCTCTTCAGATCATACATAATCTATCTTCTGGTAAAGGATTTGTGAAAATATCTGCTAACTGATCGTGTGTGTTTGTGAATTCTAGTACTATATCGCCTTTCTGCACATGATCTCGAAGAAAATGATATCTTATTTCAATATGCTTAGTTCTAGAATGTTGTATTGCGTTCTTTGAAAGATTTATAGCACTTGTATTATCACATTTGATTGGAATGTGATTATACTTGAGTTTAAAATCTTCAAGTTGTTGCTTCATGTAGAGAACTTGAGCACAACAACTACCCGCAGCAACATATTCTGCCTTAGCAGTAGATAGTGCAACAGAATTTTATTTTTTACTAAACCAGGAAACTAATGCATGACCTAAGAAATGGCATGCTCCACTAGTGCTTTTTCGATCTATTTTACAGCCAGCATAATCTGCATCTGTTTAGCTGATTAGATCGAAAGATGTGTGCTTAGGATACCATAACCCTAAGTTAATTGTATCACTAAGATATCTAAGAATGCTCTTAACTGCAATTAAATGTGATTCTTTTGGAGATGATTGAAAGCGTGCACATAAGCACACACTAAACATAATATCTGGTCTACTGGCTGTTAAATATAATAAGCTACCAATCATACCTCGATATATCTTCGAGTCAACTGGCTTACCGGATTCATCTTATCAAGTTTAGTTGATGGGCTCATTGGTGTTCCAATTTCCTTAGCATTTTCCATCCCAAACTTTTTCAGTAATTCCTTAATATATTTTGATTGATTGATGAATGTCTCACTTTTTGCTTGCTTAATTTGCAATCCGAGAAAGAATGTAAGTTCTCCCATCATGCTCATCTCAAATTCTTCCTGCATAGTTTTAGCAAAAACTTGACACATATTTTCATTAGTAGCACCAAATATTATATCATCAACATAAATCTGAATCAAAAGAATATCATCATTTTCATATTTAATGAAAAGAGTTGTGTCGATTTTTCCTCTTAAAAAACATTTTTCAATCAAGAAACACTGAGTCTCTCGTACCAAGCTCTAGGAGCTTGTTTAAGTCCATATAGTGCTTTTGTGAGTTTGAAAACATGATTTGGGGAAATATGATTTTCAAAATCTGAAGGTTGCTCAATATATACCTCTTCATTTATAAAACCATTTAAGAAAGCACTTTTAACATCCATTTGAAAAAGTTTGAAATCTTTATAACAAGCATATGCAAGTAGCATTCGAATAGCTTCTAATCTTGCGACAGGTGCATATGTCTCATCATAATCGATTCCTTCTTCTTGATTAAAACCTTGGGTTACAAGTCGAGCCTTATTTCTAATAATGACTCCGGACTCATCTTTCTTATTTCTAAAAACCCATTTTGTTCCAATAATAGTATGATTTTTGGGTCTAGGAATAAGTGTCCAAACATCATTTCTTTCAAATTGATTCAACTCTTCTTGCATAGCTAGAATCCAAGATTCATCAAGAAGTGCGTCATCAATATTTTTGGGTTCAATTTGAGATAGAAAAGCAGTATGATTGCAAATATTTCTAAGAGATGATCGAGTACTTATATCTTTTGAAGGTTCTCCCAAAATTTGTTCCACTGGATGATCTTTCACAAATTTCCACTGTTTGGTTGCATCTTGTATTAAATTTTGATGATCTTTCCTGATGGCTCCATGTTGAACTTCATCTATTGTTTTCTCTTTGTTAAGATTGAGACTTTCCGTGTTATTTATACCTCCTGTTTCTTCATCAATAAATTTCTTGGAGAGTGAAGAATTAGATTCATCAAATACTACATACATAGATTCTTGTACAGTCAAAGTCTTTTTATTGAATATTCTATAAGCTTTACTATTAGTAGAATACCCAAGAAAGATATCTTCATCAGATTTTGCATCAAATTTGCCTAAATTATTCCTGTCATTCAAAATAAAACATTTGCATCCAAATACATGAAAGTAACCAATGTTGGACTTTTTCTCATTCCAAAGCTCATAGGGGGTTTTATCTAACTTAGACCTTAGCATAACTCTATTTATAACATAACATGCAGTACTTACCGCTTCAGCCCAAAAATAATTAGGCAAGTTGTTCTCATTGAGCATTATTCTTGCCATCTCTTGAAGAGATCTATTTTTCCTCTTTACTACCCCATTTTGTTGAGGAGTTCGAGGAGCAGAAAAATTATGCACAAAATCATTTTCATCACAAAATGTTTCAATATTTTTATTAACAAACTCTTTTCCCCTATCACTTCGGATACTTGAAATAGTATAGCCATTTTCATTTTGAATTCTCTTGCATAACTTGGTAAAGGCATTATGTGCCTCATCTTTATGAGCAAGAAAGATGACCCAAGTATATCTAGAGAAATCATCAACAATAACAAATGCATAATATTTTCCTCCTAGACTTGCAACTCTATTTGGTCCAAAAAGATCCATGTGTATCAGTTACAATGGTCTAGTAGTGGAAATATGTTTCTTAGTTTTAAAAGAAGTTTTTGTTTGTTTACCAAATTGACATGCATCACAAATTTTGTCTTTAAGAAAATTTGTTTTTGGTAAATCTCTCACAAGATCATTTTTTGAAAGTTTGGAAATAAGTTCCATATTGGCATGACCTAATCTTCTATGCCATAACCAACTAGTTTCATTTTGAGCTGAAAAGCAAATAGCATCTTTTGAGGTAATTTCTTCAAAATCGATTGTATAAACATTATTGTTTCTAAAAGCAATAAAACAAATATTACAATCATAATCATTCAAAATAATGCATTTATTCATTTTGAAAGTAACTGTAAATCCTTTATCACATAATTGACTTATGTTCAAAAGATTATGTTTTAAACCTTCAACAAGTAGAATATCTTCAATTATGAGAGAAGATTCAATACCAATTTTACTTATTCCCACGATCTTCCCTTTCGAGTTGTCTCCAAATGTCACGTGTCCTTCTTCTTTAGATCTAAGATCAAAGAACTTAGTCTTGTCTCCCGTCATGTGTCTTGAGCATCCACTATCTAAAAACCATTTGTTTTTGCTTGTGGAAGACTTCATGCATACCTATAAAAACAATTAAAATGATTTTTCTTGGTACCCAAGTTCTTTGGGTCCTTTATTTATTAGTATTAGAAGAAACAAGATTTTTAGGTACCCATATGGCCCTAATAGTCATTGTATGATTTCTTCTAATAGGACAAGTATAATAATTAAGACCATTTCTATTACAAAAATTGCAAATAGCATGTGACATATATGAAAAAATTGAATGATTATAATAATATCCTTTTTTGACAAAATTATTTTTATGAAAAGAATTTTGAATATTAGTCTTTGATGTAGAATGATTATCAAAGAAATTTTTATAAGGTTTGTATTTTTGTTTTGGCATATATCCCAAACCTGCCTTGTCAAAAACACATCTTTGACTACCAAGAAGTTTTTCAAAATTTCTTTTTCCATTCGTAAAGTTTTCAACAATATTTTCTAAATCGGTTTTCTTCTTATTCAATTCAAGATTTTCATCTTTCAAAATGATACTTTCTTTTCTTAAAATTTCAATTTCGTTTGTTAAAGAAGAATTTTTCTTTTTCAAAGCAGTATACTTGATACCCAATTTTTCAAATTCCTCATATACCTCTTCTAAAATATTTTGCAATTCTTCATATGAAGGATCTTCAATATTATCAAGATTTGTTACCTCAATGTCATCTTTATCCATAAGACAAAGATTTGCTGATTCTCCATTGCTTGCTTCACTATCTGAACTACTTGAATCATCATCTCATGTAGCTTTCATTGCTTTCTTGCCCTTGTTTTGATCTTTCTTTAGCAGAGGACAATCTGGTTTGATATGACCAGGTTTATTGCATTTATAACAAATTAAAATGTCATTTTTACCTTAATCTTTCTTGGAAAACTTTTTGAAATATTTCCTTGGAGGAGTTCTATTTTTCTTCAAGAACCTCTGAATTCTTCTTGTTATCATCGCAACTTCTTCATCTTTATCTTCATTTTCCTCATCTTCATCACTTTCACTTTCATGAGGAACAGCTTTAAGTGCTAAACTCTTCTTTGGCTTTCCTTCTTTTTCTCCTCTTTTCAATGTGTACTCATGGGTGATAAGTGACCCGATGAGTTCATTGACTTCGAGCTTCTTGAGGTCTCTAGCTTCAAGAATCGCTGTCACTTTTGATTCCCAGCGTTTTGGTAGAGAGTTGAGAATTTTTTTTACTATCTCCACCTTGGAATAAACTTTGCAAAGAGCTGTCAAGCTGTTTATGATGTTAGTAAAACGAGTGTGCATACTAGAAATAGATTCATCATCATTCATTTTAAACATTTCATATTCATGAGTAAGAATATAAATTTTTGATTTCTTGACTTGCGAAGTTCCTTCATAAGTAACTTCCAAGTTATCCCAAATTTCTTTTGTCGTAGCACAAGTCATTATTCTATTAAACTCATTTCCATTGAGAGTATTAAATAATAAATTCATAGCAGTTAAATTCAAAGTATAAAGTCTATCGTCTTCACGATCAAACTCTTCTTCTTCCTTTTTAACCTTTACTCCATCAACCACTTTTGTTGGAATATAAGGTCCATTTACAATACATTTCCAGATTTCTCGACCTTGAGCCATAAGGAATATTCTCATTCTAACTTTTTAGAATGAGTAATTATCTCCACAAAAGAGTGGAGGCCGACTGCTAGATTGACCTTCACCAAACGAAGCTGAAATGTTAGCCATAAGATCTTAACTCAAAAGATAGTTAGTCTTATAATAGAGCTCTTAGCTCTGATACCAATTGTTGCCCAGATGACTAACACAAGAGGGGGGTGAATTGAGTTGTATTAAAAAAATAACAATTATAAATCAAATATATAATATAAAATATAAATAAAATATGAAATAACAATAAATATAAAGAGTAAGGGTAAGAAAGAAGCAAACTCAGTATGTTAACGAGGTTCGGCCCCACTGCCTACGTCCTCGCCTCAAGCTACCCCTTGAGAATTCCCAAATTCACTATTCAACCTCCTTCAGGTGGAGATAGAAACCTATTACACCTTTGAACAACACCGCTACAAAGGATCCGTGTAGAACACCCTCTACACTTGCAATCACCTTACACGTGGTGATTCAACTATTTCCTATGTAGAATACTTTCTACACGTACAAGGGTTATACACACCCTTTTTCTGATACAAAAGCTGATAGTGGGTAGGTTATCAGAAAACACTCCTCAATGAGTGAAATAAGAACAATATAGCGCAAACTATATCTCTCAAAATGAACAAGGATTAAGGCTCAATGCTTAGAGAAGAGAGAATGAAAATTTTGAATGAATGTTGTATGCTCTTGGTGTTGTGAATGTGAAGCTCTCAAATGATCTATTTATAGGCATATGAGACTTCATATTCAAATTTAAAAAGATTCACATGTCAAAGACAACATCATTCACTTTTTCAAAAAATTCAAATAAAAGGTTCTTCTTTTTTAATTGTCAAAGACAACATCATTCACTTTTTCAAAAAAATCAAACCTAATCTTTTACTTTTGGCATATGACAAAATGAGCATACTTTCCTTTTCAAAAAATTCAAACCTAATCTTTTACTTTTTGTATATGACAAAATGAGCACACTTTACTTTTCAAATTTTTCAAACAAAATCATCTACCTTTTGTATAAGTCTAAAAAGCATCAATCACTTTTGAAAATATTCAAATAAAACATGCACATGTGAAAGATGACAATCAATCATCTTTAATATTTTCAAAGTTCAACCCTTTAATCAAGGCATGCACATGTAAAAGATGACAATCAATCATCTTTCAAAATTTTCAAATTTAATTTTCAAAAATATTCATGCACATGTGGAAAATGTATTTTAATGCTTTATGATAAAATATTAATTTTGAGCATTAATCCTAATTTCGAATTTTAAGAGATTTACAACATTACTCTATTACTTTAATGTGAACTTGTTTCCTTCTTGCTCATGCTTGGTTCTTTGATGTGCTTGATTCCATTGTGTGAACAACTTGAGTTTGAAACTCATTTATTCTTTGAATTCATTTGCTATCATCAAAATCCATGTGTAGATTTATAATCACATGAAACTTGAAACTTTGGGTTCAACAAAGATAATCTTCTGATTCTTTAGAGGATGCCCATACGAATTATCAATTATTCGTCTCATCATTATTAATCTTGGATGTCCAAGGTTATCATACCAAATCATAAATACTTTGGGATTAATTCACTTTTGGTGCATTATCACATATGATTCAATTGTTTTCATTTATGTATAATACAATTCAGATAAGAGAGCAGACAATTTTTCTAATACGAGCTTCTGGTTCGAAATTATTTTAATAATGAGAAGATGCTTTTTACTGCCTTCATTGGTGGTTTCAATATGACAACTATTACGACGTATATACTTAAAACTTATTAAATTTATTCTAAATCGTGAAGAAAATATAGCATAGTCAATACACAATTTGATGCTATTAGGCAACACAATATAAGATTTTCTAGAGCCTTCAATTACATTCGATGAACCAGATATGGTATGGACGTAGGCTTTACTCAATGTTAGATTTTGAAAATATTTTTTATCCTTAAGAATTGTGTAAGTTGTAATACTGTCAGCTAGACATACATCTCTATCATTCATCTCAGTGATAAAAATTTCATCAGGACTCATGATTCTACAAAATATATTAAAGTTTCATTACTACAAAATATTGCAAAATATTAAAAAGTTTTATTATAAGATAAAGAAAATACATTAATTAAAAGGAACACTCCCATCACTAATCAAATGATCAACTCTACCACTAGAATCCTCAAAAAAATTAGAAACATCAAGGTGGGTAATATCTTCTCCATCTATATAAACTAAAAGCATCTGCTGGTTCAGCAAAATTTATTTCAAACTTTTTTTTTTCTCTTTTATAAATTTTGATATAAGTCAACCAAGTGCTTAGCTATATGATATGTACGAGACCAATGTTCAGTCATACCACATCTATGACATCCATTTTCATCTTTCCTTGAAAATTTTTCTTGAGAGCCTTTACCTGTAACAGCCCGCTAGAAATTCAATTGTGAAAATTCTATTAACTTTAGGAACCTCATGAAAACCCCATAAGTTTTCACGAATCCATTAATCGTATAGATTTTTGTCTAACTACATAGTTAGTGTTATTATTTACTATGGTATCAGAAGTGTGTTTTTGATTATTGGAGATAGTTAGAAGTGTCAAAATGTATTATGGTTTGTGTCATTAGACTCGGAGGGTTATTTAAGTCTTATGGCGCAATAACATTTTTTCATATTTTCGGACAAAACGTCTGTTCAAAACTGTAGATATTATTGGATAAAAAGAAATATCTTGAGGTAATTTTCATGAATATTATTGGGTAAAAATATTTTGAGTTGATTTTTATAGATATTATTAGATAAAAATATCTTAAGTTGATTTTTTGTAAATACTATTGGATAGAATATTATGAGATAATCTTTTATAGATATTTTGGGTAGGAGAAAACTACACTCAACTCTCAACTCCAACCTCATCTCTTCCATATCTCATCCATAAGTATCTCCAGCCACCTCTCCCCACGAAATTATTTCCATTTATACTTTCCATTAAAAGAATATCAAACACTCTCTCTCGGACAGCTTTTAGGAGTTCTTTTGCACGCCCATTTCGAAGCTTTTGTAAGTGTTTTATCATAAAGTCTCCTTCATATAAGTTGTTTCTTTTTTAGTCTAGTTTACATGGATATCTTATTTGCCCCATTTGAAGATCATTTGGTCAGTCAAATATTGTGTAAACTATAGAAAGGTCATTCTGGGAGATAAACTGGAGAATATGTTATAGTTTAGAGTTTTTGACCAAGCTAATGGATAGATATTGGTCCGAAATTTTTATGGAGTATTGTTAACATGTATATGTGACTATTGGTTGAGGATTTTTGCATGATTAAAGGTTTTAATGAAAGATTTTCTTAGATTTAGAAACTTAGAAACTGAAAGAAGAAAAACAGTTTCTATTTTGAGAGAGTTTAACTCTTTGGTGATCTAAACCTATTCTAATGACTTTAATAATTTTATTGGAGGATCCTAAGTATCTTATATACATGTTATATTATTATTTTGAAGATATTTGATGTTAGTTTCAAAGATATGAAATTTTATGCAAAGAGATATTCAAATAAGCCAAAGTGTGGATATTCTTGGCTAAATTTATGTTTTGGTTAATTTCTAACCATGTGATCTTGAATTAGAAGCTTATATATGTTTTAGGACATCTTTTTAAACCATGTGATGGTTTGGTTTGAAGATCATATATTTATAAGTCATAGATCAAGAGATTTATCAAAACTAGTTGAGGAAAAAGTTTCTGTTTTTGGACTAAGTGTAAAATCAAAAACTCCAAATGTTATTTTGTGATTTTGGTGACTTTAGTTTGATGATTTAAAGCATGGTTTATGTTAGGATGATATTATGAATATGTTAGAAGTAAGATTTGATTTTTGAAATTCTTGGAGATGTTTTGATTTAAGGTCAAAACTTGTGATTTAAGTGCTTGGATCTTTTTACAAAAAAGTTTGGTGTTAATTATTAGCTTTTTCTAAATGGATGTTTTAAGTATGGTTTTGAACTTAGGATTGGAAGATGTTTGTTGCAAAATTTTGGTTTAAACATGAGTTTTGAAATTAGAAGGAATTGCAACAAAAATCAAGGGAAATGGCCTATGGATGTTTCGGCCATAGTGTGTTCTTCATAGTTGTGTTTTGTTTTAAATTTTTCTAAGTTGATATTTAAGTTTAGGACAAAATTTACATGAGGAATGTAAATTTTAGAAACTTTTGGAACTAGTATGCAAAATCCTTAAGTTATGGGTAAAACGGTCATTTTCCCACATGTGGAGAGTAAAATGAAAATTTTACTCTTTAAGTTAGTATTTTCCATATTTTAAATTATTAGTGATTTAGTTCTAACTTTTAGAATCATTAATTACAGTTCTTCGTGATCGCACTTGAAATTTTATAAGAAACGCGGAGATAGAGGTAAATTAGTTTTTAACTTACTAACAGTCTATTGTGTATGTGTGCTAAGTAAAGGAACTACAGTGTATGTATGTGTGTTATCATATATGTCATGCCATGCCAAGTTATCACGTAATTGTCTATTATACAGAATTTATTCTGTCGTCAATTTTTATCTGTTACATAATATATTCTGTCATGTATTACTGTACCTTACAAGTACGTCATGCTAAGTATGCCATCTATTACATGTACATGTATGTCAAGTCATGTAATATTCACTGTTGCAAGTATATCATGTTAAATATGTTGTCTATTATATGTTATGCCATGTTACGAAATGTTTCTATCTCAAGTTGGTCATGTATTTCAAGTTATGTTCAAGTCACGTTATGTTACGTCAGGGCTTCAGTCTTTTCGTATTCCAGTCACGTTTCATCTTGATTACTTATGTATGGGGTCACAGCAATTGTGACGCATACATTACGTGAGACACAGCAATTGTGACACGTAGAATACATGGGGCCACAATAACTATGGAGTATGTATTTAAGCGGTTAAAGAATAAGTTTCCGTATAATACATGGGGCTACAACAACTGTGGAGTATGTATTTACACGTAGAATACATGGGGCCACAACAACTGTGGAGTATGTATTTTTCATGTTAAGTCAAGTTTGTGTAGAATACATGAGGCCACAACAACTGTGCAGTATGTATTTACACGTAGAATACATGGGGCCACAACAACTGTGGAGTATGTATTTTTCATGTTAAGTCAAGTTTGTGTAAAATACATGGGGCCACAACAACTGTAGAGTATGTATTTACACGTAGAATACATGGGGCCACAATAACTGTGGAGTATGTATTTTTCATGTTAAGTCAAGTTTCAGAACAAGTTCATGCTAAGTCAAGTTTCAGATCAAGTTCATGTCAAGTCAAGTTCAATTCATGTTTCAATTTAAGTTATGTCAATTATGCTATGTTGTATGCCAAGTTATGCTTTAATTACTTATGAATTTGATTATGCATTTATACTTTTACTGTCATCCATGCATTATTAGCTTGTGTGGAAGTTTTTGTTAACTTACTGAGATTTGTAATCAAATCTCACTTTGGTAGTCCCAACTACCATTCCTCCCGAATGGTAAATCTTGTTATAGGACCTGAAGGAGAATCAGGAGCTGATCAACTAGACACAGTTGACTAAGCGACGGTGCGACGTCAATGTTAATATAGTAATTAACGTAAATTACTACTTGTACGATTGAGTTGCATCTCTAGTACTTTTTGGATCATAAGTATTTTGGATTAGTGTTGTGATCTTAGTTGTTCAATGAGTTTTTATGTATGAAGTATATTTTAAGCATTTGGGATATTTTCAATTTGGTGCATAGTATTGTTAAAAAAAAAAAATTTATCCGCTGCAAATATTGCATATTGTTAGATGCATGTTAGGAACATTGCATCTTATATGTCATGAACGGGGGCAGGTAATCTTGTGTTGCATGTCTCGACGCTTCAAATGTCCGTCCAATCCCAAATGGAATTTGAGGGCGTCACATTACCCTTCTCTGAGTTGAACCACTTTTGGCGGTATGGTGTATTTATATTACTATCCATTTTAATGTGATCGTTTTTAGGACCTTCACTTTTATAGTTTTTCCCATCACATCCACGCTCTCGATTTTTTTGAAAAGATGCACCATTTGCTTTTAGGAATTGTGTAAATCCAATACCATTCACTTCAAGAAATGATATGGAACTAGTAGGACGTGATTGATGATTTCTTAACAAAAGCTCATTATTTTACTCAGCCACTAGAAGACAAAATATAAATTTAAAGTATTTTTTTAACTTTCGCTTTCGATACTGCTGCTTCAGGAGCACATTCAAGACATAAAAAAGTAGCATATGTCTTTTTTAACATGTCATCATCAGTAACTTTTTCACCACATAATTTTAATATTGAGCTGATTTTAAAAAGTCCAGAGTTATACTCACTAACACTTTTGAAATCTTGCAAGTTCAGGTGCAACCAATCATTATGAGCTTTTGTGAGGATTACAATTTTCTGGTGCTCATATCTCCCTCTTAAATCATTCCACAAAATAAGAGGATCTTTAATCGTGAGATACTCAGTTTTTAATTCTTCATGAAGATGGTGGCGAAGGAAAATTATTGCCTTAACACGGTCCTGCCGAGACGCGTGATTTCTTTCTTTAATTGTATTTCTCAAGTTCATAGCATCCAGATGGATCTCATCATTAAGGATCTAAGATAAATAATTTTTTTCAGAAATGTTAAGAGTAATGAATTTCAATTTTGTAATATTTGACATTTTCTATATATATAAATAAATAAAATAAGTATGTTTATATTGTAAATAAGAAATACATTTATAAAATCATGAGAATAAACACAAAATTTTATCAAGTAATGTATTATTTCATATTCATCTTGCAAATTATAAATATTATATTAAAAAATTTACTTGAAATAAAAGACTACTAACTTTAAAATCGACAGAACCTTCGTACTAATAATGTGTTATAAAATTAAAAAATAAATGATATTGTAAGATAAAGCATTTAAGAGGTTGTTATTCAAATCAATGAAACTTATGTCTAAGTGAACAATCTTTCCTCTCTCTCTCTCTCTCTCTCTCTCTCTCTCTCTCTCTCTCTCTCTCTCTCTCTCTCTCACACACACACACATATATATACATGCATATAGAGGAGCACATAGTCAGTTCATGGGTATATGGCTTAAGTTGGTTTAGAGGAATTAAGGCTGTCATACAAAATAAGTCGGTTATGACATAAGTCGATTATAATAATTTTTTAATATTATTTTTATTTAAAAATTTGATAATTTTGAATTATTTCTTTTTTATATATAAAAATTTAAACATATTTATATTTAAGTAATATTTAAAAATAAAATTAAATAAAATGATATGAAAATTCTAAAATAAAATCTTTTTCCCAACGAGTCCTTATCCATTGAAGGTGTCTCCCCACTCCCGAATCTTCACATCTCGTGTTGCACATCGAGCCCAGTGACCGTTGTGCCAATCAGGTTTTCTCTCTCTCTTTGAATCCACAATCGTTACCGCTATCACCTTTTTATATCTCATCAAACGACTTTATATCAACCTTTTAGAAGTCAAAAACAACGAACGGTGGTGGTTGCCATTCAAAAAAAAGTAATCTCACTCTCACAGCCTCCGCCCTCCGGAACTTGGCCTCAAACACGTCCTGATTCGATCCTTACCACACGTGATCAGTACGTGGAGTCCATACTTGAAAAAGAAGAACTAGCAAAAAGACTATTTTCTAAGATTGTAATAATTTATTTATTTTTACTCGTGCATTCCAAAGACATACAACACGTGGAGCTCCACGGTTGCGCTCAAATCCACGACTAACGGTTTGCGACAAAGTTGTTGTTGACTTCCCAACCGTCCAAATACTTTTATTATTTTGTGTTGTACGTGTCCATGAAAATTCAACTAACTGCGAGTCGAAGAATATTTATAGTGCTAATAATCATTTCATCCCACGAAAAATATAATTAATCTACTATTTTCAGAGCTTTTGCTAGCTTTAGTAAAAAAAAATTAATTAATTTTTTAATAATAAATCTCATTTTTTTAAATAATTATACGACATTTACACATTTTATAAATATATATAATATTATTCAATTGAAAATCTTATCATTTTATTTTATTTTTCAATTTGTAATGCCGAAATAAATCTCTTTAAATTTTTTAGGCACAAAACATCGATATTTAGAACATATCCTTTCTATCCATCCTTAGAGCAGTCTTATTGAAATATCTAAATATAAAAATATTGTATTTTTTAGCTATTAAGATAATAAAATTATCTACATTAGACTAAGCAAAGGGTAGTTATAGTAGCTTTTAGTTACATTAATTCTAAAATCAAAACTAAATTTGATAGTTATTGTACACACATCAAATATTTATTTTATTATTTTTTTTATAACACTTTGTCTCTTCTCTCTATCAAAATCTACAAACTTCTCACAGTTTCTTTAAATTAAATAGTAAAACATAATAAAATAAAATAAATTAATAATTAATAATTAAATTTTGATAAAATAAAATAAATTAAATATTTTTTAAATTATTAATTACTCATTACTATATAATAAATAAAAAGATAATCTAATATGAAGATGTGATGTGAATAACTAAAGTCAAATTTATCTTATATTATTTTATAGTTATATAATAAAAAAATAACTATTCCAATGTAGAGACTTATGTAAATGGAATAGTTAAAATTTAAATTCAATCTTATATTTATCAAAAGTATCATTTACATATGTATAATCTAATAACAATGCTATTAGACTAGAATATTTTAGCTACTTTTGTCATCTATCAAAATCGTGTACGAAATTGGATTGGAAAGCAATTTCATGTATTAAATTGATCGTTATCAAATTTAATTATAAAATTATTATAGTAAAGTTTGTATTAAATTTAAAATTATTAAATAAAGTTCTATTATTGGTAATATCACATTACGAGGTTATAGTTTATAAAATGGTGTTACTCCTACCGCTGTTTTGGGATTTTTTTTTTCTTTTCTTTTTTTTTTTCATGTATTTTTTTAACATATTTAAATATTTTAAAAAAATTAAAAAAATTATAATATTATTAAAAATACTTATTTAATCATTAAAAAATAATAATAATAATAATAATAATAAAAGCACAGCAGTAACACCAGCTATAAGTGTAGTATTTTCCTTTATAAAATTTTTGAAAACAAAAACTGTTTTCGCCTTCTCCTATTATTGATAGAGTGGCAGGTGAAGTTCTATGAATTCGGAAGCAATTTCGGATTCATTGCACCTGGACATGTATAATCTAATTTGCTTTGATGTTCTTCTTCTTCCGTGATTTTCTTATCTTTGATATCATTATCAAACTTTAAAAAATAAAACTTTTTCAGAAACATGAGGACCATCTAGTGTGGAGATCGAACAAAAAGCGAAGGTGGTAACTTGTCTGCAAGAGTATCAACTTTTTGCGTTCCATATAAAACTAAACAATAATACGTTCTTTTTGCCCCTTTTTTTTCTGAATTTTATATTAGTTTTTGTTGCTCTTTTTTCTTTTTCTTGCCTACAGGAAGATATGAGCTAGAAGTGGAAGAGGGATCTCTTTTGTCTACGTGTAATCGAATGATCACCCACTATCAACGGCTAATTTGCATGAGAAGCACATTAAGGAAGGTGGTGAGGGTAGACTCCATTTTAGCCTCTATTCTTTAGAAGAAACATGCAAATGGAAAAGGACCCAACCCCACTAAAGAAGAAAAAAATAATCTCCCTGGCTTTTGATTCATTTCATGGATTGTTTGTTGTTTATGATTTTTTATTGTGTTCTGTATTTTGGTTGGATTCTTCCCCTTAACGTGTAAAAACTATCTTCCTCGTGGAATGATGGTGGAGCTAGATCATATAGGATTCGATATTAGGGTAGCATGAATATTTGTATTAATCAAGTTGATTACTACATCAGTTTGATGGCCTGGTCAATTTGGCTTCTAAGGTATTCCGAAGGGACATGATTGATTCTTGAACTCTGAAGTTTTGGGAATAGCATATTTTGTATGACACTGAACTAAAGCTAAAATGCTTGGATGCTGTGTTTTTTGTCAGTGTCAATAAAACTAATATTAATTCCAATATCGACTAGAGAAAGGCATTGTTGTTTACATCGGCAACTTGACCTCTTATGTCAAGAAATTCGATGCAATTTAGTTTTGTGGTTTGTTGTTGTTTGTGTGTTTTGGTTTCTGGTCATACATGTTCTTGGAAGACTTTTATGTGAAAAAAATTAGCCTATGGGCTGACTTGGATTCTAACAGAGGTTTGCGTCAAAATGGGGGCCAATGAGACTACAACTGCACCTTTCAATCGCTGGCTGTGATAGACTGGAATTGCGTTTGGCATACCCTTTATTAACTTCCAAATTGTTAAGCAGAGCACCACTTGAAGGGGGTTCTTTCAGTTGAAGAATCAACCCCTCCGATCCCTGAGAAAGGAAAAAATAAAATTTTTGACATAGGAAAAAGAAAATAGAAAGAGGGGGACTGTGAGATATAAAGGTGGACGTGCTTCTAGTTTCTTAGCTGCTGCCATCTGTGTTTGAAAGTCAATACGTTCCCAATCAGCATATTTTAATACGTAAGCACTACAATTATGGAAGATAAGATTACTTGCTTACATCAATAGAAGGTACTAAAACATTCCATGCGTCGGCTGCCTGTGATTAGCAATTGTGTTTTACATTCCTGCTAATCTTGTATATGACATGTAAGGGATACAGATTCATGACGAATTGTTTTTTATTGTTCTCTCTTTTTAAGCTGAAAAGTTTGACCAGAAATCCTAAGAACTTATATAAGCAAGAGCACACCAACTACCTTCCACATCAAGAAGGCTCTTCTAAGCATTTGAACAAATACTGTCTGAGTCTTCTGCTTGCATCTATTTACTTCGTTGAGGTTAAATATTGTCAACCATTCCTTCTTACTTGTGATTTCTCTTGTTATGGTAGTTGTGGATTCCATGAGCTATATGCAATTATGTGAACTCATCATATGATGAGACCATTATTTTACTTTAGGCTTTGAAGCTTGATGGTGTTATAAATATATTTTGCATGTAGAAGAAACTATGTTACTTGAAGTTTGGCTCAGCACTTTAAGCTTTGGTGTATTCCTTTTAGTCTCCTTTAGGCTAGCATCCTGATGTTCCTAGTCATGATTTTCTTATGCTTTTCTTGTGCTACAGGTGAGCTAATTTTGTTTGCCTCTAATGGGTCATTCAACTGACGAGAAACATGAAAAAAAAGAGATGGATACCAGAAGCCTATCATCCTCACGCCATCCATCACTGAACATGGCATACATTCACAAGGTGGGAGTTCCCCCCAAGCAAAATCTCTTCAAGGAATTCAAAGCTACTGTGAAAGAAACATTCTTTTCAGATGATCCTTTACGTCCCTTTAAGGATCAATCTGGGTCTCGCAAATTCATTTTAGGCATCCAGGCCATTTTCCCCATATTTGAGTGGGGTAGAAGGTACAACCTAACCAAATTCAGGGGGGATCTTATTGCAGGACTCACTATTGCAAGTCTCTGCATTCCTCAGGTAAATTTTCTGCCCCGCAGATATATAAATATAACTTGAAGGAAAGAAAAAGAAGCAGAAAATATATACTGTTTGCCCCATTTACGCAGCTCTAATAGTTTATTGACTACCAAAATAGGACATTGGATACGCAAAGCTTGCAAATTTGGCTCCACAATATGGATTGTGTAAGTTTCCATACTATGTATGCACACATAGCATTTCCTGTTACTGTTTTCCTTGGACTTATTATAAGGCTTCTCTCTTTTGTATGGTTCTAAATCAATACAGATTCCAGCTTTGTTCCACCATTGATTTATGCCTTCATGGGTAGTTCAAGAGATATAGCCATAGGACCTGTGGCTGTGGTCTCTCTCTTGCTGGGAACCCTACTTCAAAATGAGATCGACCCCACTACAAATCCTACAGAGTATCGGCGGCTTGCATTCACAGCTACATTTTTTGCTGGAATCACTCAAGCCACCCTAGGGTTCTTCAGGTAATTAAATACCATATCTTCACAAGTCACAAAGATAAATTTTGTCTTAAATGTCTATTACTATTGGTCTTGCATTGTTCATATTCTTTTTTAAGCCCCTTGAAGGCTTCTAGCATTCTGCCAACTGTGAATATATTATGGTGGTTTGGGTTTATTATCAGGTTGGGTTTCTTGATTGACTTCCTATCCCATGCTGCCATTGTCGGTTTTATGGGTGGAGCTGCCATCACTATTGCACTCCAACAGCTTAAAGGTTTTCTTGGAATAAGAAAGTTCACAAAGAAAGCTGATATTATCTCTGTAATGCACTCAGTATGGGGCTCAGTCAATCATGGAGTAAGACCTATTTTTTCTCTATCTCCATCACTTTGTTTTGCCTTTCTCATCCTTTTCAGAATTCTTCTGAAAAGGATCCACAATGACATTAAGAATCTTCTAGTAAAAATAAACATCAAAGTCAAGTTAATCTTATATCAAGCATTTTGCAGTGGAACTGGCAGACTATAGTTATTGGAGCAACCTTTTTAAGTTTTCTGCTGTTCGCTAAACACATAGTAAGAGCTCCTAATCACTCTCACTATTTACCTAAAATGTTGAAGGCTGTAAATTATTTTCTGATTGACATATTATGGGGATTAGGGAAAAAGGAACAACAAGCTCTTCTGGTTACCTGCAATTGCCCCATTGATATCTGTTGTTCTGTCCACCTTTTTTGTGTATATAACCCATGCAGAAAAGAATGGTGTTGAAATTGTAAGTTCTTTGGTCATTCTTCTTCTCTCGGTGTTTTTATGAAGAAGTAATTTGTGAAAACAATCCTAATCATTGTGGGATTGCAATAGTACTATTTGCAGCAGCAATGACACTGACAGTTTAATTGGTATGTAAAGGTGAAACATATAGAGAAAGGTATTAATCCCTCGTCGGTTAATGAGATATATTTCCATGGTGAATATCTTGGCAAAGGTTTTAGGATTGGGATGGTGGCCGGTATGGTAGCATTGACGGTGAGCCCTCACATAACCCATCTCTTATCAAGAGGACTGGATCCTCGGTTCCTGTATCTAAGCTAATTTTCTTATATAACTCATCTTGGGGAAATTCAATCAGGAAGCCATAGCAATCGGAAGAACATTTGCTTCCATGAAAGACTATCAACTTGATGGAAACAAAGAAATGGTGGCACTAGGAGCAATGAATATTGTTGGTTCAATGACTTCCTGCTATGTTGCGACAGGTGAGAAGAAAGCACAACAACCTGCCTACTTCCAAATGTGATGCTCGTTAAATGAGGGGAACAAGTATTCATCTCTGACAAGAGTTACATCCCATAATCCTTTGTTTTAGTAGCACATGCTAAAATGCAGCAATCCTTCTAATCAGAACAATAAAAGCATGAATAAAATACATACTAAAACTATGTCAAACAAAATTTTATTTTAACAACCAGATGGTTATATATCATGTTCCCTGAAGCGTGGAACACCTAAATGACCAATTTGTAAGAAATACATGTGACTCAGTAATATGAAAATGGTTTCCATGCACCTTTGAGTCTTTGACTGATTATATCTGTTTATTACTTGCAGGTTCATTCTCACGGTCAGCTGTGAATTACATGGCTGGCTGCCAAACTGCAGTCTCCAACATTGTGATGTCTTGCGTTGTAATCCTAACCTTGGAATTCATCACACCTCTTTTCAAGTACACACCAAATGCCATTCTTTCTGCCATCATCATATCAGCTGTGATCAACCTAATTGACTTTCAGGCTGCAATCCTGATATGGAAGATTGATAAATTTGATTTTGTTGCTTGTTTGGGAGCCTTCTTTGGAGTAATTTTTTTGTCTGTTGAGATAGGCCTCTTAATTGCAGTAAGAACTAAGATATCCACCAATTTTTAATTCCTTAGTTCCAAATTAATATGAGTTATCTTATGTCATCTAATTCCGCTTCACTGCGTGCTGTCACAGGTCTCAATATCCTTTGCCAAAATCCTATTACAAGTTACCAGGCCAAGGACTGCAATTCTTGGGAAGATTCCTGGGACCACTGTGTACAGAAATCTCCAACAATATCCAGATGCAACTAAAGTTCCAGGCGTTCTGATTGTGAGAATCGATTCAGCAATTTATTTTTCTAACTCCAATTATGTTAAGGAAAGGTAAATATGGTCTTCTCTTGTGCTAAATTCATGCCAGTTGGGATCCCTTAAATTTGAAATTCAATGCCCCATTTTAGGACTCCATCTGTATCTAGGGAGTTCCAACAATTACTAAACTTCCATTGCGTAATCTGGAGACTCATATGGCTTAAAAAAGCTTCTAAGTTCTGTAGGAATGAAGGGAATTATATACTAGGGAATCAAGCCTAGAGAAGGTTAAGTGATAGCAAAAAAGTATGAGGAATGTAGGTTTTGAATAGCTAGCATGACGAAGTTGAAAAACGAAAATTGAAGTTTTCTGATTGAGCTGTTTCTTAAGGCTTATTGGACTTTTTGTACCCAAGTACATAATCCTAATGGTATGTAACATATGATGCCTCCAAATAACAAGAACCTAAAATTAGGGGCAACTTTGAAGTTTTGGAATATGCTATAGACTTTGAGTTGCTTCCATGATGCTAAGGCTCTTTTTTTTTTTTTTTTTTTTTTTTTTTTTTTTTCCCCTCTTCTTCAACTTTACTGCAGGATATTAAGGTGGTTGACAGATGAGGAAGAACAAAAGAAAGTGGACTACCAACCAAGAATCCAAATTTTGATAGTTGAGATGTCACGTAAGCAATTATTTTACCAAGTCTCTAAACTCAATGTGCCAACACACAGAGGCACTTGTTGGCATCTGAACATATTTTTCGTGTTGTTTTTTTTGTTTTTTGCAGCTGTTACAGACATTGACACTAGTGGCATTCATGCCTTGGAAGAACTATATAGGAGTCTCCAGAAGAGAGACCTTCAGGTTGATAAACTTCCATGCTAAAACCACCATTTCTGGAATATAATCCACTTGAAAACAAATTTCGAATGTGCCAGCATCAAATACTTCCTTTGAAACAATTCACACTATTATTTTGTACCATGAAATTGTCTTACCCGAATTTTCCATGATGTTTTGCAGCTCATTCTGGCGAATCCTGGGCCAGTGGTGATTGACAAGCTCCACGCTTCCAACTTTACAAACGTGATCGGCGAGGACAAAATCTTTCTCACAGTTGCAGACGCTGTCTCATCCTGTTCTCCAAAGTTGGTTGAAGAAGCTTGATAAACAAGGAATGATTGCATAAGATAATGAGAAGCAGGAGCATACCTAGAATGTTCGAGTTATAAGCATTGGAAAACAGGTCTTGTTGAGTCGTGGTGGGTGGTGACTAGGTCATCCATAAAAGTATACAAGTGGTTAAGTGGACTCTGAGATCCTAATCCAGTGAAAAAAAAAAAAAAAAAAAAAGTAAAGAAAAGCAAAGAAAAAGGTGTGCACTCAGAGAGCGATAAGGTTGTTTAATTTACAGAAAGGTCCACATATATAGATGTAACTGTTTCAGACACATCCGTAGAAGGAATTTTGTTTTCTTGATCAGGCCAGTTGATGAATGCGTTTTGATCATTCTCATGAGAAAAAGCAAGGGTCTTAACGCTTGTTTCATATTTTCTTGTTAGCCTTTCTTCTTTAGACGTCGAAACTCCCATTTGAATACTTCATGATTATCGCTTTCAAGATTGACTTGACTTTTCTTTTCTGTTCTTTGGATCATTTGCACAATCATAAAAAAAGCCAATCCATCAGACTTTAGTGAAATTATGGCATCCGAATATATAAATTAGAATAGGTAACTCAAAAACCAAAGAACATAGAAACCTCTCTAGACTTATGTTGCGTGCATTATTTATTACTTTTAACTTCAGGAAACAACGGGCTAATTGCAGTTGTGAAAAATTAAAATAGCTTCAGAAGCCAACTGTTAATAGATGGCAATTTCGTTGGGAGCTCATATTTAGGTTCAAAGTTGTTGATAAACTAATGTTAAATATAATGTTAGAATGTGCAAATTTCGCGCACTCATGTACTTATTTTAAAAAATAGTGGAGTTAGACTTAAATTTGTTAGAGATCTGTCTAACACAGTGCAAAGTGTCTAGTTTGAGCGTGCTCATGTACTAGTGTAAATAATAATAATAAAAATAAATAAATAAAAATTAAAAAAAAAAAAAAAACACCCCTTTGAAAGAGTAACATGTCAAAATTAAAGTACTCCATGCCCAAAGTGGAAAGACACCTAACCCAACCAAGACACTTATCATGCATATTTTTTCAGAATGAGTGTCTTCTGCAGGCTGCAGCCGTTCGTTACAAGCACCACTCCGACATCCACAATAATGGCAATATCCATGCCTTGAAAAATGACCAGTATTTAGAAGATGGATATCAAATCATGACCTTGTAGCTGTCGTCAAACTCCCAGCTCAACCTGATCTATTGATTTAGTTTGTGCATAGCAAATATAAAGTTCTTAGTTAAAGATTGGAATCAGAACAAGAACAAAGGATCATACGGATACGAGTCATAGAATCTACTACGATGCAATAAATTGTTGATGCAATGGCATTAGTCAAGTTACCTTAGCTGCAGAAGTGCCTGTATATATTCTTGTTCAACAGCTTGAAGCCTAGGCTCGTGTCTGAAATTGTTGGAAGAAACTACTAGATAGCTGCAAATGGAATGCATGAAGTTGGCTTATGAGGTCAATGAGATGCATAACTATGAATCGTTGAAATATAAAGGGAGGAAGAAAAGGACTCAAGAAGGCAGTGTTGAAATGGAAAGTGCAGGAGCATATAAGGTTCAGTTGATTAACTTATGGTGGGAGGATTATTAGAAAAAGTTTGTGGTGGAGTATCTGAGGTCCTAATCTGACACCAAATATCACCAAAAGTAGTAGAATTCTTAGCCTATTATGGGCTCGTTTGAAAAATGAGATGAGATAAGAATTTTGTGAATATTAATTATATGATTTGTATATAGTAGTAAAATAGTTTGAATTAAAATATTTTATTAAAGTTTGAAAAATGAAAGAGAAAATGTTGAATAAAAATATTATAAAGTTAAAATCATGAAATGTGCAAGTTTCATGTAATCTCTTTAAAAATGAGTGAGATCCACTATTAAAAAATTAAATTTTTTTTTTTCATGCGGTTCCTGTATTTATTTATTTTTTTCAAAGTGATTGTGTGGCGTTTGCACACTCACGACTGCAAGGATCATTTCTCTTGATTAAATCTAACTCTTCCTATGAATTTAATTGGAACATGTGGTGGTTTCACAAATACAAATTATACAATACTATTTTTCAAGAAAAACGCATATTTTAATTAAAAAGATAACTCATATAAGAGTAGTACTATATGCTACACTCATATTCTATTTTTATTTTATTTTTAAAATGTTGCACTTTTCATCAGTCTTGGACTGTCTCTTAACTTTTTAAAAATTAATTCAAAACTTAATTTACGGACAATTTTGACGTATTACAGTGGAATAATAGTGTAGTATGTGAAATCTTTCAATAAATAATGCTACATAGCTAAATGAATAAAAAGTTTTTGAAATTTTGTCAGTAATTAGATCTAAAATAAGATAAAGAAGTATTATAACATTTTTCAAGTAGGCACCTAGCTAGGGTTTACAACCGAACCGAAGGTCTGACAGTAAAAAATCATGGACATTAAGTCCATTAAAATCAATGAACCCTACCCATACAAACAATATTTTAAAGAAGAAACTTTATGCTCTTGTAGCGTCCTCTCGCAAGCCTCAAAACGCCGGCGGCGGTTCTGGGCTGCGAAAGAAACCGGCGACAGGGGAGAAAAACAGGGCAGGTGCCGTGACTTCCGGCGGCTCGCGGTGGCTAACGGCTGGTCCGATGGCTATGAAAATTGGTGGAGATGATCTCTGGTGGGAGGGGAAGAGAATGGTGGTGGTGGTGCACTAAACGGTGGCCGGACGGCGGAGAACTGGGCTGACAAACAGGCAGCGACGGAATTTGGGGGCATCACAGGATTGTAACAGCCCGCTAGATATTCAATTGTGGAATTTCTATTGACTTTAGGAATCTTGTGAAAGCTCTTTCCTATCAAATACATCAACACATACATATAAGGGTTCATCTTCTATATTATTGCTACTTGTGGATTGCCTTGGAGTCCCCTCCAGCTTACTAGAAAACCCACTAGCCTACGAGGTATGACCCATGTTAGCCTATTCCCACCAACCCCCCCAAAAAAAAAAAAAAAATCGATTCCACAAGTCCTGGCCACCTCACATTGTAGAAGTAGGTGATCCACAAATTTTCCATCCTTTTTATATATGCGACACCAGTCCAACACCATTAAACAAAGTTTCCTTAGATTTTCTATAATAAATCTTGTCCAGAGAAGCTATCCAAACGAAGAAAGCTGCTTTTAAAGAAGCGTGCATCTTCCATATATTCCTCATGGAAAAGGGGGTCATGCCCTCATTTGTTAGAACCTAGTAAAACGATCTAAATATGAATTTACCTTTCTTAGAGGGGGCTCCAACTGAACTTATCTAAGGTGCCCTCAGTCACCCTAATGAAATATAGCAAGGCCAAAAACTCATAAATAACTCCCAACTCCCAATCTTGTGCCACCCTAATGAATTCTACATTCCATTGAGAGGAACCATGAGAGAAGACCAAGAGATCAGTTACTGAAACATCCTTCACCCGTACAAGCTAAGAAATGTCAAGAAATGCTTCTTTGAGGCTTTGTTGACTGCATCATTTGTCATGCCAAAACCTGACCCGAGAACCATCACTTACCTCAACATGTGCATGGTTTAGGAAGTCTCCCATCATTTTCTAGTGTCTTTCCACAAACCTACTTCATATGGTCTGCATATATCATTTGAACATCGTCCTCCTTGGGACCCTCCAAACTTCGAAACTATTACTGACTTCCATAGGGTCCCCATTTGTTGGTACAACCACAACCATTTACCTAAAAGAACTTGATTTAACGTCATCAAATTACAAATCCCCAATCCATGCCCAGACATTGGTGTGCAAACTGTTGACTAGTTCACTAGATAGAATTTGAACTCATCCCCCATCCCACTCCACAAGAAATCCTGTTGTAGCTTCTCAATACGATTGGCCACCTTTGTAGAGAGTAGGAGCAAGAACAGGAAATAGGTTGGTAGATTAGAAATGATACTTTTGATTAAAGTAACCCCTTTAGACAAGTATCACCTCTTCTAAGAAACCAATCTACATTCCACATTTTCAATCACAACATTCCAAATCCCCTCTGATTTGAAGAAAGCACCAAACGCTAGACCAAGATACTTCATTAGTAGAGAATAAATCTTATGTACCAGGAGTCGAGCTAGATTCACTACATTCAGGACAGCCCCTACCGACAGCAATTCAGACTTTGAAAGATTCACTTTCAAACCAGAGATAGCTTTGAAACAAAGGAGGAGGGCTCTCAAAGATTGAATGTGCCCATTATTTGCTCCACAAAAATAATAGTATCATCGGTAAAAAGCAAATGAGAAATATCAATAGAGCTATAATCACCATTTCCTATTGAGAATTCATAGAGAAAGCCACATTCGACAAAGCCTGAAATCATCTAACCAAGGACTTCCATGACAATAATGAAAAGTAATGGAGAGAGCGGATCCTTCTGTTATAAACTGCGGAAGGAGTCAAAAATACCTACTGGCGAACCATTTACCAAGATAGAAAAACAAGCTATAGAAATGCAGTATGCTATCCAAGTACACCATTTTGCCCCAAAACCACTTCTTGCAAGTAGATAAAGCAAAAGTTAGAGTTGACATGAATATAAACTTCAATAAATAATATTTAACATTGTATCCATGACATCCACTTTTTAATAATAATAATCCAATTTTAATAAAATATACAAATATTTTTATAATTATATTTTGAATAAAGTGTTGATAAAATGATGAAGTTATTATAATTTTTTTTAATAGGAAAACAGACTTTATTGCATCCAAATCATTACAAACTATTTGCATCAAGCCAAATAGCTTGCGACATTGAATTTGGGACATTGTCCCACCACATTTCAACATTCTCTACATGCCAAGCGTGTCTAGCCAATCTATGCGCTGCCTCATTGCTCATTCAATGGACATGTTACACTTGACAATCAACAAATGCTTTCATCAATGTTTTGATCTCTTGAGCAGGTTGCCCCACCATTGTCATAGATTCCCATTCTTGGCTGAGTTTGTAAACTAGTAGTAGACAGTCACTTTTAAGGATCAATTTTGGTATGCTCCAGGTGACAATCATAAATCCCTTAATATAGCTAGAGCTTTAAGAGTTTCAAGAATAGCCACCTCATTCTCCACTTTACAAGCCGCTAGTAGGACTTCACCCTTCCCTCCCTCTCTCTCTCTCTCGCGCTCTCTCTCTCTCTCTCTCTCTCTCTCTCTCTCTCTCTCTCTCTCTCTCTCTCTCTCTCTCTCTAAGCAAGCAAACTTCATTAAAATAAAAGAGGATACAAGTTAGAGAGGGTGGGGTTCCTAACAAAATACCCTAAAACAACAACCACAATGCAAATGAGGTAGAAAAAAAAGGAAAAAAAAAAAAAAAAGGTTTTGAGACTAATTTCTTGGTCTCTACCCAGACCCTACAAAGATTGTACCGTCTTAAAAGACGTTTTGAAGGTAAGTTACTGCTGGAGGCAATGCAACTGGAAGCACTATAGTTGAAAGTCTTGAGGTATTTATTGGCGAGATCCTTAATCTCTTTCACAAGATCATCGGTTAGGAAAAGCAATAACCCCGGACAGACTGGCATCGAAAAAGTAGATATGCAGTGGTGGAATAGCCAACCCTCGCCTTTGGAGTCATGAGGACCACGTGCCAATGGAATGAAGGTTGGCTCATGCCGATTTGAAGGATCGGAGGGTGGGGAGTTTGCTGGTTCGGTGCATGTAGTTTAGTGTTGGGGACCTTAGTCAAGTCTCCAAGCACTAAGGGTCCGATCCTCGCCTTGTTGCTCCTCTAGTGACCAATGGGATTCCTTTGCTTGGTGTAGATCACATGTAACCCAATGGGAGCTTGGGTGTGATGAGGTTAGGGTTCAATGGTGAGAAGTATGGATGGTATTTGGGCTAGGTGATCACGGTTTGGGTAATGATGGTGCACTACTAAGTGACCATTGGTGTGCTAGGCGCCGCTTGTGTGCTATGGTTGGATGAAGGGTAATCTTGACTAGGGTTTAGAAATGAGTGAGTGGGGCTAGGTTTGATGAAGGGTTCGGCCAAGGATTATGGGGGTGTGTTCGGCTAGGGCAAAGAGGGCTTGTGAGATCCTAAAAGTTAGGAATTGTGAAATTCCTAAAATGTAATATTTGAGATCTTGAGATCTAGGATGACAAGGGCTGGCCGAAAATGGGTAGGATGGATAAGGAAAATGTGTTTTGGGGGAAAGATGAAATTTGAGTGAGCCAATCAAGGAAATTGACCAATCAAATGATGGAGGGAAAAATGGAAGTGAGACTTTTTAGGATCTAGGGTTTCGGCCAAACCAATGAGGCTATAGCCGAATCTCTCAAGGTGAGATCTAGGGTTTTTGTAGTTTTCTTGGCTATGGAAATTGATGGGGGCATGTAAGGCTTGATGGGAGGCTTGGGTTTTATGGTTTGAGGCAATTGAAGGTGGTGGAAAAGGCAAAGGGATAGACTGGCCGAAATGCTTGTTTAAGAGGTGGGATTCTTTAAGAAACTTCAATGAAATCTCACGAACATGTGATGAATCACATGAAAATAAGAGATCTAGCAAAACATCACACAATCCAAATTCCCCAATGAAGGATTCGGCCTCCACACTCCATATCAATCAACAAACTCCACAAGAACACAAAAAGAGAAAATGAGAATAACAAATGAACCAAACAATTCTTGATTTACGAATTACACAAGGAATTGAAAAGAAACCTCAATATATTAAAGGATAAATTGAATCAACATCGATTCACGAATTGCATAGTGAAGATCCTCTCCTTGGGGATTCACGAATTACACCCTAAAAGAGCCCAAGTGCATGTGCACCGAAAATGAAGAATTCCACCCTATGGCCGGCCACTCAATGTTCAATTTGCCAAAAGATCCTAATGAAATGTCTAAGGATCATATTTATAGTGTTTACAAAATGAAAACTCCCAAAAGGTCTCTAAGCAAAATAAAATAAAATAGATAAACAAATGAAATAATAATTAATCAAGTCTTTAAATAAAATAAATAAAAATAATAAAAATGATAATTTAGCCATGGTGGCCGTGGCATGCATGACCCATGGTGGGCTAAGGTGGTACATGGTCCACAGCTAGGCTAGTCATAGTCTGGTCCACAGCTCGCGCATAGCGTGGCATGGTGGTGGGCACGACATGGTGTTGTGCATGGCCTGCTGATGGTGGGCATGACATGGTGTCAAGCCTAAACCTGATGGTGGGCACAAGGTGATGTCGTGCTGCTGCTGTGGTGCCTAGTCAATTGGTTTGGGCGGTGGTCCTGCATGGCCCAAGCTGGTGGACTGGGTGATGAGCATGCATGGCCCAAGCTGACAGTCTGAGCTATGGGGCCGCAAGGCACGAGCTGAAGCCGTGCGCTGGTTGGGATGCCTAGTGGGCATGCCACTAGCCTCGCATGTGGGGGCACACCACTAGCCTCGCTAAACGATGCGGGGGCACGCATGCATGCACGCAGGTGCACACTCAAGGGCACGCACAAGCCTGCACACATGGTCTACGCGTGGCCAGTAGCCTCCATGGTTGCCCGCTGCATGTCATGGTCTGAGCCAAGACATACAAGCAGACTAACCATGTAACTGTCCTGACCCTCCATGAGTTGTGTTGAGGTGTGCTCCCGGACAAATCTCCTGGGGTTGTGACATGGCGGAGCTATCGGTGCGCAGCGGCGTGTGAAAACCACACGCAGAAACAAGCCGTGCGTGAGGGTCACGTGCTGACATTTTGGGCACGGTTCTGCATCGTCCCAGTAGATCGGCGGGATGGGAATGTCGTGGTGGTGTGCATGTAGACTATTCAAGGCCGAAAAGCTGCAGTTTTGAGAAAATCCAAACTGATAGAAAAACACTACTATATAAGCATATTCACATATAGGTTGCAGAAAGGAAACAGAAAAGAAAAGCAAAATGAAGGCGAGACTCACACCTTCATCTTCAGCAAAACTAAACGGAAAGATCAATTTCTCCAAAAAAGAAATTAGAGTTTCTCTCTCTGAAAAAAACTGAAAGTGAGAAGTCAGGACTTCAGCCTTCTCATTTTTGAGTATTGCACCTATTCCTTATTTTTTCTCATTTATAATTTTATTTTAAAAAAATATTTAAAAGTTTTTAATTTAAAAGAGTGTTGTAAAATCCTCTTCCATTTTTCGATGAGGATAATAGTAACGTTAACCTCTTCCTCGTCTCAGGTTCGGTATGCGGTATTGGCGTTGGTGGTAACACAGTCCGGCGGGCGAGAGAAACCCACATGGCCCTTCTCCCATCACTTCGCTTCAGCTTTCGCATCCTCAGCCACTTCTTCTATTTGCGACCGCCACCGCCACCCTTAGCTGCTTTCCTCCCACTCTCGCACCCCACCACTCCCAAGTCCCTCTCTCTCTTCTCCACTCTCTCCCCCAAAACCCTTGTAAAACCCCATGCCACCTCTAAACGTCCGAACAAAGATCCCCTCACCTTTGTTCTCAACAAAGACGAGCGCTTGGTGGGCACAAGCGGTAATGACCGGGATGAGAATACGAGCTCAACGATTGCGGCCATTGTGACTTCGTTGGGTGGTCCGCCTGCTGCCGTAGGGATCGTACGGTTGTCCGGCCCCTATGCGGTTGATATAGTCGGGCGCGTGTTCCGTCCGGCGAGAAGAAACAAAAGGAAGAGCCTGCGCCGTGGCTCGCCCGCTTGGCGGCCCAACAGCCATGTCGTCGAGTATGGCGTCGTTTCAGACCCTCACGGGAATGTGGTCGACGAGGTATGTGTATAGCTGGCATTTTTTTTAAAAACACTCATTTGAACTGGAAATTGGAGTGATTTAACCTTCCGCTATGTGGGAAGTTTTGCTTGATTTATGGAAGTGGAAGTCTCGAATTCATATTGTATAAGGTACAAAATGGGCAAAATATGTATGGTTGACTCTCTTTTTTTTATTTATTTATTTTTTTTAAAACTAGGTTTTAGTAGTACCGATGTTGGCCCCAAGATCTTACACTCGTGAAGATGTGATTGAACTTCAATGTCATGGAAGCGAAGTGTGTCTTAATCGTGTGTTGAGAGCTTGTCTAGAAGCTGGAGCAAGGCTTGCAGAACCAGGTCAGTTTTTTCATTCCAATTTTTTTATTTATAGAACTGAATTACTTTGTAGTGCTGAAAGGGCTAGGGGCGCAGCCCGAGTACGCTGGGATATACATTCTTTGAGTCAATACTTTGAGATACTGAGACCAAAATAAAAGAGAAAAAAGGGGAAACCCAGTCAATTTTGAGAATGAAGGTTTCTGTAGATTCTCATTTTGGCTTTTCTTTTTGCTTGAGGTCAGGGAGAAGGCACTGACAGAGTCCTGTAAAATAGAGCCAATAAGAAAGCTAAAAAAATTTGAAGAACACATATCAATGTCTCAAAATCTGTAAACTTAGGTTTCTGTAGTTCCAGATATAGCCTAATGTCTGCATAATCCTCTTTCTGCCTGAATTTGTGCATGTGCACCCAGCATGCACACTCTTGCACGTAGATAGATGTACATGCATGCTTTAGTCACATGCATGTAAATATTTGTGGTCTAGTAGGAGGGAGAGAAAGTTACATGTTGAATTATTTTGTTGTTTTCATTTATCAGGGGAGTTCACTCTTCGTGCCTTTCTAAATGGTCGATTGGACCTTTCTCAAGCTGAAAATGTGGGAAATCTGATTTCAGCTAAATCAGTGGCTGCTGCAGATGCAGCACTGGCAGGAATTCAGGTGTGCTGCCTCTTCAGCATTCAGTATTCGTTGTTGTTCCCTTGTTTCTGAAGTATTTATATGGTTTTGTTCAAGTTACGAGGAAATGTTGTTATCTAATTACCTGTGGTATTTTTAGTACGAGTGCTAGGACAGCATGATAAGCAGTATTGAAAGGCCACTTTTCCTTTGACAGGGAGGCTTCTCTTCTCTGGTGAAATCACTAAGAACACAGTGCATTGAGTTGCTTACTGAACTTGAAGCTCGCTTAGATTTTGATGATGAGATGCCACAACTAGATCTGAACCTAATTATGGCTAAAATACATGCCATGTCTCGGGATGTTGAGAATGCGTTGGAGACAGCCAATTATGACAAACTTCTGCAATCTGGATTACAGGTAGAGTCTGGATTCACACACACATTTATATAAAAAGAAGTCGGGGTTTTACATAGATCCTTTCGTCTCGCTTGACTTGTTGAAAATGAGAGCAAGGATTTTTGCATTAATGATTTCTCAATCTTTGGAAGCAATTGACAAACACAAGCACATGCACACATGCGAAACCGTGTGACGGTTCTATTTTCTTGTGATTCTAGGATGTCTGTACATCTGCATTCTTGCTTATGATTTTTTATTAGTGAAATTACGAACGACATTACAGTGGCCCTGGGCTATTTTCCTTTTTACCTATATAAAAGAAGAAGAGTAGTTTCCTACATTATGTGGATTTTTCTTGATAGGCATAAATCTCATTTCCAGCAAGGTGGATGGGTTTCTTGTTTTTTTTTTCCCCCTTTCTTCCGTTCCCTTTCTTCTTCTATTTGGGTGATATTGTGTGTGAAAGCATTGGTTGATTTGCATTTCTTGCATGCTTTTGATAGAAATCTGATGCAAATTCTTGCAGATAGCAATCGTTGGACGACCAAATGTTGGGAAATCAAGCCTTCTTAATGCATGGAGCAAAGTATGTGACTACCATTTTTATTTGGCATCAGTATATGTTAACTTATATTTGCTACATCAATGTTTTAAGGGTGTTTTTCGGCATTTTTATCTAGAGAGTCATTTTATAATAGCTATATCTGCCTTCTTTTCCTATATTTCTTTTCAGATCCTCTAGTGTGGTTATGTTGGCTGCCTTACTTGAGATGCCGTGTAATGGCATCAAGATTTTCTGTGCATTAGCCTATACAGGAGCATACAGATATAATGATGTAGTGTTGCCATTCCTTTGGAATGCATATAATGTGGCTAATGCCCAGCAACATTACAGACAGTTCCTTATCATCCCAACAAATTAATTTGGGGGTAGTGTCGACTCATCAGTCCATTGAGAATAGAAACAACATTTTTACTTTCTGAAAAGCAGCCCAAAAAGAAAAAGATACATCTGATTGTTTATGAAGATGCTGCTTAAATTAATGTCTTTATTTAATCGCAAAAGAGGGAACTTTTTGAGTAGAATGTTTTTATTTTAGCGCGCAGAGTGAGAGAGCCATAGTTACAGAAATTGCTGGAACCACTCGGGACGTGGTTGAAGCAGGTGTCACAGTTCGTGGTATTCCTGTGACCCTTCTTGATACGGCAGGCATTAGGGAGACTGATGACATTGTGGAAAAGATTGGTAAGATTTCCAGCCTTGTGCAACTCTAGATGACAAGTTTGAGTTGCTACCAATTCCAATGCTGTATCACTAAACTAGCAGGCACAGGTGATGCTCTTGTATATGTCCTGTATGCCTGGGTTTTGTCGTTGTTATGATCAATAAAATTTTGTTTACTGATAAGAAAAAATGTTTTTCAACTGATAATGGGGCTCTAGACAACCTATGGGAAGTGAAGATCTTCATTGTCTTTGAAAGTGGGTTTATAATGGGTCAATTGTATATTTAAGATCTATTGAATGTTTATTCTTATATTAGTGTTAAACTTGAAAGAACTATATTGTTGAAAGAAACATTCTCATCTCATTTATCATTCTAACTCATCGAAAATTTTTTCATTCGAACACAATGAATTGCTTCCTTTTGATGGGGATTCAGAGATATGATGAAAGTCACCTTTTTATGACCAAAGAATCAATAATTTCATCCTGAATGCTATTTTGGTTTAAACAAAGAAAAAGGAAATTGGGTATAGGAACCATAGGCTAGTCAGATAAGTTCAAAATAAGTTGTGCACGCTAGTGCATGTATTAATTTGCCCTCTTCACATATGGAATCTTTGGTTTTTCTTGTTAATTTAGATCTACTTTTATTAATTAGTAAGTAGATTTCCATCTTAATCAGGTGTGGAGAGATCTGAAGCAGTTGCCATGGGTGCTGATGTTATCATCATGACAGTAAGTGCTCACGATGGGTGGACTTCAGAAGACACCAAACTTCTTGATAGGATTCAATCTAATAAGGTTTCACGAACAGCTCATCTCTCTTCTCTTAATTTTACATGTTGAGTCAATCACCTGTCCATCATGGTTAATAGTTTGAACTTGTGTTGGTCCATCCAGTTTTCTATCATCATATTTTATTAAGAATCTTTATCTGGGTTTAGAGTGTTATTGATTTCTTTTTAAGCTGCAGAAATCAATTGGATCTTCCTCCCCAGTGATTCTTGTAGTTAACAAAATAGACTGTGCTCCGTCTGCCCGAACCAAATGGGTTGATAAAGACGGTGATTCTTTCTGTAAGCGTGTTTTTACATGTGCTGTTACTGGCGAAGGAATACATGATTTGGAGAGAGCAATATTAGAAATTGTGGGCCTCAACAAGATTCCTACAGGCGGACGCAAATGGACTGTCAACCAGGTTAGAAACCTAAGCCCCACCCACCAATTTTCAATTGCCAAATTTAGTTGATATGTGGATCTGTTGGGGGTTGTGGTCAAAGGTAGAGTTGGTGAGTCTGTTAAGTTTGATTAAACTCATGGAATTTGGTTTATTCTGATTGTTTTACGTGATGTTCTTGGTAATTTATCAGAGGCAATGCGAGCAACTTGTTTGGACCAAGGAAGCTCTTTCAAGGTTGAAAGCGTCAATAGAGGAGGAACTGCCTCTTGACTTTTGGACAATCGATTTAAGAGATGCTGCATTGGCCCTGGGGCAGATAAGTGGAGAAGACATCTCTGAGGAGGTTTTGTCCAACATATTTGGTAAGTTCTGTATTGGTAAATAGATATTTCCAGTATGAAATTTTGTTTTATTTCTTTATTTTCTTCAGTCCTTTTATTCTAAAAATATTTATGGCTGGTGCCAGCAATGAGTGTCATGGTAGTGCTAGGCCGAAGGGTTAGAGATCATAACTGAATGGGGTATTTGTCAGGGAATTCCACCCACTTCTTTTGGACCTATTGTGCTTATATTAAATAGCATTATGCATAGTCATATACTTGAGAACTTTGTTTTTAGTAATCCAAAGTTTAATTCTCCGATTACTATTACTGTTCTGGCCAAATGGCTAATATCAAGAGACTTGGCTCTACTCCAATTTGAAAGACCATGATAGATGATACCAATGCTGCAAATACCACAATGCATGAGAGTGCGCCACCGCCACTGGTCTCGGGCGGCAAAATTATGATGCAGAAAAATTGGATGCTTGATACTAACAATGAAAACTACCATTTAAGATTTAAATGAATTCATTTAAAGAAAGGAAATGAAGACAATATTTGTCAAAAAATTAACTGTTGTTGGAATGTCCAGTTTCCCATAAATTAAACCAATTTTGGAAGTTTCTTTTTCCTCTTTTTTGGTTCCCTTGAAGAACTCGGTAGTTCTGGGTGAAAAAACTCGAGAATATTCTAGAAGGCCGAGGTTGTTCCTCCACACAATTTCCATTTGGTGCACTGGGTTCTCACATATGTCCACTCCCAATTAAGGGAAGATTAAGGATTTATTTGTAATGATGGAGGAGAAGGCCAAACTGAAGCCTAAAGTGGCTGCTACAAGCTCCCGATGAGGCGGGAGGACTTCTATAAAGACCTCTCCTGCTAAGAGAACTTCAGCGACCACAAAAGCCCAAGAGCATGAAGTCTATGGAGAAAAGGCTACGACAAACAAGAAGCAGAAAGGGTGGTATATGACGTTTCATTTTTTGCCATTAATTTGAATATGAGGGCAATGCAATTTTTAAGGGGGGGGGGGGGGGGGGGGGGGGGGGTGGGGGAACATTGTTTTTCAACAAAACATAAGTTTTCTATTTGCTATAATACGGCCACTACCTATTGAGCATTCCTCTTTCTACTTAATTGCCAAGTCGAATGGGAGATTAATATTTGCTCTGTCGTCTTCGTTACACACCGCCCATGTTGCCCATACACAGGTTTTTTTTTTTTTTTGGTTTGCTAATTCGATAGACGGGTAAATTAATCTCAAATACAGTTCTGTGTTGAGATTGTGCTTTTTTTTCTCTTTTTTTTTTTATTTTTTATTTTTATTGCTGCATGGTTATCCACATGAAAGGAGAAGAGTTCTTTGGGAGTGTTTTTTTGGTACGTTTAATGTGGTTTTAGTATTTGGAGCTTTTAATCAGCCATGCAAGAAACCAATGATTATAAGTAATGGAGCTTAAACTACCAAAACAAAACTATTACAATGCAACCTCAAAACTATAAAAAGCATTCCATTGCAGATTCAAACAATGTGTTTGAAAACATACCCCTATTCAAAGTCCCACAATTAGGGGTGTAAATTAGTCAGTCCGGTCCAGTCTGGTCTAGGTGATGGATCGAAATTTTCGGCTCATCATTTTTTCCAGACCAGACCGAACATACATAGGAACTAATGGGCCACGGTCGGTTGAAATTTTGAATTGGAAAGGATCCAACTATCTATTTTTAGTTTTTTTTATTATTATTAATCTCATTTTCACTTTCTTGTACTAAGGATAGTTGGTTTTAATGAAGATTATTAGTTGAAAAAAAAAAAAAAACTATAAACTATAAAAAGCTTATAATATGCACCCTCCTGAAAATAACGATAGAAATACACATTCCATTTATTATTTCGGGGGACATTTTTTCGTTTGTGAATATTGTTTTTCTACATTTGTTTTATTTTTCCTTGAAAATTAAAAAAGGACCCAACAAACAATACTGAGTGCGGCATGATCGTAGAAAACCATACGAGGGAGGGTAGTAAGATTCTCGTGTCCTTATTAGCATAACCAATGGGATACTTACAAAATTATTTAAATATAAGCTAAGGCAGATCAGCCATGCTGGAAACCAATTATACTGAATCTGCCAAAGCTTGTCCTCCTCTAGCTATGGGAATATGGTTGGCTATACTCAACTAAAAGACTATCAAAATTTACATCTAAGTTATCAAGATGTGACTCTGATTCAAGCAGCAAAAGTGCAAGCGGCCGTAATCACCTGTAAAGCACAACCGTTCTAACCGAGCACCTTGCGAAGTTCATCAATTAATTGTGCCCGAGTTGTTGGCTCCACCTGCATTGGATTCAAATAATCACCTCAGGTTTCTTGAGATGTAAACATGAATGCTTTGGAAACCAGAAACTTATTTTATAATGGCTTACCTTGCTTAGAAGGGCAGCAAGACCTTGAGGCAGGGCTTCCAAATCTGATATTGAGTCACCAATAGTTGTTAATTGATGCAATACCTTCTGGACCCTCAGCTGCTTAAGTTTATCCTCATAATTACTAAGATCATCCATCCATTTAAAGAAAACTTCATCATTTACCCAAGCATCTTCTCTGCCAACCGCAATATTGGAATCCCCAAACCATTTCTTGATTAAGTCCATTGCACATTGATGCGACAGTTGGTCACCACCAGCATCTGTCAGAGTCTTGATCAGTGACTCTTCAGCAATTCTCCTACGCAATCTCCGGTAGAAGAAAGAACGAGAATTAGCCCAATGCACAACTTCTCTAATGACCCCTTTTGCTGCCATCCTCAGGGAAGTATCATGTAGTTCAGCAAATTTGGTGGCTATCTGGGTGTACACAGGCAAAAGTTGCTTCTCACGGGCTCGGATCTGCTGCTGTAGAGATTCAATCAACCCATGAGCCCCATTGCTCCTGGATTCCAGAAGTTTTTCCTTCAGATTTATCAGCTGTTGATCAAGCCTACCCATGCACTCTAGCAGCTCCTTAGTTCTAAACTTGATCTCGATCATTCCCTCAGGCTCAAGGACATTACCTTTAGCTGTTCGATCAGCATACATCTCGATGTGGTTCGAATTGATCCGACTGTCCACAACCACCCATGCCCCACCACGGAGCTCGCCCATCCTAGGGATGTATACAAATACAGGCTGCTTGTATGTTCTAAGATTCTCAACAATGGTTGATCCAGCCTGAAGGATTCCTTCAAAAAGATCCCTCTGCCCACCTGAAAAGCCTCTCCAGTTGGCAAGAATGAAAAGTGGAAGCTCTTCTCTGTTGAAATCCAACAATGCCTGGGCCGTCTTAGTTGCAGAATCAGGAAACCATACCTGCCCAGCCTGAGGGACAACCCTTTCATGCGAATCAAGCTGGCCTGGGTCCGCAGGGATAACTTGCATGACCGTCTGTGTCTCAACGGCAACAATTCCCACAGGGATTCCTCCAAGCTTGGCCCTTCCTGTAACTACTGTTCTTGCCCAGCCTTCTAGTGTCTCGACAAAGCTATCCTTGTCAAAAATACCTCCCATCCACTTTCCACTATCATCCAATGCACCACTGATAGCACCACGAGGATCACACGAGTTTTCAGGGAGGTATTCAACAGCTCTTTCTGGAGGATCTGATGAACTAAGAATGGGAAGTGCACCACCTACACGTGAAGGTATGTAGCTAAGCCAGTTCAAGATAGCAGATATACCTTGAAGATCATGTGAAACTGTTAGATGAACCACCCCATTAGTTGCCATAATTTTAGGTCCACCAAGTTGCATGTGGGAGCTGTATACTTCCCGCCCAAGAAGCTTGTTTAGTGCAGAAAAACCAGTTAGAATTATGGGCTGATCAAGCCGCTGTATACACCTCATCCCAAGCCGAGCTAGATAAGCACCTATTCCAACAGTTCTGCCAGTCACATATGTTAAGGTAAAAGTTTCCTTGTATGCCCTTGAATATGCACCAGCAATTGCCCCACTGCCAGTTAAGTTCTCAACCCCCAAGCCATCGTCCTTCCCCACAATGGTATCTATAACCCATCTGGTCTCTCCACTAGGCAACTTTAGTTCATGTGCTATCACGGATGATCTGATCCGAGCATAATCATCAGGGTTTAAATATACATATTGGAAACCACGCTCTGGGCTTGATTCATCAGACCAACCAACTTTAAAGCAGGCTTTGACTTCATCAGCTACCCCAATACGAGCACCAGAGTTTGCTGCCAGATAAATTAATGGGATTTTCTTATCACATGCAAGATCAGTTACTGCAAGGAAGAATGCGTCCTCTTTTGGGCCAAAAGAACCAGCTTTGAAGGTCACATCATTTGCTACCACCAGTATCTTCCTTCCAGAAGGGAACTCAGGAGTAGACAATTCCATAAACCAGGCTACCATGCCAACATCATTGAGCGCAGGAGGCCGCTCCACAGGAATAAGAGGAGTACCCCAGGCACCACTTTGGTCAGCAAATTTGAGCTCTGTGACTTGGAGAGTAACTTTATCCTTAGGCCTTTTAATACCTGCAGACGGAACTACCCATGACTGTTCCAGTGCTGTCTCAAATGCCTGCAAGCAACATTTCCTCGGGTGACTATTCGAGATTCTTCTCTATATCAGAGAGAGAGAGAGAGAGAGAGAGAGAGAGAGAGATTGTAGAATACTCATGTTATGGTGCTTACCAGAGGAAAATCATAGCAGTAAGTGGTGTTGCTTCTCCTGGCCAAAAGACGTTTCCTATCGAGAACTCCCAAAGACTGATATTGTGCATTCACTGGCACACCATGTAGTGGACCCAAACCAGAGACCGAATGGTAGATCACCCTTTGTGTGCTGATATCCTCTAGTTCTCGATATGTCTGAATATTGTATCAAAGAATAATATGACAATTTAGAACTTAATCAACCTAGATATTAATTTAAAATAGCAATCCTAGTGTTACCACTGAATTTACTAACACTGAGAATTTTATAACTCTCCTATATGGGTATATTATTACATTAAATACTATTTCCCAGACAGTCAACACTGAGGAAAGACCAAAACTACCCTTAGCTACCTACCTTTTATACACACTACTAACTTTTGTACATCCCTGTCCATCGTCATGCTTTCATACTTATCTTCAATTCATCCAAACAATATAAGCAGAGTAGTTTACTTAGGCATATAAATGCAGTCCAATCATTGGTCAACCAAGAGCTTTTGTTTTTTGGGAGAGGTATGTTTCTACCAAATTGTTTGATTATCAAAGCCTGTAGGCCAGATTTTAAACAGGTCTAACATGACAAACATAAATTGAGAATGGTATACATACACGCCATACTGAGGCATCACCAATAGGCTACATTAGATTCTAAAAACCAACATATCAGCTTTCTAAATTCTTACTATTAGTGCCAACAATAGATTTCTTTATTAATAACTTCTTAATAGTTTGTAGAAAATTGATCCATCAGCAAGAGTTAGGTCTATTCTAAGTTTAACCTGTGATGCTAATTAATTACTGACGTATGGATCAGCAGCTACGTACTCAACTTTTTAGCAACTTTTGCAAACGAATGTTTACATTTTTTGAGTTGAAAAGGCATGGCTGGGTGGAACCCTTTCTTGAAAACTATAAATAATAAACACGCTTACATGTACAGTGCAGGTATGACCAGTCACATTTGTTACCACGACCCTCCAAGCACCATTTGCCTGTCTAGAAGAAGCCATCCAAAGCTTCACTTCCCACTCACAGACCCCTAATCTATGCATTCTTACACCAACAGACGTATGAATTTCATGTGCCAGTTCCTTCAAGATTGCCTCAACAGCACTTTCTTCTGCCTCAGCATCTATGTCAACCCTCCTGGCAAACATATCTTAATTGTAAGACCCCAGTAATGAAGTTCACATCTTATTCTGAAAGAAAAACCAATGACCTTAAAATAAACATAATTACTTTGAATAAGGCACAAGATCATCTATTTGCTGCTCCCGTACAATATAAAGATACATATGGCCATGATCAGACTTGACTGTAGTATTGTGTGTATTAAGTTCCAACTCCTCCATTGCAGCCATTAATGACCTTAAAATGCTCCTTGAAGTAAAAGACATAGCCCTTTGGCTACGTGTTGTTTCAGCATCCAGCTGCTGATATGCTGTTCCTTCATCTGACGTGGATTGTCTTACAAGCGTTCTGAGGAACATTCTTCGGATTGGTATTGGCTTGTCCACAACAGTGTACAAGTGCCATTGACGGTCCCGGGAAGGGGTATACTGTATATTTTCATAACCTTTAAGCTTTTCCTGCATTAAGACGAATATTTATAATTTATCAGGTGATATGAAATTATGGCTTTTGTGTCATTTTTAAGCATATACAGAAGGCTGAACCATATATCAGCTAACCAGCTCAAGGTAAATGGACAGAGGAGGCTCCAGATGGCGCAATAGAGGCTCCTCCTCGTAGTAGAGCTTTTCTGCCGACCAGGGGAAGGAGTGCCTCATAGGAGCTCGCCCTTCATCCCTCTGTATGATACAACTTATTACTCCAACACCTGCAGCACGTAGGCTAGAGCCTACTTCTTTCTCTTTAAGTATTTTGGCTAACTTGTTAATTCTCTCTTGCGCCTGATCTTCATCACCACTGAAAAGCATCAAAGGATAGCTCTGGTGAATAAGGGGTATTGTTATAAATGTTCTGATCACTAGATTGACAATCAGAAACTTCATCTCTCTGGCAAACATTTGACATGAGGAAAGAAAGAGGGAAGACGGGGGAGGATGAAAGGAAAACCGTAGCAGAGGAGGAAGATTTTAAAAAGAAACTATAAGCCGTTGCTTGGTATCCTAAATAGGGATGTCAAGTCCTTGAGGCTATATATGGCAATTCAATTCCAAGTAGACGGGTTGTTATTAAATTTTGACCAAATATTAATTAATGCTAGCAGATAAATTTAAATAAAATCTCAGTTTCTATATGATACAGAAATAAATTACTATTTATCCTTTGAGGCAACATATTTTAATGCGAGTAAAAAGGGCATTACATTACCTATCCTGAAGTAAACTCATCTGGTTGTTGATGCCAACCAATGCAATATGCATCATATTACCAAAGTTAGCTGGTTCTACCGATCCATTTGGAACTGCTTCATGAAGGTTGTGGGTTGTTTCTCTAATTGCAGCATCAATAATTGATGGAAGAAATTGAAGTGACTTAATAATGACCATGGCTCCCCATTTTCTCTCGCTGTGTTTCTCAACTAGTTTTTGTTCAGACATTTGATCTCCACTCCCATTCTTTCTCTCAATATGCTCTTCCAAAAACTCCCATGAAGTAATAAGACCAGATCTGTGCCACTGCATCCTTACACTCCCCTTTACAAGATAGGGCTGATGGCAAATAGACAGAGTGAAACAAGGAAATTATTGATATTAAAATAATCAGAAAGTTACAAGAGCTTGAATCATACCTGGTATAGCCTACGAACATAAGTCTCCACAACCCGTCTTTGAAGGGTGTGATCACTGTGGTCAAAGAGACCTATAAGGGCATCTTCAACAGCCAAAGGAGCACTAACGAGATCCTCCATTCTTTCATTAATGGCACTTTTTCTCTTGGGAGTATCCATATTTTCACCATCCTCAGTAAACATCTCTAATTCAGAAAGACTTCTAGCTATGCTGGAACGAAGTTCACTCAGTTTAGTTTGTTCCAGCAATTGGCTTGCCTTTAGTGCCAACTGCAAAAACAAACTACTATAAGGAATTTGTTTCAATGTTAAAAAAAAAAAAAAAAAAAAAAAAAACTTTAGAACATGGAAATAAACACTGACACTACTAAAAGATGAAAGGGAAAGATAAACCAAGAAGTGTAAACAACATATCCTCTACCCACGGTAGAGTTAGAAGTGATTATTTACAATCTAATAAGGTAAAGAACATAAAATTAAATCTTAAAAGTTAGCTATTCGTGCTTGAGTAACTCCCTGAAAAGCCCAACCTCAGAATAATTTGTATGGTTTAGTACAGAGAACCGGATTAGTGTATCTCTGTATGCAGCAGGATTAGGGTAAACAAGCTGTTCCAGGAGTTGCAGTATCAGCTTATTTTTACTCCTGACACCCTGCAGGCAATAAAATGCACATAGTTATATCATAACAAATTTTATGGAACTCTAAAATAGACAAGGGCAATCCAGCTGAGTGTGTAATAATTTGTACCTGATGTGAAAGCACAATATCCACAACCTTCAAAAGATCTTTCTTGTACTGAAGACGAAGGCGTTCAATTACATCAGCCTGGACAAGACAATTTACAAACGAAATTTGTGGGAATCATATCCAGTTCCAGAAATGTTTGGCTTTGTAAGGACTAATAACAAGCTTGAAGGACATACACACGTCTTCAAGACATTTAACTACTGTGCCTTGATCCCACTTTAGAAAAAGTAAATGCTCGAAATGTGAGAGTGCATTGAAATATACACATTGATAGAGTAATGAAAGTTCTAAAAAAAGCTGGAAAGAAAAAGAAGAGAGAGAATTGATAAACATAGTATTATAAATGGCTTTTCAGCATGCTTTGGTGAATCTAGCAGAAATGACAAGGCAGTGTGACAGCAATCAAAGGTTGTTCACACATGGAAGGAAAACCAGAATTCCATGAGAAAATTCAAGTTGGGACAAGACCTAAGACAGACACTCTAGAAGAGCAGAGGAAGAACACAATTAGGAGCACCAAAACCCCAATTCTAATGCTTCAATCAAAGCCAGCAGAATTTACAGAAGGCCAGAAAAGATTGGTCTTGGCTGTCCCTAATATGCAGCAAAAGATACATGCAATAGCGTGTAACATTGAAGAAAAATCTGTGTTCCATGCAGCAGGCTTACCTGGATGTTGTCACTGAATAATTCTTCCACAGACAAATACTCCTCAAAAAGCGACTGAACAATGACCCGGGCATGACTCTCTCTTCCACCCTCGTAAGACCTTGCCAGACTCAACAATGGTTCAACAAGCCTTTCTTGGGCTCCCTTTTCTTTATCAGGACAGGAAGATAGATGGGCCTGCAGTAAAAGAAGCATTTAAACTTAGTCTGTTGCAATTATGAGGAAACAAAAATTAACCTAAAATGAGGAATTTGAAATAGGAAACTCACTTCAAGAGCACCCCGTAATAATTTTGCAGGAAAATCAACATTCTGGGAGCTTGAAGTCCCCTCAAACTGCTTATATTTTGATTCCAGCTGAAAATTATTCACGGGTGAAGGCCAAATCAGAATCAAATATTATTCTACAGTCTCTATGTGAGCATAAAACTGGAGAGAAGACCTAGAAGACATTTACCTCATTCTTGAGTTCCTTTGGAAGGCGGGTTGCCAGAACAGCCAAGCACTCTTGCCACTGAAGAAAAGGGAGTTCGGGACTATCAAGGCAGTTGAGCAAGTTTTGCACCACCTGAGATTGTCAAACTACTTGATAAGACTGGTATTATGTCAAATTTAGTAAGGTTCATAATACTGTTTGAGGCTCCAAGTCACGAGGGAACAAGTTAACAAAGTACTTACTTCATCTATGTTGTGTTCATATCCTGCAAGAATCATTTGGGCCGTGTTTAAACTTGCAGCACATCTCTGATGAACCTTACCAGAAATTGCAGTTGGGGGCCCCAGGATTGGGAAGCTCCCATGAAAAGGTTCTGTTTTTCTTACAGCAGAAGGATCATCTAGATCAAGCCTAGCTATAAGTTCACCAGCCTACAAAAAAAGTGACTTCTTAACATCTGTCAAAATATTCAATTTCATAATTCTGTTGAACAAAATGTACCTGCATTGCTTGACCTTCTGACATTTTAAAGTGGATAACTCCAGAAGCCGGTGAAAGAAGAGGCATACACATCTTCATAACCTCAACCTCTGCATATGGTGTGTCAGCATCTATATGGCTACCATCCACAACCAGATACCTTAGAAGTTTGCATGGTGTCTCTGCTACCAACTTCGATGGATCATGGTCATTCTGGAGACAAGCAAATATTGGCAACAAATGTCACCATGCTGGGGAAAGACGGAAAAAAGGTAAGGCATGAGAAGAGAAGAAAATTAAGAGCACCTGAAGTAAGCAAGTCCTTCCATCAATGAGAAGGCGAGTTCCAGCTGCTTCTTCCTCGGCATATATAACATGACTGTTTCCATCCAACTGTACGAAAATTGACACTACCAGTCACGGTCACATACATAACTTAGAATCAACAAGATAACAAGGACTCACACAATAACAGTCACAGTCATGTACACAACTTAGAATAGAAAAGTTAGCAAGGTTCCACAGTGATATTGTCAGTTAAGAATTTATACAGCCCAAATTCTTAGCTTGTAATGAACCAATCTTCCACTGTGATGTTTCACATGTTTGGACTAATATGCATACAGACACTATTACATTTTTAAAACCTACAGCAAGAGTGCACACAAAGGCATGCGCACAAGCATGTGTGCACCCATACACATATTCATACGCATGTGTGGCACAGCTATCATACAGCCAGATAAATAGTTGACAGAACAAACACATACATAGTAAAATATAGATAGTTGACAAAAATTAGATTGAAAAAGTTTATAAAGTGTGACTATATTCAGATAATTTTAAGTAATAACAATTTACTTTATTAGCTTTATTTTTGCATACCCTTTATACCCTCTAAATTTAAACAGTTACAAGCAAGACTGCAACTATTCTACAAGCAAGACTGCAACTATTCATATAGCAATAAATACAAAATGTTCAAGAGTAAAAACTTGCCTGCATCAGCAAACCCCCATCACGTAAAGTATGTATCTCTGCTTCAATCTCTGACTCATTCATCCTCAACGTATAGCTTCCCGGCCCTCCCCTAGCCATATCAATCTAGAAACAGTTTTCCATCATGTTGGTGAAATGTATTAATAACCATATCAGCCACAAGTCTCCAAAATTCTTGATGCTTCAAAGGAACCTTCATAATGAATTGACATCATTGGAACACATACCGTATATTTGCTTCCTTCAATGTTCAAGGACACTTGAGAGTGGACAAGTGATATATGCTGCAAAGATTTATAAACATTAACATGTAAATAATTCATTCAACATGACATCAAAATTAGGACCTAAAATATAATATTATTTATCTTAGTACCTTTGGTGGGATTTGCCCCTTTTCAAGATAACCAACATAATCTGAAACCACAGCTGCACTGCTAGCAGATGCTTTCTGAGTTGGGCACAGTAGAATATATAAATGAACTTATTCTATGACAGAACACCCCATGGAATCCAGAAAATAATGGAAAACAGGTGTGCTTACAAGTAGAGCCCCTCCAACAACAGAGAGATACCAAGGAGGCCTTTCTGCTCTAACTCGCATGGCAATTCTACTGTCCAACCAACCAGTGTGGATCTTATTTTCTCTGTAATCTGAAGCCTGCACAAGATTTTTACCAGTGTTAGTAGTTTGTATTTCTTTCTTTCACTGCTTTTTTTAATGGTTGTTTTTAATGATGGACAGGATTGAATAGTTAACTAGTGACAGTTTACATGCAAAAGATCGATCGTATAATCAACATTGCTACGAATCTCTCCTCGAATTTGAATCTCCTTCAGACCAAGCACCATATTTGCGATAGCTAGAGGTCTGGACTCTCCAAACGCAAAAACATGTCCTGATAAACAAATCAAGGGTTTTAGCAATAAATCCTCCTTTGACGAATAAAGATACATGCATGGGCATACTTGTGTTTGTGATTTATTCTAGAAATATAGCCACTGTTCAGAAGAACAAATTACTAACAGAAACAGCAATATTCATTAGTTATATAGTTGATTCTTCTAAGCTACAACATTAATGAATCAAATTATTGGTGTTAAAAGGCACCCGATCACCCCTTTCTTTGAAAATCTTCTAAAGCTACTCCAAGGTATGAGTATTTTATATTTCTCCCGACGCTTTTTAGTAGTGATGCAATTTTATTAAAAGAATAGAAATTGCTCAACATAATAGCCATAAAAGAGTAGGAATCGCTCGTGCAAAATAATTTAAAATGTACAGGAGCTATTTTTTTTAATTTTACGTTGTCAAACTTGCAGCACTCATTAATTAATACATACCAAACTGAGAATCTGAGAATTCATGAATTCCTCCTCCAGACTGCAGATCACAATGTCAAGCACAATTCAGTCTGTGACTTCGAAGTTCAGTCCACATACAAATAAACAATAAAGATTACCTTAACAGAGAAGTATGCCCACACATTTGGCTTGCTTTTAAAACTCAGCTCCTGTGGAATGTGTATAACTTAGTACAGGATTATAATAGACATAAAGAAACACCAAAAGTAAGACTGCTATGAAGCTTCTTGGCTAACCTGTACTTTCCCACTTGTTGGTTTAAAACCATCATCTGGGTCCTCACTTGTTACACGCACAGCTACACAATGACCTTTTGGTCTTGTAGATTCTACCTTATCAAAATCGAATGGAGTGGCAAGAGTAGACGTTTTCCTCCAAGCATCATATCCTCCACCATATTCCCTTCCATAAAATCGCCTTATCTCTGATTAAGGCACATAAACTTAGAAGGTGAAAAACCAAAATTTTACGGCAAATAAAAAGAGCTTAAAAGAAACCATAAAATGCAGTAAGAACATACCAGGAATCTGCCACAGAGGGATACCCATCCCAACTGCAACTTGGGCTGCTGGTAGATTGATTTCAGCTATCCACTCAGTAACAGGGTGCTCCACCTAATAAGGATTAACTCATTAGACATTAGGCTATGCTTGTTAATAACCATTGCAATGACATCCTGCCCATGATTTAAACATCCAGCTGAACTCTTTTCATGATAAGCAGCATAGTTCGAAATTGCATTGTTAGCAATCACGAGGATTTCAAATTGTTTGGCAACTAACAGAAGGCAAACAGTGTCTCCATATCTACTGCAGGTCTATGCATCGGATGATCTTTTTCAAAATAGGACTCCAATAAACAAACTCAAAAGGAGCATATAAACAATTCATAAGAATGATGGCTAAATGAGCATTGCATGGGCTAGGATTAAGCTTAGAGCAAACATCACATACCTGCAAACGAGGGTTGAGCTCTAAGAAATAGTATTCACCAGTCTCCATACTGTAGAGATACTCAACTGTAGCAGCTCCAACATAGTTTACACATTTAGCTAACCTTCTAGCTGCTTGCTCAAGCTTTTTAACTGTTTCTAAAGGAGCTATAGTAATTGGACCCTCCTCAATAATCTGGTCAACAAAGATGTTCAAATTAGATCTATAAGAGAATATATCTCAGAGATAATGCCACACCTTAGAAAATTTAGGAGTAAGAAATTATGAAGAGAAAAAGACAAAGTAACACCAATTCATGAAAAGACAATAGTTGTGATAATGAACAAAAGAAACCATTTGCTATGGAGTAAGCAACATCTATATATATATATATATATATTTTTTGATAAGGAAGTAGGCAACATCTATATTTACAATATAAGAAAGTATCTTACCTTCTGATGCCGCCTTTGAACACTGCAATCACGACTATGCAAAGCTGCAACATTTCCATGCTGATCACAGAGTAACTGGACTTCTAAATGCCGGCTCTAATTACAAGTCACCAAATGAACTGTCAGAATATGATCTAGACTTCAAAAATTCTGGCAATTTAGATCGAAATGGAGTAGATAATCTAACCTGTGAAGCAACCTTCATTATGAATATGGGCGAGCCTGGAACTTCACCCTGAACTTGCTTGAATAATGCCCTAACTTCATCATCATTATGAACCTAGAAATTCATAGAATAACACAATTTACGTCAGTTCCTTTATTAAATAAGGCTGGTAGGTGGTCCAAGCAAGTTCCTTAATATGATCCATGACTAGCACATACAACAATAGAATATTTGCCACAGACAATTAGATATGCTGTCAAAATAATGCGATAATGACATGCATGACGCAAACCTTTCGTATGCCTTTACCACCACCACCCCAAGATGCCTTGATCATTGCAGGGTAACCAACAACTTGGCAGCTTGCAATCGCTTCCTCTGTTGTATAAACACATGCTTCCCTATATATTTCATCTGGAATTGTAACCAAGCAACTTTCTGGTGGAATTTTCACCTGGATAACAAACATTTTGGAGATTAGATGTGTAATGACCTTGCAAATAAATAATAGGGCATCAATTTATAGCACATAGGTTTACATGAGAGCCACTCCATGATAGGGTGGGCACTTCTGCCGCTTGAGCAATCAATGATGAACCGATCTTGTCCCCCAGTGCTGCCATAGATGTAGCTGGAGGCCCGAGAAATATGATTCCCTTTGCATTCAATGCATCTGGCAGCTCAGGGTTCTCTGATGCATGGCCCCAACCCGGCCAAACCGCATCAACATGAGTTATCTCTGCCGTCTGGGTAATGAAGAATTACAGCGCATCAGGAAATAAAGGTTACTATCAGTTCATATATTATTTTACCATTTTTAATTACCAAGACAAGGATTTATGATTCACACCTCTACAATAAGCTGTACATTGGCATAGTTATTATTATTTGTCCCACCAGGAACTTCCACAAACTTATCGGCGATTCTAATATGTTCTGCATTTATTCTCATGTCCTCTGGAGTAGCCATGGCCACCAACAGAATTGCCTTCTCCGTGCCAAATGTTTCATACGCCCAAGTCCTAATACTACGCATAAACTTGACAGCTGCCATTCCATTGTTTGAAATCAATATGCTATGGATTGGCTTCTTTCCTCCAAGAGCATAGCAGAATTTATCCACTTCAGATATTGTAGCAGGGCTCCTGATAGAAATTGCCCCATTCACGTACCCGTTCCCATGCCCAACACCAGCCATTGTGGATATCCTTTGGAACCAGCACGCTTCCCTGCCAGGGATGTAGAAGCAACAGTTCAAGTGATTGAAAGTTGAACAAAACTAATTGAGTTTCTCTAGCTCTATTCTTCAACAAACAAATGCAGAGAAATTTTGAAGAAACTTCAAAAGACACACCAATCCTTACTAGGCATTCCATACTCACCTTATTTCTTCCAGAGAATTAAACAAGAATGAATAAATTTATACCAAACTAGAATAAATTTATACCAATCCTTACTAGGCATTCCATACTCGCCTTATTTCTTCCAGAGAATTAAACAAGAATGAATAAATTTATACCAAACTAGAATATTACAGATTACGTTGAATTCAACGGGAAAAAAATTTAAAATAAAGAATTACACAAGTGAGTTAAGGTTGCGTTTGGTTGCAGATAATTGGACTGATAAGGAATTATGATTTTGCAGCATGAGGATCTCTTCCCTCCACTGATAGCTGTTTCAGCAAACTAGGAATACTACAGATTTCATCCACTCCCAAATTCATTCCCAAGTCCATTGGTCCATGAATTGTACCATCCAGTCCCTCTTCTGAGCAACCAAACACACCCTAGAAGCACAGTTCCTCGTACGCATTATCGCATAAAACACCAATTGCAACGGAAAGAGCACTACCCAAAAGATAAAGCACGCTTTTCTAACAACATAAAGCCTCAAAAAGGTGAGAATTTGATTCCCAAATCTACGCCAAAACAAATTTCCACAAAAGTACAACGTCCCAAGTTTCCATAACCAATTCTAAACTACAATTAACTAGCTTTCTCTGCCCAAAACAAAAATAGAAAAAACCGATACCCGAACCAGAAACATACAATTCTTAAACGCGACAAAGAAGAAATGGGTTACACACCTTGGAGGGGGGGAAGAAGAGCTGGAATATAGAGAGCCTGGATCAAAATTGCTTCAAATTTCTTTCTGGGGATGAATTATTGTTTATAAACAAACAAGGGGCCGGAACGTGTGGAATTTTGTGTATACACGATGATCATGCAATAGTGATACAAGGAATTGTAGAAAATGAGAGAAGCAGAGGTAGGTTTGGTTTTGGACAAGGCGGGGGTCGCGGTCCTTTTTAAGTTCTAACGAACTTTAATGCAAGCTGTGCACGTGATACCTGCCCACTTCCATCGCCACAACGCTCCTTTCATCTCTAGCCGTAGTAGTACCCATCTACCTACCCTCTCTGTCTGTCTGTCTTCCCAGATGACAATCTACTAAAAACATGCGTCATTTCCACTGATTCTTTGAATGAATATCTCTTAAATCCCACCTGGCGCTCAAACCAAACATAAACGAATTTTATGTTCGGTTGGCGTTATCGTGACTGTGAGTTGCGTGTGTGTTGTCGACCAACCCTTCCTATTAAACGAGTCACTTACCAAGCTCTCTCTCACCATTAAATTAATTTGTCGTCATTTTACTAAACAGGGAAAACTAAATTTTGTTTCTTCAAACCAGGAGAGTTTCGTTTTACCATTTTCAGACTAATCAAAAACTAATAGATTGCATCTTTCGGCTATTAAAACTTTAAGCTTTACAGTTTTCTTCTTCTATTTTGACTCTTAATTTGAAAAAGGGCAAAAAACAGTGATACTTGGGGATACATCTGATTAAACATCACCAGCAATTTTTTAAAACTTCTCATAATTTCTTTTTTAAACATCATTTAAATATAAAATATTTTTAAATTTTTAATATTTAAATTTTTTATCTAACATTTACATAATCATTACAACTTTTACAAACTTCAAAATAAAAATTAAAAATTAATACAATTTTTTCAAACTTCAAAAAAAAATTATATTCAAAAATAATATTTAAATAATTTTATAATATTTTTTTCAACTTTTATTATATTTTTTAAAATTCAATAAAATATCTTAACTTAAACTATTTCGTTACTATTAATATATTATTTCATTATTATTAACAAAATTTTAAAATATTCCGAATATCCAAACAAGTCCTAAATTTTATTTGCCTCTATCAATGAACTTAAGTTAAGTTTGAATAATAAATTGAGATGAGATTAGTTGATATGAGAATTAAAAATTGAATAAAATATAATTAAAATATTATTTTTTTAATATTATTATTTTAGAATTTATAAAAATGAATTATTTATTGTATTTTATATAAAAATTTGTAAAAATTATAATAATAAAATAAAATAAGATGCGATAAATTAAGTAGTCTTATAGATTATGTGAGAGAGAGAGAGAGAGAGAAGGGGGGGGGGGGGGGGGGATCAAGAATGAATAATAAATTAAGAAAGGGGGGTTGGTGGAGATACGATTAGTAAAGTAAGGAAAGGGGGATATTAATATTGAGTTGGGTTATAGTTGGGAGTTAGGTTTACCTTTGTATGCATGTGGTCTATTTTTAAGCTTAATTATATGGATAAAATTAAATGTTTGACCTCAGTCATAGAAGATGGCTCCGATTGGATGATTGCAACGCCATGTAGCAAAGTGGCTCAAGAAGCTTCCTTTTTGTTCTTTCCTTTACAGTTTCCACGAGATAAAATTCACGTGATTTTATAAAATTTATTAAGTTTATTTTATAATAAAAATAATTTTATAATCTGACGTATCATATCTATGAAATTAAAAGAAAAATGATATTACAAGAGAGAGAGGATATTGCAAGAGAAAGAGTTATTATTCAAATGTAAAACTTATGACATACAAGTGAATGATACTCATATATATAGGAGTATAAAGGAGTAGGTATAGCTTAAGTCTTAATTGATGGCTAAAGATAAGTCTTAATTGATGGCTTAATGATCTTAATTAATGGCTAAAGATTGGTTTTAATTGATGGCTTCAATGGTCTTAATTAATGGCTATGTATGGTCATACAATAAGTTTATAACACTTCCTATTTGGATGACCATATATAAAGAATATGTCTCGTTAAAACCTTGCCAAGGAAAAACCCAGAAGAAAAAACCAATGGCGAAGGAAAAAGAGTACAATATAAACTTACAAATGGATATCAAATTATATCAATTTGTAAGTTTATTTTTATGTAATTTTTTTATGACTAAAATATTTTTCATAAAAAATAGCCATGTTTATGAATTTGAGTTAAAGAGTACGAATGAGTTCTTATAAAACTTAGTATCAACATAGATGACTATAAATATATAATTACGTATTTTTTTTTCTCTTATTAAATATGTGGCATATGAATGATAAGTAGAAGAATTTAATTAGTTTAAGAAAAATAAATTAAAAAATAAATTAAAAAATAGAAAAAAATATGATATATAATATGTAGAGATGATGAGAAGTAAAACTTTTTATTTTTATCGAATACTAGTTTGAATTCACAAATGAAATAAGATGGATTGCAATTCATCTAGGTATAAATATTTTATTCAGCATATGTAATCATTGTAATACAAATATTTTTTCTTTTTATTTTTTTTTAATTTCTTTTTCTTTCCAATATTCTAAAAAGGAAAATATTAGATTCCCCGTTTGGAGGATTCTGCTGGGAGCAGTAGCTCCCGGTGTTTTATTTTTTTATTTCTTAATAATTAAGAAAATTTTGTTAAATATTATTATGAATTTATTTTTTTTTAAATATTTAAAAGTATTAAAAAATTATGTGAAAAAAACATAAAAAAAAAAATAATAATAATAATAAATCTAAGCGCTTTCCGCGGCTGCAGGATGATCCTTCTAAAAGGGCAGGGATTGGTAAACTTGTCAGAAAGAAACGCAAGAGGTCAACGCCGCCAGAATAAATGGAGGCTGAAAGTTGGTATATAAAGTTTGCCCAGCTCTTGTCGCCATTATTAATTGATAATTATTTTGATGAGTCTCGAATTTCTTTCTTCCAATATCCGAGAAAATTCTTTAAACTGTCTTCTTTTTTTTTCTTCTTTTCTTATTTTAAAAAAAAATTTAGAAAAAAAAAATTATAATAGAAATTATATGAAATCTAGTGAATATAATGGGTTCTATTAAAAATATATTTAGGCTTCATTTAGTTACACAATTTAGATGAGATAAAATAAGATATTTTGTTAAAAGTTGAATAAAATATTATTATAATATATTTTTTTAATATTAATTTTATTTTAAAATTTAATAAAATTAAATTATTTATTAAATTTTATATAAAAATTATAATAATTAGATAAGATGAGATAGTTTAGTATTTGGTAACTAAACCAGACTTAGATTAAAAAGCTACTTAAGAGATGTTTTTATCTTAATTGGAAAGAATGGTGAGGTTTATTGAAAATATATTTAAAATTAAATTACAAAAAATAGTTTTTAAATTGATATAACGATATTTAAATTTTAAATTGAAAATTTAAATAAATTCTTATTTCTCAAAAAGATATTATTCCCAAAAGATCTCAATACCATTCTTCTTTCTCCCATGGTATCATTCCTCCACCTCTAATTCCACCTAACTCCCTCACCTACCCCAATTCAATGTCCTCGTCTGCGACTTCCTTTTCGTCGTTAAATAGGTGATTGAGACCCCACAGATTTTTATTTTATTTTATTTTTTTTTTAGCCTTTTCTGTTCAGAGCATTTTCAGCTTTTTCTTAACGCGAAATTTGAACAGTGAGTTAAAATATTTTTAGAGTATTATTTTTTATTTTATTATAATTTTATAATTTAAAAAAAATTATTTATTATAATTTATGTGAAAATTTATAAAAGCTATAACATTTAAATAAAATAAATTAAGATAAACTCTGAATAAACTGCTATTGTATTAAGCAATTCGATGCATCTAATTACAGTCTTTGACACTAAAGTAGAGCGTCCATTCATTTTCAAACCTTTTTAATTAACAACTCTTTGACCAAACTAAAAACCCTAGTCCTCTCTAGTTTATGGATCGAATAATACTATTATATATAGTTATAAAATGTATAAATATTATGTAGTCGTTTTGAAAAAGAGTATGATTCACTATTAAAAAAGTAATTTTCTTTTTATATGGGCCTTATATTTATTCATTTTTAAAAAAAATGATTGCGCGACGCTTACACACTCACAACTATAAATATTATTTCTCGGATCATATCAAGAATAATTAATACATTTAATAAAAAATATATATTATTTTTTATTTTAAACTTTACCTTACTCAATTTTTTATCTTCAATTGTGAAGAGTAAACCACATCCAAGAGGTGCAAACACAGCTTTATACAACGCAAAACATGAAAAAAACTAACAAAGCGGGAAAAAAAAAGATTATGGGCTATGATCGATATGAAGGTGAACGATATTATGGGCTTATTTTTTCCGGGCTCTAGGATTATTCACCTTGGGCCTACAAGCCATTTTGTATGTTCAAAATAGTGGGTTGGGTCGCGAGAATTCTGACTGGACCTTTAGAACTTGAAATTCATCATTTTTTAATCCGAGCACATGCGTGGGCCAATTGGCAGTTTTCCCACCATTCTCGTAACCTCTGCTGTGGCCCATGAAGTCCATTTCTTACAAACGAATAAAAAAACAAAATATTGGAAAATCCAAGCAACGTCAAGTACGTACGTACGTCTTTAGAATGGGTTTCATGAGGCCTTTAAGATGCCTTCATCATCTTCCTTTTTTAAGAGTTATCGTTCATGATTTCATGTCTATGACTGAGCTTATATAGTAAACAAATCAAGCACGAGTTGAGTATAATAGAGACTTAAGCTGCCAACTAACCTCTTTAAATTACACTCCTATTTAGAGACTAATGTGTAAGGAATATACCATAATAAGAAATGATATTTACAGTCAGAGTATACAAGCGTCGCGTATTTATTTTGAAAAGAATAAATAAATATAAGACTCATATAAAAAATTAATTTTTTAATATTATACCTCGTTAGTTTTCAAAATGAGTATACAGTGCTTGTAAAATCCATGATTGCATTTAGCACTTCTTGAAATCAAACTCTATCGACGAACTAATAAATGCAATTCAAATGCTGCATGTCCAAATGATACTATGTAATATAATATAAGTTCGTGTTTTGATCAGGTCCATATATTATTTGCCTATTCCAAAAGTAGGTGCGGTTTGGAAAATTAAATGAGATAATGTGGTTTTAGATAAAAGTTGAATAAAGGAAAATCTTATGCTAATTGTGTAAAAACTTAAAAACAACTTTAAAATGGAAAAAGGTCGATATCGTTATTTTTAAGGTTAATTTTATGGTCGAAATAATAGGACATGTGAAGGAAACTTGGTGTCCACAATAAACAAGAAGAAGAAAACAACACTAAGAAGAATAGTGGCAGTTGATGACAAATCTGGCAACCGTGCCCAAATGAGAGTAATAATACATACCAAAGTTACAGCTCGATCTTAATTCTTATAACTATTTACACAATTACCATATTCTAAAGTATGAGTATGTTTATAAAATAATGGTATTAATTTTTATAAGTAGTTGCAACTTGCAATTGGTGAGTCCTATATATATTATATGGACCCTACCAATATTCATGTTTCATAATTCTTTATAAAACTAATTATGAAATTATTCATTTGGGTCCAAAGTCACTAATAATTATGTGCAAATTATTTAAGTACTCCATCAATATTGTCCATCAATTATTGGATTTAAATAAATATATAAAGAAATAATATGGACTACCATAGGTATTCAATGATACACGTTTTGTATAATATAACTCTTGCCAAATTTATAATTGAGTATTGCTACATACAGTTATTTTTGCACACTTCATTGATGTGATTGGCCAAAACAGTTATTTTATATTTAAAAAAATAATGAAACCAATTACATTAATAGAATATACAAAAATAAGTAAAAATAACGGTAGAATTTTTGTTTATAATTATATACAAGAGAACTTGACTTTTTCTCTTTTTGGGTAGTTGGTCCTATGGTTAATGGTATATATATATAATTAACTATAGATATTGAGATTTGGGAGTGAAATAATATATGGTTTTAAACACAAAATGCTGGATCAAATTATCTTGGTGGTCGGTCTTTATAAACACAGACTAACATATTCAATCCCTTCATCAATATTCTAATTAATAATCTCAAATCTTTGATGCATTATTATTTGCTATTGCCCCACTAGAACCTGATCAGCACATGCTTTGCTACAATGACATTATTCCCTCACATGAAGTGAATAATTGGATGCTCCATCTTTAGCATCCATTTATTAAAAACTTTAAACATTAATATTTTAGCTATTCATGACTGTGTTTCCAAAAATTATCTAATTAAACTCAATTTAATGTGATACGTCAGATTATAAAATAGACCTGACATATTATATATAATGGAATAACGTCAGTTTGAGTACAGTTTACTTCTATAATTTTTTTTATATATGACTTTAGCATTTATCAAGACAAGTAAATGAAAAAGATTACGTACGTTATATCAGAAAATCTCAACTAGAAGAATGTACTGTCCGGTAAGAAACCAGGCATTTTCTGGCTGTAGTCGGCATGGTAGCTAGCTTCTTGTACCAGATCTGTTCCGACATGAAATAAAATGGCAAGGGACAAATGGACAATCAATGAAAATAGTACGTACATTATAATTTATATGAATATAGAAAATGTTTTAAACATGTGGTAGGCCACCATCATCATTCATCCACTCTTACTTCTTGTTTCTATCTAAAACAACAATTGTTTGCACGAAGAAGACAAACATCTCCTGTAATATTGTCTTTCCCTCCTTCACCTTTTGCAGTTAGCCAACGATGCAATATGCAACCATCAACGAATTTCGCAGACAACCACATAAGATTTATTTCTATGTGAATTTAAAAATATGTATATAATTTAAAATTTATACAAATTATTATTTTTTTAATTTATTTATTTTTAAATAAATAATAAATATATACCGTGCAACCCAAAAGTAACTTTGGAATTGGGACGCTTTAGCTGTCCCTCGTGATCTACTCTAAAATAATAATTTAAAATTATTTAATAATGCCACCATTATTGAACTCTCGATCCACTGGATCGATGTTTGCTCATGACTCCAATGGTACTAAGTACGTATGTTGAGTCAGTGACACGGAACATGCAATATTTTCTTAATCGAAAGTCAGTACCACATTGATAGAACCAAAAATAGTTTGAAGTACACTTTTATTAGCCCATGATGATGCAGACACGTGCCCACAACCCTAAATTGCTTTTAATTTTATGTAGTTCAGACATATATTAATATTATCGAGACAAGTGGTTAATTTAAATAATATAGAATTTAAAAAAAAATTAAATGTAAGAAATTGAATAAAGTAACTTTCAAGCCAAAAGTAGTTTATTAGTTTATAAAATTATGAGTAAATGTCTCAGCCCCGTTATGGTGCCTATGGCTATGGTTTCCTGATTCTCGACAGAGTGGAATGTACGATTTGGTGCAGCACAAGCATCTGATACTAGCCTTGAAAGCAAATCCTAAACCAACCCCATATATTTTTCTAGAAATAATATTTATTTATTTATTTTTATCATTTTTTATATAAGATGTTGTATCTTTAATTACATTTATTTATCATTTAAGTGCTTGGCATTTACTACCAAGGTGGTAGCTCAAGTGTTTGAATCAGGACACAAATTGAAACCATCTATAATAATAAAGCCTGATCTTTAAGTCATGTGAGGTGCTTTGGATCAGTTGGATATTTTGGAAGTACTATAGTGATAGACTCGTCCTTGGAGTAGTAATTATAGCTCAAACAGAATATTTTGTAACAAAGAATGGCTCTTATAATCACGCTTAAAAATGGTTGTTACGTCGGTCACCCTCGCCTCCATTTTTCTTAAGAGACAAATAAGGTACTTGGCATATGCCAATAGTATTTTGGTTAGTTGACACTGACCCTAATTTTTCTCTAGAAGAATTAGAAATGTGATATATGACAAGTATGATTGGAAATGATCAATTTTAAAAAATAAAAATAATTTTTTTTTTCGAAGATATGTGTAATTTAAAAATTTAAAAATAATGAACTTAAGGAAAAACGACATGATATCCGAAACCAACCCTCCATTCTCAAGTGTCGACGACATGATATCTAATGGCTTACATATGAAATCATGAGAGGAGACATGCCTTGTTACAAATAATAAAAATTCTACAATATCGATGTAAGATTTAATTACATTGTTTGACATGTTAACTTTTTATAATGAAAAATTCTAAACATAAGCTCATACACAACACATTATCTTTTTTTTAATTTTTTTCTTTTACCAAATGTTTTGGTATATGAATAATGAATAGAAAAATTGAATTAATTTTAAAAGAATAAATCTAAAAATAAATAATAAATAAATAAAAAATAAAAAAATAAAAAAGATGAGGTGTGTAGTATATAAAATTTATGAATAGTAAAGCTCTATATTTGACAAACGTATATAGATCGGTACTTTATTTAAAAACAATTTCAAATTTATTGAAGCGAGCATGCACGTGGACGTGTGCATTAATAAGTGAAACATTGTACAATCGGTTGTGTTTGGTCACAAGAAATTTTCATCTCAAACATAAAATTCTCATCTCATCATTACAACTTTCTCAAATCCCTATACAAAATATAATAAACAATTTAACTTTTTATTAACTTTTTCAAATCCCAATACAATAATAATATTAAAATATAATATTTTAATATTTAATCTTAAAACTCAAAATTCTCATCTGAGAATTCTCAGTGGCCAAGCAGAGTAGACAATATGCACATATATCTATAAAGAATATTATGTAGGGGTAATAATATGATACATGATCTATTAACCCAACACGAACACGACACGATAATAACGAATTAGGATTTAATCTTAACAGATTCGGGTCAAAACGGGTTGACCCGTTAAGACATGATTGCTTAACGGGTTGATAACGGGTCAACCCGTTATGACACGTTAAGAAAATTAAAGTTACAATTATACCCTTCCACCTAAAAGTAAATTTGTTAAAATTTTAATTTCAATATTTTTATTATTTAGATTGTAATTTTGGACTTGTAGTTAGTTTTATAATTTTTATAGATATTATAATTTTAACATTTATAAAAAATTATACTAAATTTAAACAGGTCAAATAAGTTAATTTCATACCTATTCAATCCATTTACATAAACAGTTTGAAACGGGTCGTATTGTATTGTATTAACTTATTTAGTAATATTCACTAATAGGTCAAAACGGATTGACACGACACGTTATGTTAATGGATCGTGTTAGGGTTCGAGATTTTGATATTATAAAGTTAACGGATCGGGTTAGGATTGACCTATATAATATAATATACATATTTTGACACGACCCGTTAATACGATTTGACACCCCTAATATTATGCCTAATATTACGTGTACATAGAAATTGACTTGATTTATTTAGGGGATCTAGTTGAGAACAAGTTGTACTTTTATGAGTACAAGGGAAGCAAAAACAAACACACACCACGTGAAAAGACAAATAAATAATTTTTTTTTTTATAAATATTTACTTTTACGTACTCTTTTATATACTTTATGATGTGATTGAATGTGTATTAAAAAAATTGATACAATCAATCATATCAATGGAGTGTACAAAAAGTACACAAAAGTAATTGCACGTAGCATTACTTAAAAAATAAAATGATCATGGGTATTCTTGTAGCTAGGCCTTTCATTGTATAAAAAATAAGCTTGATTTTTTTTATCTACACAACACCCACTATATTTATATTTATTTTATTCTTTTTAAATTAACGAAATTCTTCTACTTATTATTATATACCACACATTTGATAGAGAATAAAATTAAAACATTATGTGTAATATGTGAATGATGAGTAAAATTTTTTTTATAGTATATCATATGAAACTATAACTTGTCAAACAAAATTTATGTAGATGGGAAAAAAATTATTATTTATATTTATATATTAACATATAATGAGTTAAGAAGTTGATCTTGTCAACTTACTTATTCGTATTCTTATTTCTCTTCAACAATAAACGAACCAATTTTATCATAAAATTGAAAAGCATAAGGAAAAAAAAAAAAAGAGAGTAAAAAACATAAAATTTGAGGATTTTTGTTCCTAATGAAAGACAAAAGTTCAACACAATAGTAGTAATATTACCCGTATGGCTTGGAAAAATAGCAAGAGCCGGTAAAAGAAACAAGCAAGATAATAGTACTGGCGGTGTTGCCAACATCAACCGAATGTATTTGTCGTGTCCACAGCAAGTGGAAATTGTATATACATATATCCATACATCGGGCATTAATGTAGCTCCAACATCCTTGTCACCCGCTCATTCATCTATACTCCCAAAAGGGCCAAAACACTCTGATTTCTCTCTCTCCACCCATGTGGCGATGTCATGTCAGAAAAGAAACTACAATCATGTGGAGCCCAGCAGTGGGCCCGCATGACAAGAAGAGTGGGGACATTGGTATTCGTAGGAGTGGTCCAAAGTCCCACCTCAAGCATACCCCAAAACCAAACACACCCCCCACCAAAATCAGTTCAAAATTCTTTTAAAAAAAAAAATCTAGAATAATAATAATAATTAATTGAAAAAAATTGACAACCCCAGTCCCATCCAAATGAATATCTTTGCGTTTCTTTCTCTTGCATGGTGCGAACTGGGTCCCATTCCATGCAAAGCTGACTCGGCCTCAGATTCCTTCCCCAACCCCTCACCATTTCCTCCCATGGCCGCTGGCAGAATCTTCTTACCTCTCCCAATTTTTCTTTCTTTCTTCTCGTTGCTTTATATACGATACATAAGACATTAGACTTTTTCGTGTATTTTATAAACATATTTATTAGATTTTAGCCTTATATCTATATATATATATATATATATATATATTTCTACGTGCTTGTTTTCCTTTCTTTTAATCTTTTTTAATTTGTTGGCCTTTTAATTAATTAATGAGAAACCAGATACCCTAGAAAGAAAAACGACGGGAATCTCTTGGAAACAGTGCCATTCCACTCGTGCTTCGATGGATATTGATTTTCTCACCAAAATTAAGCATCATTCACGTAAAAAAGAGACTGGAACTTGTAAAATATGCAGATTTCTTCCACTAATAGAAAAGGCAAAACACAGGAGGGCTGGGCAGAAACTAAACTATATGAAGAATTACAGTCTACGTACAGATCAGTACTTCTCGTTCATGTATACGTAGGTACGTATGGATCCACATAAAAAAGTAAGTGCTTCAATCCAAAATTTGAAAACCCCGAACCCATTTCCAAATCTCACAAAAAAAAAGATATCTGCAACCTCTGCGCTCTCGCAACATATTAATATTTCTATTTCTAGCTAGCTTATACGTATATGCAATATAATATGCTGTATATCAGCAGGAACAAGGGTTGTAAAGGGTCGACCGGCGGCGCTACAAAGCGGTGACGGTCTCGCCTTTGGTGGAGATCACTTGGGGACGTGCGGGAGTGGACGGCGCTGCCGCATCTTTCTTGGAAGCCAATGAACAATTTTCCATTCTCTCGTCTTGGTTCATCTGTTGCTGCCTGCACTCTAGACTGCAGAAAGCACTGTCACCCCTACAAACAAACATAAAAGGTATCTATATATTAGCATGATCTTCCAGAAGTTTTTCAAGCTAATTATAGATGAACAAGTTTAGGACTTTGAAGCTTTTGTGGTATATCAAACGTAGACTCCGAATTATTTGGAGCATAAAAACTGTAATTTCCACATAAGAGATTGTTATAAAATTTTATCAACAGAAAATCCCGGAAAATTATGGAGGAAACCGTCTTTGAATTCCAATCTCTCTGATAACAGATACCATACGATCGAAACATGATTCCTCTCTAACATATAAATACAGTAAGCTAGTAGTCTCCAATCGATATGGGATTACGCGCACGTCGAAAAGGAAAAAACATAAGAAGAAAAGATTGAAGCGAAATGAAAAATATCCAAGTAGCAAAATACGCAGAAACTAATAACCCAAAAGAGAGGAGCGGGGAGAGAGAATACCTATACATATAGATGTCGCGACCAGGGACCAAGCGGCGCTTGCAGAGGGAGCAAGACCTTAAGAAGTGAGCCGAGGTGGTCTCGACAAACTCGGCCGAATTGCGCCTCAAGTTTCTGGGTGAGACTGTGGCCGCCAGGAACCGCTGGTGATCTAGCCCATCATGACCGGGCTGTCTCTGGAGATTGAAGGGGTTCTGAGGATCGGACTGTGCACCAACAGCAGCGCCGACGCCGGTCATGTTTAGATCAAAGGTCATCTCCGTCATGCTCGTCGTCCTTTTCACAGGGTGGCGTTGCCTCTTTCCCAGCAACATCTTCTCCTCTGCAAACAACTTAAAACTCTACAATGTTGAAACAAGACGAGAGAGAGAGAGAGAGAGAAGGAGAGTGGAGGTCCAAATGGGTGGTGCGAGAGATAAAAGAAGAGCCAGAGACTCAGGAGTGAATATGGACCGTTGATATCCAGCCGATGTTCGATTTTGCATATGATTAGATGTCACTCCACGTCATTCCTCCAGTTCTTTATTGCTATATATTTACAATTTTACATTTAATGGGTAAATGGGATAGCAGCTTTGGATACTTTCAGAGCTACAATGGCAGAGGGGTCACTTTGAAGTGAGTGTTATGGGCCACCCAAATGTTGCCACGTCACTGTATTAACAGTGCAAAATCTACCGCCTTTCGTGCATCATTTTTTGCTAGACATTTTTTTTTTTACTTTAAATTTCAGTTGTAAGTTGCAAATCAAGTGCAGTAATTTTTGACTCAGTACATAGGCCCGGTTAATGATTATTCTATTGCTTAAGAAAGCGTTAATTAATTATGAAAAATGTCAAAGTTTTGATTTATTTTTAGTTAAAACTAAGAATTGTGTTATCTATAATTATTTTTATATATTTTATTAATATAATAATTATTTTATATTAAAAAAATGATACAATCAATCACATTAATAAAATACACAAAAATAACTATATATAAAATTTTTATTAACATTAAACATCAACTGCAAAATATTGACCCTATCCATATATTTTATTAATATGATTGATTAAAATAATTATTTTATATTAAAAAAATGATGCAGTCAATCACATTAATAAAATATACAAAAATAACTATATATAAAATTTTTATTAACATTAAACATCAACTGCAAAATATTGACCCTATCCATATATGTATTTTGTCTCCTAAGCTATTATACAGATATGTAAACGCGTCCAATTATTTTTACAATGTTTTGTACAATTATATTTTAAATAAATTAAATTTTGATAAAATAATTTATAAATATAACATCATTTTATATAAATATTTTTTTATCTTAAAATATTCTTATGTAAAAAGTTGTGAAAAGAAATGTGTATCGATCAATACTTATATAAACATACACAGGCTTCGTTTATTTCAACACTCATTAAAAATAGACATGAATTTGCATGTGAGAATATCATATTCTAGATCTAAAATGTCATATTGTGAGGAAAATGACATGCATTTTGTAGCTTAAAAACAAAACAAAAATGAATAATATTGATGAGAATATTATAATCTTTGTATAGTTTGTATCGAACTTATTTGCCCCGGAATTGTAGTTGGTTTTCGTATAAATTCACCATGTAAAAATAAAAATAATAAATAAAAGTATTTTTTTGCGATTAGGAAACGTATTTCTAGTTAATTTAAGTCTCATTTAATTATATAATATAAAATAAAATATTTTATTAAAAATTAAATAAAATATTATTATAATATAATTTTTTAATATTAATCTTATTTTAAAATTAAAAAAATTATAATAATAAGATAAAATTGAGATAAAATAATATAAATTTACATAAACAAACGACGCGTTAAGGATGAAGACAAGGGTTGTAGACCGCTGGGCCGCTGGCTGCTTGATTGGCTGCGTGATGGGTCGTTCTCAGGGTTTTGCTGCACTGTCTGCATCAATCATTTATGGACAATGCTATGTCCACAGACGATTCTTACAGAGAATCGTCACCGATCAAGGTTTTTTTTCTTTTTCTTTTTTCACTTTTCTTAAAACATTTTTTTAAAGTATTTAAATATTTTTTAAAAATTAAAAAAAACCCAAATTCATTTAAAATATTTTCTTAATCATTAAACCAAAAAACAAATTAAAAAAAAATAAAATGCAATTCGGTATAAATTTTCGGTAAAAACTTTATCGTAGGAATAGTATTTTCCATCATTTATATTGGATTCCAGCCCCTGGTCTACCAACTTGCATTCCAACCTGTTTGGAATTTTCGAAATTTTCAGAATTGCCAGATGAAAATAATGATTATTTTTTTTTTAGGCAAGTAAATGACAAAATCGGATTAAAATAAAAAAAGCTTTTTCAATTACAAGACTTGTGATCATCTTCTTGCATGGTTAACCATGTTGGGTTCAAGCTGTGATCTTACTGTTGAAACTTGTTTTATAATTGATGTTTTAAATTGGTTTTCTTAATTAATTATGCTAAATTGTTAAAAATATTTTATTTTCAAAAACATGATTGGCAACACATTTTTATCCGCGTGTAACTAGGTTTGATATATAAAAATTCTATATATAATTATTTTTATTTATTTTTTATACACTTCACTAATATGATTGATTGAATTATTTTTTTAACATAAAATAATTAATTTAATTAATTATATTAATAAAATATAAAAAAATAACTATATATATAGTAGAATTCTTCCATATGTAGAGACGCATTTAAGAAGATCAAGGGTAAAGGAAGTCCATATAAATTTCTGATCACCTCTCTCTCACTTCTCAATATCAATGTCGGCTAAAAGTAGTGGTCCCTCAAATGAAGTTCTCGTCACTTTAGACTTTAACGGCTGCTCTCTTGATTTTTTACTCACTTTTGTTTCACAATCAGTATTGATCACTATTTTTTTTTTTTTTTTTGATAGGAGTATTGATCACTATTGACCAATCATTTAATTCCACGTTAATTATTTTCAGTTTCAAGTGTCAACTCGTTAGAGCTTAGAAACTTGAGTATAGGCAAACAAAATACACACGGGGGCCAGAATTAATTCTAGTTAAAAGATGATTTTTTAATTAATTTATTAAATATAAAAAAATAATATTTATAATTTTAAGATTTGCAGACTCTGTATACTCTCACATAATCGTATAAAAAAATTATTTTTTATTAATAGATCTCACTTTATTTATATTCTAAAACTATATTTAGCATTATTTATATTATTAATGTAGAATCTTATGGCATCAATAGTGCAAAAAGTATTAATATTTTTAAATTTTTTTATGAATGTTTTAAGAGTTTTGCTATATATAAACAAAGTCGCGTACTAATTTACATATTAATACTGATTTATTTATACTTAAAATTTAAATTAGTACTATTTTTAATAAAATTTACTTTTTGACCAATCACAATAGATTGGTGCACATATTAATGCACAATTATGCTTGCAACTAGATTTTTCCATGTTTTAATTCAACTTTGAGCTATAGATAAATAGATTTTATGGAAAACATAATAAGTTTGAAATTATATATAGAAAGCAACTCATGATCCTTTAATTAACAAAATCGATTCATCCACTTTGAGGAGAACAGTACAGAAGATTTGGTTCAAGATGGGGTTCATTGAGAACGTACATGAGGAACATAAGAATCGAAGAAGGGAATATATGCAGATTTGCGTGATTCCAAAGGATTTTGTAAGCATAATTTTTACTAGCTTTAATCATGGAATTCATATCCTTTGGGGCTTACTTTTCATTAGATATGGTTCAATTAATATTGTGGAGGAAGTATATTCATTCATCAACTAAATTAAGCGTCCTAACGCATTCTTCTAGCCCTACAAAATAAGGTTACAGCATTATTATATATTCTTTCATAAAGTTCACTAACTTTTGTATCTATGTTTGTCTTAAAAAGACAAAAAGAGATACCGAAAGTGGAAAATAAAGAATCACCCACCACTATGAGGTATACATGTGTTCATTCTAATTTTTTTTTTTTTTAGGTATGCTACATATAACAGTTATATAGTGAGCAAGTGTTGTGCCGTCGATTTTAAAAATAATGAGATTTATTATTAAAAAATTAATTTCTTTTCGTACAGATATCGTATTTATTCACTTTTTAAAGTGATTATACGCCGTCTGCACACTCACGACTACAACTATAATTTTTTCAAATAATAACATACATAGAAAAATATAATAAAATTTAAAATGAAAAATGGTCGCTGAATGGCCCAAATCTAAGTTTTGACGTCCCTTAAAAAATAAAAAATAAATAAAGAATTAGAAACTTGTTAGAAATAAGTAACATATTTAGCACCAAAGCGGAAAGTAGGAGATAAATAAGTGAAACAACTAGTCATGGTGAGAACAGAGGCCAAAACACTCATGGGTTTTGGATGTTCAGATGGTTTTATCTTATCTTATCATATTATATGTCAACATCTAAACACCACTCAAATATACACTTTTTAATTTTAAATTTTTAACTTTCTTTTATATAATCATTACCTAATCATTACAAATTTACAAAATATAAAAAATAATTCAATTTTTTTCTAAATTTTTCAAACTCTAAAATAAAAATAATATTAAAAAATTATATTTTAACTTTATAATATTTTTATTTAACTTTTTATATCTTATTTTTAAAATCACATAAAATATCATAATTTAAATAATTCTACTACTATTCAAAAAATTTTTCACTATTTTTTTCAAATTTTTTTTTTTTATCTCATTTTATTCTCTAAACACTATCAGCATCCGTGGGTGATGCGCCTTACTAATATATATATATAAATATATATATATATATATATATACAAGTTGCGCGCTTCTCCTACAATGACCCGTGAGACCAAGCCATATATATATATATATATATATATATATGTATGCAGTACCTACTAATTAATCACAACCAAAATATCTGTCTACCTTAATTTGTTGATAGTTGGGCACCCATCTAGCAATCCAAGCATATTATATTAATATATTTTGTTTAAGAAACTAGCATAACAATATCTTCAATGCTTACACACTATTGGGTTTGATTTTTAGATGGATATAAAATACTAATTTCTTATATGCATCTGATCTCCAATTTTACAGGAGGATGGTTGCTGGTTTTTTCTCATGCTGGAAACATATAATATGATCCAAACTACAGGCCTAAAATTCAGGCATGATAATCTGTTTGCTAGGCTGATCTTTTGAATTCTTTCGGGTCTGTATATCTTATATATATGTTGGAGATTCTGCAAATATGTTTGGCTGTCTCCAGGATTTGTACGTGTGCAATGTTAAAGTGAAGAAAATAAGATGCTCAGGTTTTTGTTGTAGATGTTCTTGCGCTACAAGAAAATTGTCCAATTATGACCAATTATTTCATGTAAAAATGACTATTTTTTGCAAATAATTATTTTTGCACATCTTGAGGAATGCTACACAACCTCCCAACACTCCACACTCTATTTTTTTTCAATTTTTTAATATTGTTTTAATATTTTTTTTTGAATTTATTCTTTTTAAATTAATTTAATTCTTTTATTCATTATTTATATATTAAATATTTGATAAAAGATAAAATAATAAAAATTAAAAAAAATGTGGAGTGTGGAGTGTTGAGAAGTTGTGAAGATTTTTTCTATCATTATTTGTCAATTTTTCCAGCAAAATGCTTATGATGATGTGAAGAAGTCTTCAATATCGAACTTGTCCTTGGAAAGAAACACTAAAAAGAAGGAAATAATGGTGTGAAGTAAATAAAATATTGCAAGTTTGGTTTCAGTTGCGATCTCATTATGTCAATCATGATGAGTAATATTGAAAAAGAGAGGAATTTTAATTGTAATTTCTTGTGCAATCATTGATGTTTCCCACCAACATGAGCATGGCCAAAACTTTTATGATGTCCTCAAAAAGGATATACGACCACTTCATTTTCTATTAACTCGACTTGGTTTGTTGCTGAAGTATCATGTGTGGGGTAAATGGTAGGTGCGGACAGCAAGCGCATCATTGAAAGCAGCTAAAAGCTTCTCTCGTCATTGTGTGATTCATTATCACGACCTTCAAAGCATTGGGGGGGCCCGGCCCTTTTAAATTATATTAATTTCTGTTTAGAAACTAGTAAAATTTGGACCCCAAATCGTTTCCCACATAATTTCTGCTTTCCGCTACCATTATTATTATGTACACAAAATGTCAAATGCTGTAAGCAAATTGGACCTTATAAATTAGAGGGGCCTACGTTTGAATAATTAGTGAGTAAATCATCAGCATAATATGAGAACAGCTAGCTTTAGTTACTAAAAATAAAGAAGCCCTACAAATTAACAAGTGTGTATGGTACTAACGCTTGATATAACCATTCCTGATCATCCACTTCAAACTCTAATGGTCGTTGACGTTTCTAAGGGTCCAGTAAGCCCACCCAAATGTTGCTTGTCGATAAATATCAAGTAGGGCCTTGGCAAATCTTTGGTATTCCTCTTTTGATGCTCCTCTAACTTGCCACTCAGCTACCTATTCATCTGTAACTTGACAACAGCTAAGTCCTAGTTAATTATACATCTATATATGTTTACTTTCGATTTATTTATGTGCAACATATTAGTTGCATTGTCTTGGTTTGAGTATTTGTTGTTGAAGAAATAAATCGTGGTTCTCATCCTCTATTTATAGAGGGAGAAGTGAAATAATGTGAAATCACAACTCTTAACTTATGACTTTTCAACTGGTAGTTATAGTTTAAAAGTCATGTTGTTTTATTTAAAGACCAAAGAACATGCCCAGTCAAGTGGTTGGATACTTTTCTCCCGAAGGGAGGTCCTTGGTTCGAACCACACCTATTTAACATTTCTATTGAAATTATTTTGAAGCATTGCACTCATCCAAGTGAGTCTTTTACACAGTGGCCATGCGTGGTACCTCTTTGGCCTAAGCATCATGTCTCTTCGAGCTTACCGGTTCAGCCCAAGCATTGTGTCTGTCCAAGTCCCACACTTGACTTATTCCACAAAGTAAATCAAAGTGCACTTGTGGAATTTCGAACTCCTACTCTTTCATTTAAAACAATACATCACTACCACTAAATCAATACATCTCTTTAGATAATAGTTTACTAAAATATATAATATCCCACATTCAATAACTTCCCATATTTAATATCACAATCTATAATAAATATAATATTTGTAGACCAACAAAACATGGCATCCGAATAAAGGAATATGGTTTTGTATATTGGGGGTAGGCTTGCACATTGGCCCGCCCAAGCAATTTTTGGCCTGACCCGACTTGTCATGCATTCAAATTCAGGGCAAAATAATTTGACCAGATCCAAACCATTCGGGTCGAGTAAAAAGTCATCATTTTTTTTAGTTAGATTATGATTAGAATGTATGGAATTTATATAAGAATGTAAGCACTGATTATAGAATGTAAGGGCAATGGAATCTTACATTACTACTCAAATCACTTGAAATTCTCAATATCTTCTGCCCCTTTTTATCATTTTGAAAGGCTTTATGCAGAAATTACTTTTTTTCTTTTTACTAAAGGAGTATACATCCAACATCAACCCAGATTCAACCTCACAAAACTTTCAAATTTAACACAAATGGGTCCAAAATGATTGAACAAATGAAACCAGTCTGAACATATATAAACATGAAAATGGTTAACTTATAACTATTCTGCAACAATTTTCCAACTCTATATCAAACAGAGGAAGTGCTTTGCTAGAAGAACCTCAGCAACAATGGTGATAGCTTCAGCATCAGAGACGCAAGCCTCCCTTACTCTAACCAATATCTCATACTTGAAAGCCCTTCTCTCTCTCTATGTCTCTGCCTCAGAGACGCAGTCCATGACCAATATCTTAAAAGGCATACTCTACTCAAGGTATAGGACTCAAGGTATATCCTATACCTTGTGTAGTATAATGACTTGAATGAAAAATCAATTAAAATATATTAATCACATCAATCTGTGTGACTAGAGATGAATTAATGATGAAGAAAAACATCTCTCTAATTACAATCATTAACGTAAGAAAATGGATCAAAATTTCTCATAATTCTCAATATATTATACAGTCTAACTTTTCAAAAAGTATGAGAGATATAAGGGGTAATTTTTAAACTTCTTTTACCTCATAATTTGTAGCTCTTTGTGTATTGGTCCATTCTCAGGCACACAAAGGCAAAAAGGTACCAATTAGAAATGTGTCTTTACCCACATAACATATAAGGCTTTCTTTGGTCCATATGATCCATAGCCATTAGTGACTTGGAACTTCCCTTGGATCTTTCCCTACAAAATCCGCAGTCACCATCTCCTCTGTCTTCACCTGCACAATTTTAATGTTACAAAGAAAATATGTCACTACTCATTTTCTACTGAGTATGACCCATGACAGGGCAACTAACCTTCAACTTTCTTGTTATATTTCAACACATCGAAAGTTTGCTTATATTTATAAAGTTCGATTTCGTTTACTAATTAATGTGAGAATTGGTATTCCTCCTATGCAAGTGAGGTTGTATTAATGAAATATGAGATATAATCTTTTTGTTTTATTTTAAATAGTCAATTTGCTATTTTAAATGTTTGATTACCTTTATAATCTACCCACTTTCTATGAGTTATCCATATTTCCAAGATGGGGACTGAGGTGTTTCATGTCAAATTTTAACACGAATTCGATACTTGAGACAAAATTAATACCTGCTTTGTTGGTGTGTCTATAAAGAGTACTCACCAAACTATATGAGGATTGAGCAGGTGTTGAGGGTCATAACATTTATAGAATTGTTAAAAAATAAGTGAGTAGTAGCACTATTTGATCTTTTGCAAAATGTTGTTGATCAATCTCAATAATCGGATTGCTGGCTATGAGTAAAACATTTTGATTTATTTTTTAAAGTGAGTAGCGAGACAGATTAGTGAATTGGAGTGCTTTATTTTTTTAGAATTCTCACTTTCGCTTTGTGATACACAGTAGGCAAACAAAATTACTTAAAATATACCACATAAATAAATATATGTAGCTGGAAATGATACCAAAATCTAAGATAGGACGTTACAATATTTCTCTCTGCCCTCCGGTATTTAAATTTGCTTTGTTTTGGACACTCCAATGTTGTGCCTTCAATTCAATTTAAGTAATTAATTATCAGGTAATCTGAGAGTATGGATATAATATGATACTCGAATTATAGTGTCTAATTTATTGGTTAAAATGCTATTGAGTGCCAAATATAGTCCAATCCAATATAACAAAGTGGGAAAAAAATGTCTGATACAAATTGAGAATAGCATCTTAACTTTTTCAAATAAAACTCAATTATAAACACAAAAAGTATCTTTTGTAGTCTACCAAATAGGAGAAGAGTACAGTTATCCACATGCCTGTCAAGACTTGGATGCTAGCTTTTCCTTTAAGAAGTTGATGGCAAAGTTTGACTTGATAGCCAATCTTGACTTGAATTTTCTTGATCACAATCTTTTATCACTCTTTCTGGGGATGATAGGGGAGCTCTAGAAGGTATTTGTAAGTGTTCAACTTCTCCTTCAAGCATTTCTACAACTTTCTTCATAGAAGGACGATTACTAGGATTTGTTTGTATACACCATAATGCGACAATGATCATCTTTTTAACTATCTCTTTGTCCTCTTCAGCAGCACATTCTATTTCAATATCTTTTCCATCATTGAATTGATCATACACCCAGGTAGGAAAGTAAATCTGACTTGAATGTTCGACAAAAGCATTCAGGTTCTTTCTTTTGCCAACCAATTCCATCAAGAGCATTCCAAAACTATAAACATCCACTTTGTATGAAATACCTCCAATGTTTTTGTAGAACAATTCAGGAGCCATATAACCCAATGTCCCTCTTGCAGCAGTCAAAGAAATAGTATTGTTTTCTATGGAGTACAATTTTGCTAAGCCAAAATCAGAAATCTTAGGGGTGAAATTCTCATCTAGAAGGATGTTATGAGGTTTGATATCGAAATGCAAGATTTGCATGTCACATCCTCGATGCAAATACTCAATCCACGAGCCACTCCTAGAGCAATATTATATGTTTTCTCATTGTCTAGGAAGATACTTTCCTCCGAAGAAAAAATGTATTTATTTAGAGATCCTTTGGGCATAAAGTCATATAGAAGAGCACGCTTTGATCCATGAACGCAATAACCAATAAGTTGCACCACATTAACATGATGTATCCTTCCAATAGTTGCCATCTCATTGATAAAATCTTGCCCATTTGTGTTTGACTGGCCTAACATTTTTACTGCCACAAGACATCCACTTCGAAGTGTTCCTTTAAATACTGTGCCATATCCTCCTTCACCCAATTTTTCCTTAAAACCTTTGGTCATCCTCTTAATTTCTGAGAAGGAGTAACTTATTGGCATAAAGTTATTTTGGCTTTGTAGAAATTCTTCAATAGCATTGTACATGGATAAGTGCCTCCTTCGCCATTTATATATCAAAAATGCAATCACAAATGGAGTGCCTAACACGCTAAAAGTCACACGCCATTCTGGAAAGGAAATCACAAAAGTAATTAGAAGAAAGGGATCTTATAGTTGCAGTACCAATACTCTATTTGTTGTCAGCATTGTGTTATATTTAATTAGGAGTGCCTAACGCCCTTTTAGATTCTTTTGGTTAGGAATAGTACTATTTCTATTTAATGTCAATTTAATATTATATCCGACTATTTTCTTGTTCCTTAGTTTAAGGAACGATTTACTAAAACAATTAAAAGAGATAAAAAAGCAAGAGATAAATATTCTTACCGAGCAGGAATCCAATTATTATTTCCATTAAAACTGCAAAAGTTGTTACAAAAAATATTAATCTCCATTAAAATTTAGCCAAAACTAAAGTAAAAGAATTAAATGTACAAACATGCATGCTTAGAATGCATTCATAGTTAGTGAGATCTAAAAGGAATGCTCAGAATGCATTAATCCAACAGTTTGATCAGATCCACGAAGCGAAACGCATCCAATTATACATGCATTATACATCTCATATCTTTCTGAAATAGAAAACTCAGCCAAAAATGTCGAATATCTTCCTGTGATTGGTATGAACCGACCTAGTTTGACAAAAAAAAAAAAAAAAAAAGAAAAAAGAAAGAAGAAAAACACTGTTAGTACGTCAGCATCTGAAATCAACAATTAACAATCAAGCCATAATGTTATAGCTGGCTTTTGTTTACACATTATTATAGGTTTGCTGCTTATTGAGTTGGTGGACTCATCCTTTGTCTCCACCATTTTTTTAGTTAACTTTGATGGTTATAACATTTGGAGCAGATGCCACGTGAGAAGATTATAAGAGAAATATGAGATTAGTGCCAAGTGGCATAAGTGGATTTCACTAAGCTAAGATAAATTTTGCTAGCATTTAGTTTATTATACATAGAATAATTTTTGCGACACTTGATTTTAGAGGACTTTTTGCCTTTAAGTTCTTATTATTATGGACCTTAGGGTAAAGGGTTCACCCCAGATGCAGGGGTGTGATAATCGGCCTTTCAAAGCTTTTGTTTGTATTTATTTATGTTTTTAGCAATTCTACTTCTTTTACTATATTTTATTATCCTCAATCACAATATCTTTTGTGACATGTTTTAAGGGACTTCATAGAATTTTATTAAAATGGAAAGACAGTTAAAATGTGACATGTTAGCTTGTGTGATTGGAGATATATAACACGTCAACATTTATATATATATATTATAAATATATTATACTTGATTCATATAAGCAATGTTAGAAACTTAGATATAAGTCTGGACATGCAAGTCCAGGGTAGTCCTTTTGAAAAAACAAATTGGGCATGCCATGAGAAAGTTACTTTTTAAAGTTGGGGCCAACTTTTTTCTAAATTATATATTATTTATATATATTGATGAGAGAGACACATAATATTCTTACCGATCCAGTATGCAAAATAAAAAGCTGGGCTAGCTGCAGAAAAGAAATAAAGGTAAGTGATCAGTTAATTTATATAGAAACTAAAAAGTGATTTAAATAATCAAAACAGTCCTTTATTGCATGCATTGAATAAACAGCTCTATGATCCATTTATGTTATCAATAAATATAAACAACTTTTGAGCATGCATTGAATACCAAACCTTATTGGAAAGAAAATTTGTCAGAGAAATCAACTCTTAAGAAAACTGACCAATACATTGTAATATAAAATCACTTTTGTAAAACTAGTCCTATATATATATATATATATATATATATATATGTAGACGGCTACTTTTGAAACACGGAAGCAGCTGAGTTCATTTGAGTCGAGTTTAAATTTAAGCATAACCTAATATCCAAACACATAATTCTCAAATAATTAAATATCACTCAATTCAACACTTCTTTACATGCAGGATTAACAATTTTTTTTAATTTTTTATAAATATATTTAAATTCATCTTAATATATAAGTACATCTAAATCCATCTTAGGTGGGTCTCATAAAACTCACTCAACTATTTAAATTTAATACTATTTATAAAAAATTCAACTCAGTTCAATATCTAAATATAGCCGATGTAATCTTCAAATTTTCATTAAAGAGGGGAAGCTACTTATTTAATAAATTTGAAATTTGTTCTTTTATTTTATTAATAATTGTTTCTTAGATGGAAAAGAAGTTTAATTCAACAGTTTGAGATCACTTATGCCCACGCACAAGGTTATACGTACATAGTAGCTACCTTGTGTTACTACGTACTTATAAGAGCATGCTTAATAGCTTCTCTATCATATCCTTCAAAATACATTAATAAAATCTTCTTTTTCTATTTTACATATATTGATTTTTACAATATACCATACATCTGCTTATTAATTTTTTCTTCATATCATTTAAATATTATATTTTTTATTCTTTTGTATTCATTTCAAATATTTTTAAAAATGTTTACATATAAAGAGGAAATGGAAAGTCACATGAGGAGAAAAGAGAAAATAATTAAAAATATTTACATTTGATGAATAAGATCCTCTACATCTAGAGGGATCACTGTAGTAAAATGTATAATATTTTTAAAATACAAAATCTAATGGAGCAACATTTTAAGAACATTTTTTTATATTTTGAAGAAAAATATATTTTACAAGAATCATTAGAAGTGCTCTAAGGAACCTTCAATCTGAAACTTACTATTTAGATAACTCTCTTAGATAAGTGTCACGTGATTAATTTATTAAAAATATAAAATATAAAAAATAAAAACCTTTTAAAAAGGATCAGTTGTCGGCTGACTTTGCAAAATCTTGACTTAGAAAGAAATCAACTAAAAAGAAAAACTGACCGGCCTACACATTATAATATAATAAAATCACTTTTGTAAAACTAGTCCTATATATGCAGACGTTTCTTCTTAATTAAATATGAAAATTGTCCTTTCATTTTGTTCATTTTTTTCTGACATGTTAAAAAGGTTTAATCCAACAAGGTTATACGTACCAGCTTGCGTTACCAGTACGTACCAATCAATGCTATATTACACATGATATTCTAACATCTTATATATGGAGATAGAAAACTCACCTACATAATACAGACCATATGACAGACCATCTAGTAAGAAAGTAGCGAAAGTAAATCCTGCATGGTTTGACAAAAAATGGTATAATTAATATTAGAGTCTGGAATCTTCGATTAAAAATCAGGTCATTATAATGCTAGCTCTTGATCAGAAGAACTCCGGCAAATAATTATAGAGCCTGTATATGTATATATATGTAATATCATTAGAATTATTTATTAGTACTGATCACCCGGGAAATATCGTTTGCAATAATCGGCATCAACTCAAAAGAAAACTGACCGACACATTATAATATAAAATCACTTTTGTAATTCTAGTCCTATGTAGACTAAGTAATCATCTTCAATTAAATATCAGAAGAACTCCGGCAAATAAAAATATTAATTATAGCCCCTATCACGTATATATCCCTTTAAATTAGTATTGTCATGTCGGGTACCTACTAGGCTATATACATCAATCAGTCTAACATGAAAATCAACATATCCATCAGCTAGCACTAAATTAAAAATAGTAAAATTGATAACACCAATAAATATATCACTATGAAAATCAACCCTAGAATGTTTCAAATGTTTCGTCCTAATAAACATAAGTGCTATAAATATTGTCGAAGATCACAATAACGTACGGTGCTAATCAGAATTGGAAGAAGTACTTCAATAATTGCCAAACCAACATATATAATGACTAGATATATCTCATTAGAATTTAGATCTCAAATTTATTACTCACTCCAATATGGGTCGCAATGAGCTTGATTATCGTCACCGAGGTAGCAATCACGGTATGATCTGCAGCTTCCACAAAGTGTACTACCGTATAACCATGAAAGCTCAAAACCATATGAGAAGAAATTGCGGAGGTCAGTACAGGAAATATTAGGATCTTCATTAATTTGTCCTGGCCACGATGTCAGAGACATTTGCTCTATCGTGCACGACTCCTCCACATCCATCATACGCACCCAATCATCCGTTCTACTAATATTATTAAGATATATGTACCTTTTGGAATATTGAGATAAAGAGGAGTTGGAAGCAGACCCAGATCTATTATTAATATTAGAACAATTCGTAGAAGTCGAGACGAAATGGAAAGGGGAACCCGGAGCCACTGGCTTTTCACAGTTCACAATAACCACAACTTCTGATACATATACATGTATCCGTCCTGATCCTGCACGTCTTCTTCTAAAATGTAGTGCATATGTTGAATTTGAATTCCAATAAGTCAAACCACGACGGTTTAGAAAATGACGAGGGATGAAGGAATAATTATCCTCCTGAATACTTGCGTCTACAATTCGGATGGTGTAATTGTTGTAATTGATTTGACTTACGTAGTATTTACTACCATCATGTAAAGATAACAATGTATGGTTGTTCTCATCACATGAGAGCTCATACCTTTTGTATCCGCAGTTTGGTGGATCCCCTTTCAGTCGAAACGGATGGCTGATGTTGGGAATATTGCCACACGAAGAAGGAACACATGAGTAGTTATCATGAGTATCATTAAGACTAGAAGCTGGAGAAAGAAGCTGGATTAGGACCAGAACAGTTATACGGAGGACCATCATGAGTCCAGCAGGAAAGACCATTCCTCTTTTCATCAAAAACAGAGAGAGCATTAAGAGAGGGAGATTAGAGAAAGAGATCTAGAGGATTCGGTACAAGAGTTAAACATAAGCCCGCATTCAAGAAATGTTCACAAGAAATAGAATTGCATGGGTTGACGGAGTCAATTGTGGTAACTGTGAGAGATGAGTCCAAATTGATTATTATTGGTACTGGTTCGTTGGCCAACTTGTTTACTACGAAATTGTATAGATAGCGACTATTCATGATATTGCAGCCACTTACCCTCTCATGCCGATTCATGATATAAGACAAAAAAAAAATAAAGAAAATAGCGCCTGTACGTCAAGTATGCATCGTTTTATACATACCTACAGCTTATTTGTTCAGAAATTGAATGACAATCACAGGATCACATTCTTTCAACCCAGTTTACACGCTCTCGTATAGACTAAAAGGCATGTTTGCCACTACGAAAATTCTCAAAAGTTCCCAAATTTCTCAAGTATTTCATAATTTCATCATCAAATATTATTTAAACACAAAACAGTTTTCAATTTTAAATTTTAAATTTTAAATTTTTTTAACTAATTATTAATTACCTAGTTAACTAATTATTAATTACCTAATTAATCATTATTACTCAAACACCAAATTCAATATAACTTTTACAAATTTTAAAAGAAAAATAATATTAAAAAATAATATTCAAACAATTTCTTAATTTTATTTATTCATTTTCACAAATGCAGAATCTGCATTTCACATCCTCGATGTTAATATTAGTAGATAAACGTCTTAATCTTTAGTAGTCCCAATCTTCTTTTTCATTTTTTCAAGCCTAATATGTACGTATACAACACAAAAATATGACTAGTAAAAATTGGTAGGCCACATTGAAAAGATCATAGCGTCATTCCAATAGACTACTTGCACTCGATATTCATGTCAACTATCATAATTGATAATCATTCAAGCGTTGCATTAAATATATATATATATTAATTAATTATGTGCTCACGTAAAATACTAGAGGCTAGTTATTAGATCATAATGTCTATTTTCAAAAAAAAAAAGATGATTAAAAATATATATCAAACTCTTGGATAATGTTTTTATAAGGTTATGAATGATGCACAACGAGGAACCGTACTTTTCTTTTAGGAACTCCAAAGTTCCAAACAACAAGAAATAAATAAAATATTCTTAAATATAAAATGTAACTCAATAATAAACTCAAGTTGTGTTTGAATAAAATTAGATCATCCACCACTCCTAAAGTCTAACCACGTATATACAAATTCAATTTGTTTACGTGCACACACTTATAAATCCCAATAGTTTCTTAGGGATTTCCTAGATATCAATGGGTCATAGAAAACATGATTCAGTAGACTGGTGCTAATTTTTCTAGACAATGGACATCTTCTACTCGTCCACCACTTGCTTAATTAATCAGTGCACAACATTTCAAATTTAATGACTTGACCATCAACGTCGTGACTTTTCTTCATTTTGGTTTAGATCGATAATCCCAATCCACATTACTGGCGAAGGTCCTCTCGACCGTGGAGCTTTTTTCTTCAATCATCTAACAAGTGGGTCTCACATTTATAAATTGTTATGAAGCATGTACACATACAATATATCTATATGAGCTGGCAATAATATTATATACTCTAAAAATATATAATTAATTTTCTATATTATTAAAAAATGAGTTTCGATAAATGTCTTATAAGTTTTTGGAATATCTTTTTACTTTTTGTCAATGAAAATAAATTATATTGTTCTTTTAAACAAGAACCAAAGCTGTCCCAATCTTCTTTTTCTACCCCAATACATACGCAATGCAGGAATCTAGCTAGTGTAAATATTGTGCATAATCAACGTCCCATAGTAGTGGGCTCAACCACTATATATCATGTAGAAGACAAGCCCCTTGACATTGAAAGAGATAATAACAACTAATGGGTCTCTGTCTGATAACTTTTGTAATCTTGTTAGGGAAGTTTGAAGTATAACTAAGTGTTTGTGAAATATATAATAATATAATAAAAATTACAATGAAATTAACTTTCAAATGAAATCAGTTTGGATTGAAGTATGAAAATCTCATTTTCTTTAAGGAAATGCAAGCCTTCTGTGGTATTATTAAAACGTTTTTTTATTTTATTTTATATATATATATATATATTTAACAGACCATTATTTCTTTTTTTTTTTTTTGTAAGAAAAAGACAGTATAAATTGTAAATTTTGTAAATATTTAACTCGGATTGGTTAATTTTCTCCCCAATTATAAGCTTATCATGAGCTACTGAGCTGGATGAGCGATTTGCTACCAAGATTGGCGGAAGGGTAATGAGATGTCTTTGAGCTATTTCGTGAACAACCAATGGTCCAATGATGGCATATTGCTTTTGATTTTTAAAGTTTCACCCGAGATTGAAAGTTAGGTCTTCTAGTATTGCAATGGGGAAAGGCTAACAACAAGTCATAAAAGGCATGGTTTGAGAAGAGAAATGCAGGAGCAATGATATCATTGAAAAGAGTAGGTTTCACATGCAGCCAACGTAAATGGCGCCAACGTAAAGAAATGTAGGCCATGTTGGTTCTCTTGGGAACGATGAGACTCATTGATAGCTTTTGAAGCAATAAAAGGCTCGATTATACCAATTATAAGAGGATTTTTCTCCTCGGGCCACAAGCCAAGAAGGCAAGCTCAGATACGGAGAGCCTGGTCCAGCAAGACAGCCCCTCAGCCCACTAAGAGCCCCCAGCCTCAGAGTTGAGATCGGCACATGGCTACAATCACATGTGAAGGAGGGGACACATCACACCGGCACTCCCCTAAGATGCCTAGCCACAAGAAACACTTTACAGGCAGCTGGGCAGAATATATGGGAAGCCGTTGATTTTCTAATGGTAAAGGAAGAGGAACCTGACGACGTGCATCGGTAGGATAGAAGGGAGAGGAAGCCACACCACATTAGTGGCACCACCCTAGAAGTCACACCGCATTAAAGGAGGGGACACATACTCTTGCCATGGGGTATGAGCGATTACTCCCAGAAACTTAGTATAAAAACCGATCCACAGGTACGAAGAATGTTCTTTGAACTCTCTACTCTCTTGCATAAACTATTAAGGTGATACTGACTTAAACATCGGAGACTCTTTAACCTCTACCAAGGCTCCCGACTCTCTATATTTTCTCCAAGTCTGCAGGCCTAAGACCGAAAACTCGAGTCACTGGAGCGGGGCCCAAAGGCATACAAAACACGATGTTAATAGCGGCGAACAACTTACCTCCTCTTGATGGACGAAAGGCGAGACCAGCCCCAGCAGAAGCCCAACCTCCCTCACGGAGGAGAGTGGGTTTAGCCTCTTGGTTGTCTGAACAACCTATGCTGCCCCCACCACGACAAATTGCAGACTGGCTACTCAGCTGTCCAACACTTACCTTCCATACATGATACCAAATGGATGAGTATAATGCCTAAGGCTGTTTTATGACTTTATCCCTCCTACATCGGAGTGCAGGCCAGCCCTTGGCTGCCTGACAATTTACCTTCCTCGTGATCGTTAACAGGTAAGAGTAGGTCCAGTTCCAACCTACCTCCCCGTGAGGGTCAATAGACAAGTCTAGCCCTCGCGGCGGCCTGACATCCCCACGGAGGAGAGCTGAATGATTTGTTCTCCATCTAATTTATGAGTCATGCCATCTAATTACCAATTAGAATTTTATATTCATGAACGAATCATTCATTAAATGTGTATAGATAAATTATATAGAGGAAATTTACCAAATCATAAAGTTAGTCAAAATTTATAGATAAACATATGCCATGTACTATAAGATATTTGGTGAAAAACAAGTTACATGAGCTTGTGAATAAGTTTCAACTACTCAAAAATAAATAAATTATTTCAAAATATAAAATGCAACTCGATAATAACTTTTTCATTTAGTCATTACTCAAACATAAAAATTAATACAATTTGGACAAATTTTAAAATAAAATAATATTAAAAAATTATATTCAAACAATTTTTTAATTTTATTTATTCATTTTCACAAACTCTAATATAATACTTAGTTTAAAAAATATTTTATTTAACTTTTCTTCTTTAATTTTTTATAATTTAATAAAATATTCTCATTCAAATTATGTCATTAATATTTATAAAATGTTAAGATACTGGAAACATTCAAACATATCTTTAAAAATTGGGGTGGAGTACTTTTGACGGATTCTCTCTGGACTTTTTGGCATGGTGAAGCATCCAAGAAAACTGAATCAATTGCAGCAACACAACATATGATTAACCAACCATCGATTTACTGAATCAATTAATAAGGCAAGCATTCCAAACCCATCAGGCAAAACCCTTTGTGAGAACTCGCAATCGGCTAAGACTTCAAATAAACTAAACACTCCACGACAAGGTATGATTTGAGCATTTAATATTCACGAAGCATCAAAAGACAACAGTAAATCTATACTATTTCATCTCATCCAGAAACATCATATCAAGACTTCTCGGCTCAAGATCACACTGCCAAACAATGAACCAAGAAAGAACACCTTTCTCCCAAAACCCAAAACAATGTGGACTCAACTTTGAAAGATTTATAGATAACTCAGAAAATAAGGCTAACTTTACTAATATCATTCTGTTAAAAAATCCCAATTTTGGTCTAGCTACTCATTGATGCCGTCTTCAGAACTACAAAGCCAACAAAGACACCTATCAATTTCTGGAACTCTTGGCATGAAATTCTTAAAAACAAAAAAACAAAAAGAATATACAAAACGAGACATATCCACAAAGATAGAAATCCTCACAATCTGGCATACAAAATCCTAGGCAGCACATGCATCTCCAGACAAAGTACCAACCATAGTGCTTTCAACTCACTCTATGCTGCATGATAAAATCACTTTTCTAAAACCTCGTCTGAAACTACCAGTATAAATTCAAGGCGTAAAAATCGCATCTCCTAGATTAGCAAGGCTCATCAAAATTAGCAAATAAAGTATGACATCATAACTACAACCAACAAACTTTACAAACCACTAAATTTCTATTCACTTACAGAATGCTTCATCAGTATGAGGTTCGGCCCAACATAGTGCAGAACAGAAACGGTCGAAGTGAGAATCCAATACAAGTACAGCGAAGCCAACAAACCCAGCATCTGGCATTTTAAATCGACCATCAAACAATAACAGACAATTTGTCAACCTTGCATATGAACATAAAAATAAATTAAAAAACTTTAAATGTCAATTCTAAACATCCAAATCAGAATTTTCTAAGGGTACAGAAACGCACACCAACCACAAAGAAAGAAGTGATGAAACATATTTGGATGCCAACAAAGAATAATTTTATAAATCCACTAAAGTAAACTTTTTATCAGCCTTCCAGAGAAGATATACCGCAAGAATAGCAAGACAAATATAAATACATTGCTCCCTTGTGTCAGAAGTCAATAACTTAAAAGGAAAGAAGACCGGTAGATATCGTTTTAGTTACAATATAAAGCGCAAGTCATTACTCATCACTAATACAAGAGAATAACAAGCAAGAAAATGAATAAACCAGCAAGTAAAAGAAACCATGCAGAAAACAGGCCACGACACTGACGTTTCAGATCCAAAACCAAACAAAATATGACCAACAAAACCAGATCAAACAACCTAGAAAAAATCCAGCCAAGAGAACACAGAGCATGAGATTGACGATTCAGATGCAAAATCAAACAAAATATAACCAACAAAACGGAAAAAAAAAAAAAAAAAAAAAAAACAAGACAAGATGAAGCCGAGATATCATACCCACGGCAGATCACAACCAGAAACTTGGAACAAGAAGCCAAGAATACACAACGGGAGGCAAGGAACAGAGAGCCCGAGAGGAACTTTTTCTTTTACACTGCACAACAAAGATAGAAAACACATCATCAGAGTCTCGTTTCAGATCCAAAACCAAACAAAATTTAAACAACAAAAGCATAAAATAAATAAATAAAAGGACCGAGAGAAGATCCAGTGAAGAGACCATACCAACGGCAAGCCACAACAAAAAACGATCAACAACAAGGCCAGAACACACAACGGGAAGCAACAAACAGAGACCTCGACAGGCATTTCTTCTTCTAGAACTCGCAACCAAGAAAAAAACCACAGCATCAGACTCTCGTTTCAGATCCAAAAGCAACAAATATATAGGCAACAACAAGAGAAAAAAAAAAAAAAAACGAGAGCAGATCCAGCCGAGACATCATACCCACAACGCACGAGAGGGAGAAACGATCCAGATGATCCAAACAACACACGACGGTAGGCAAGAAACAGAGACCCTGAGACGACCTTTTTCCTCTAGACCTCAGAACGAAGATATCTAAAATCGATAGCAAGAAACATAACCCAAAAATCTCTTCTGCAGCGCCCACATCAACCGGCCAATACATCTCTTCGCCCTGGCAAAACAACGCACCACTGCACTGTAGAAGAAACGAATCTCTAGGAGCCAATGAGCAAGAGCTAAATCCAGTCCTCAAAAGACCAGATAATCGATGCCCAGCAAGAACAAATGCCGCAGTGAAACCCATTCCCAGTTGGAGCATTTCATCCCAACACTATTTTCCCTACAATTTGAGAGAAATTTTAGGAATGTAGTTAACATCTCCCCGACATCCAAATTCCTATCTTAGAAAAAAGGTTTAGGAGATTAATAGAAAATTATTATTCATATCCTAAATTATCTTTTATTAATATTTTATTTTAATAAATAAAATAAATTCTTCTTTTAATTATTTACACTTTCTTTCGTACTCCTATTTCTTATAATTTTAAATAATAATTTTTAAAATAATTTAAATAATTATGAAAATATAAAAAATAAAAATAAAAATATTAGCATATCCTCAAAAAAATAATTTAAATTTTTGTTTAAAATATTCACTAGAATAATAGTTCAAAACATGAGAAAAAATATTGAGTAATTAAGTTTATAAATTGAAGTGAGAGAAAAAAATAATAAAGAAAAAATAAAGAAATATTATTTTAATAGAATATTAAAAAATGGAGAATGAGATGTAAGAGGTTTTTGAAAGATAAATAAAATTTAGTAAAAAATTTTAATAAATGTAATTTTTAGCTAAATTATAGAAAATTTTATAGAGAATTGAATGTGAAAGCTCTTAAAAAAGAACTAAAATCAAGATCATAGCAGGCAAAAGTGAGGTCAAAAACGTAAAAATGAAAATAAAACAGAAGGAAGTGAGGGAGAAAAGGGACAAAGAAAGTAAGAAGAGGGGCAAAATAGGTAAACATGCAACAAAACAAAGGAACAAAAAAGGAAAAGAAAAATCGTCAAAAGGCCACTGTTCAGGATTTTGAGGAACAAAAAAGTCAAATCTGAGTAAAAGTATATTTAATGCTATACACCATACTGTCATCTCACTTGTATCCCACTATATATGATATGACTCATTTATCACCATTTGATGATAAAGAAGCATGTAATAAATTATATAATTCAATATTAGTAAATGTGTCACATCTTACTTAGTGAGATACAAGTAAAATGATAATATGATATATAAGATTTTCTTAAAAGTAATGCAAAAGGAGGAACAAAAAGGGGAAACAAACTAAATAGAGGGCCAAAAATGTAAAATTACGAGCAAATGAAAGAAAAACTGAGGGATAAAAAAGGAGAAATGAAACAAATGGAGGGATAGAACGGAAAATAAAAAATAGTCAAAAATTTACTTTAGATGGATGGATAACCACTTTTATTTATAGAGAATAGATAGAAATGTGATGACAAATGGAGTGCCTAAGAGTATTGGTAATGGTTTGGTCATTACAAAGTTTAAATTTTGATTAAAACTAGAGTTTTTAGCTAAAGTCCAAACCAATAGAGATAATGGCTTACTTTTGATTTATTTATGTGCAACATATTATATGCATTTGATTGGTTAGAGTTAGGGGTGTAGAGCTGGGCCTGATTATTTTTTGTCTTGTTCGAAATTCAGAATCCGGTTTTGCGACCCGGTTATCCGTAACCGGATTTTTTTTTTTTAAAAAAAAAAACAATTTATTTTAATCTTTGCCACGCTATTTTGTTTACTTTTTGATGAAAAGTGTAAAAGATAGCAACAATATTTAATAATTTTTAAAAAAGGATTATTAATATTTATGGATCTCGAAATTCCTTTAACTTGTTGAAGTAAAAACATATACTAAGCCCGCATAATGGTTTATTAATATAGAAAAAAGAACACAACTTGACGAATGTCACAAACTATAAATATTGCGGTGCTATTTTATGTGCATTTACGTGACAACACTAATGGAATCCAATTCCAGAAGGAAGTGCATGATCAAACCCACCTGAGTTGTATTGAAATTATTGCAGTAGAAGCTAATATTTTCACTACACTTAAGCTTTAATCTAACATAAAACAAGTGTAAATTGGGGCTCAAATTCATGAAAAGACCATGAAATATTTAGACACTTTGCATTAAAAGTAACCTCTACCTAGTTAAAATTTTCTTAGTAAATGTTCTTAGTTTTGATTGGAAAAGTAGTCATGGATGGATCACTTTTTGGCAACTAGGTACTTGTGAAGAGTAGTAGCATTGTATTAATCTAATTAGTTAGGTTGTATTATTATTTATTTTGTTCTTAGCAAATTATTATTTTGCATTGTGATGTAATAACAATATTATTTATTTTGTATTGTTATTTATTTTATTTTTAAAAAAACTTTTAAAAGGTGTTTAAATTATTATTTTTTTAAAATCTGGGCAATTTATCAAAAAGTGCTATAAAAATATTTTTTAAAGTTTTAAATAATTTTTTTAAGTATAAATATTTAATTTGGATTAAATCTAGTTACAATTCAGATATCCAGATTTATAAGCAAAAAAGAAAAAAAAATCTAGATATCCAGATTGAATACATTTATCTGCCCGGATTATTTCCAGATTGATCCGGGCGGATAACCACTCAGTTGTTAGAATCCAGATCTAAATCTAGTTATGGCTGGATATCCGGATTCGAATTCGGTTGCACAACCCTCGTTAGAGTATTTGTACGTTATACCTAAAAAAGTAATATAGTTTTGTAAAGGAATATGGCATTATAATAAAGGAATATTGTTTTGTAAGTTGGGGAGTATGGAGGCATTTGGACGTCATACCTACAAAAGTAAGGTGGTCATTGGAGGTTGTGACATGATTAGTAAAACGAGCTGTTTATGATGTTAGTAAAACGAGTGTGCATACTAGAAATAGATTCATCATCATTCATCTTAAACATTTCATATTCATGAGTAAGAATATAAATTTTTGATTCCTTGACTTGCGAAGTTCCTTCATAAGTTACTTCCAAGTTATCCCAAATTTCCTTTGCCGTAGCGCAATTCATTATTCTATTAAACTCATTTCCATTAAGAGCATTATATAATAAATTCATAGCAGTTAAATTTAAAGTATAAAGTCAATTGTCTTCACGATCAAACTCTTCTTCTTCCTTTTTGACCTTTACTCCACCAACTACTTTTGTTGGAATATAAGGTCCATTTACAATACATTTCCATATTTCTCTACCTTGAGCTTGAAGAAATATTCTCATTCTAACTTTCCAAAATTAGTAATTATCTCCACAAAAGAGTGGAGGCCGACTACTAGATTGACCTTCACCAAATGAAGCTGCAATGTTAGCCATAAGATCTTAACTCAAAAGATAGTTAATCTTATAATAGAGCTCTTAGCTCTGATACCAATTGTTGCCCAGATGACTAACACAAGAGGGGGGGTGAATTGAGTTGTATTAAAAAAAATAACAATTATAAATCAAATATATAATATAAAATATAAACAAAATATGAAATAACAATAAATATAAAGAGTAAGGGTAAGAGAGAAGCAAACTCAGTATGTTAACGAGGTTCGACCCCACTGCCTATGTCCTCGCCTCAAGCTACCCCTTGAGGATTCCCAAATTCACTATTCAACCTCCTTCAGGTGGAGATAGAAACCTATTACACCTTTGAACAACACCGCTACAAAGGATCCGTGTAGAACACCCTCTACACTTGCAATCACCTTACACGTGGTGATTCAACTATTCCCCGTGTAGAATACTTTCTACACACACAAGGGTTATACACACCCTTTTTCTGATACAAAAGCTGATAGTGGGTAGGTTATCAGAAAACACTCCTCAATAAGTGAAATAAGAACAATACAGCGCAAACTATATCTCTCAAAATGAACAAGGATTAAGGCTCAATGCTTAGAGAAGAGAGAATGAAAGTTTTGAATGAATGTTGTATCTCTTGGTGTTGTAAATGTGAAGCTCTCAAATGATCTATTTATAGGCATATGAGACTTCATATTCAAATTTAAAAAGATTCACATGTCAAAGACAACATCATTCACTTTTTCAAAAAATTCAAATAAAAGGTTCTTCTTTTTTAATTGTCAAAGACAATATCATTCACTTTTTCAAAGAATTCAAATAAAAGGTTCTTCTTTTTCAATTGTCAAAGACAACATCATTCACTTTTTCAAAAAAATCAAACCTAATCTTTTACTTTTGGCATATGACAAAATGAGCATACTTTCATTTTCAAAAAATTCAAACCTAATCTTTTACTTTTTGTATAAGTCTAAAAAAGCATCAATCACTTTTGAAAATATTCAAATAAAACATGCACATGTGAAAGATGACAATCAATCATCTTTAATATTTTCAAAGTTCAACCCTTTAATCAAGGCATGCACATGCAAAAGATGACAATCAATCATCTTTCAAAATTTTCAAATTTAATTTTCAAAAATATTCATGCACATGTGGAAAATGTATTTTAATGCTTTATGATAAAATATTAATTTTGAGCATTAATCCTAATTTCGAATTTTGAAGAGATTTACAACATTACTCTATAATTTTAATGTGAACTTGTTCCCTTCTTGCTCATGCTTGTTTCCTTGATGTGCTTGACTCCATTGTGTAGACAACTTGAACTTGAGACTTCTTTATTCTTTGAATTCATTTGTTATCATCAAAATCCATGTGTAAATATATAATTACACAAAACTTAAAATCTTGGGTTCAACAATCTTCCCCTTTTTGATGATGACAAATACTTGATAGAACCTGAAACCTGAATTAATACTTAAGCTCCCCCTGAGAATGTGCGTTAGTTTTTCAAGCAAAAGTATAAATATAATTCTAAATATATATAATAAGTTTAGCAATTCAAACGATGTTAATGTTCTAGTATAACACTTCTCCCCCTTTTGGCATCATTAAAAAGGATCCGCAACAAGTAAATGGACCTGAAGAAAACGGTGCGTTAGTAGACACTGTAGATAGTTAAAAAAAAAAAAAATAAATTTCATCCGTCCGTGACCCGACAAGTGCGGCTGGAGATTTGAAAAAATTGCCTGATGTTGTTGACAAACGAGATTGAAGGCTCCGAGTTTCTAAAAATGTCATTTTCACCGATCAGGAAAAAAAAATACATTGCTCTTTGACTTGGATGATAGCTTGTCTTATTCTTTATGTTATCTCTATAAAATCAGTCCTGAAGTTCATCCAATCCGCATCAAGTTTTCTTCTCATCTCTATAACTCATCTGTATTCCTTCAACATTCTCGTTTTAAGCCTTCTATTCTTTTCTCAATGGCTCATTCTTCTAACATTTCTCTAGATCCATCCATGAGGCGTTCTGCATCTCAACCTCCTGTTCTTTCTGCAGCTACCATTGGTCCCATGTTGCAGCAAGAAAATAATAATCTGACTAATAAGTCAGATTCTGATGCTATTTATGACTTGGTGAGTCTTGGGACTCGCTACTCTTCCTCTATTGTGGCTTTTTCTTAGCGGCTACAAGCCAAAAATCACGAAGTTGAAAAGCTCAAAGAACAAATTGTTGTACTTCAACAAATTGTTCAAGAGTCTCACACAAAGGAAGGAATCATTCGGCAGAAGAATAAACAGTTGAAATCTTTATTAGATTCTTCATTCCGCTTGCCGGTTCTCATGAATAAGAATGACATGATATTGTATGAAGAGAATGAACGTCTCAAACATGAGGCTAAGAATCTCAAGTTTATGTAAAAGTATTTAAAAAAAATCTATCTCTATTTTTATTGACTCTGGTCTATCTTTTAAGAGATATTCATAGCATGCATCATACCTATTTCTCTTCTGATCATACATAATCTATCTTCTGGTAAAGGTTTTGTGAAAATATCTGCTAACTGATCGTGTGTGTTTGTGAATTCTAGTACTATATCTCCTTTCTGCACATGATCTCGAAGAAAATGATATCTTATTTCAATATGCTTAGTTTTAGAATGTTGTATTGGGTTCTTTGAAAGATTTATAGCACTTGTATTATCACATTTGATTGGAATGTGATTATACTTGAGTTTAAAATCTTCAAGTTGTTGCTTCATGTAGAGAACTTGAGCACAACAACTACCCGCAGCAACATATTCTGCCTCAGCAGTAGATAGTGCAACAGAATTTTGTTTTTTACTGAACCAGGAAACTAATGCATGACCTAAGAAATGACATGCTCCACTAGTGCTTTTTCGATCTATTTTACAGCCAGCATAATCTGCATCTGTGTAGCTGATTAGATCGAAAGATGTGTGCTTAGAGTACCATAACCCTAGGTTAATTGTACCACTAAGATATCTAAGAATGCGCTTAACTGTAATTAAATGTGATTCTTTTGGAGATGATTGAAAGCGTGCACATAAGCACACACTAAACATAATATCTGGTCTACTGGCTGTTAAATATAATAAGCTACCAATCATACCTCGATATATCTTCGAGTCAACTGGCTTACCGGATTCATCTTTATCAAGCTTAGTTGATGGGCTCATTGGTGTTTCAATTTCCTTAGCATTTTCCATCCCAAACTTCTTCAGTAATTCCTTAAAATATTTTGATTGATTGATGAATGTCCCACTTTTTGCTTGCTTAATTTGCAATCCGAGAAAGAATGTAAGTTCTCCCATCATGCTCATCTCAAATTCTTCCTGCATAGTCTTAGCAAAAACTTGACACATATTTTCATTAGTAGCACCGAATATTATATCATCAACATAAATCTGAATCAAAAGAATATCATCATTTTCATATTTAATGAAAAGAGTTGTGTCGATTTTTCCTCTTGAAAAACCTTTTTCAATCAAGAAACCACTAAGTCTTTCGTACCAAGCTCTAGGAGCTTGTTTAAGTCCATATAGTACTTTTGTGAGTTTAAAAACATGATTTGGGGAAATATGATTTTCAAAACCTGGAGGTTGCTCAACATATACCTCTTCATTTATAAAACCATTTAAGAAAGCACTTTTAATATCCATTTGAAAAAGTTTGAAATCTTTATAACAAGCATATGCAAGTAGTATTCGAATAGCTTCTAATCTTGCGACAAGTGCATATGTCTCATCATAATCGATTCCTTCTTCTTGATTAAAACCTTGGGCTACAAGTCGAGCCTTATTTCTAGTTATGACTCCGGACTCATCTTTCTTATTTCTAAAAACCCATTTTGTTCCAATAATAGTATGATTTTTGGGTCTAGGAACAAGTGTCCAAACATCATTTCTTTCAAATTGATTCAACTCTTCTTGCATAGCTAGAATCCAAGACTCATCAAGAAGTGCGTCATCAATATTTTTGGGTTCAATTTGAGATAGAAAAGCAGTATGATTGCAAATATTTCTAAGAGATGATCGAGTACTTACACCTTGTGAAGGTTCTCCCAAAATTTGTTCCACTGGATGATCTTTCACAAATTTCCACTGTTTGGTTGCATCTTGTATTAAATTTTGATGATCTTTCCTGATGGCTCCATGTTGAACTTCCTCTATTGTTTTCTCTTTGTTGAAATTGACACTTTCTGTGTTATTTATACCTCCTGTTTCTTCATCAATAGATTTCTTGGAGAGTGGAGAATTAGATTCATCAAATACTACATGCATAGATTCTTGTACAGTCAAAGTCTTTTTATTGAATACTCTATAAGCTTTACTATTAGTAGAATACCCGAAAAAGATACCTTCATCAGATTTTGCATCAAACTTGCCTAAATTATCCCTGTCATTCAAAATAAAACATTTGCATCCAAATACATGAAGGTAATCAATGTTGGGCTTTTTCTCATTCCAAAGCTCATAGGGAGTTTTATCTAACTTAGACCTTAGCATAACTCTATTTATAACATAACATGCAGTACTTACCGCTTCGGCCCAAAAATAACTAGGCAAGTTGTTCTCATTGAGCATTGTTCTTGCCATCTCTAGAAGAGATCTATTTTTCCTCTCTACTACCCCATTTTGTTGAGGAGTTCGAGGAGCAGAAAAATTATGCACAAAACCGTTTTCATCACAAAATGTTTCAATATTTTTATTAACAAACTCTTTTCCCCTATCACTTCGGATACTTGAAATAGTATAGCCCTTTTCATTTTGAATTTTCTTGCATAACTTGGTAAAGGCATTATGTGCCTCATCTTTATGAGCAAGAAAGATGACCCAAGTATATCTAGAGAAATCATCAACAATAACAAATGCATAATATTTTCCTCCTAAACTTGCAACTCTATTTGGTCCAAAAAGATCCACGTGTATCAGTTGCAATGGTCTAGTAGTGGAAATATGTTTCTTAGTTTTAAAAGAAGTTTTTGTTTGTTTACCAAATTGACATGCATCACAAATTTTGTCTTTAAGAAAATTTGTTTTTGGTAAACCTCTCACAAGATCATTTTTTGAAAGTTTGGAAATAAGTTCCATATTGGCATGACCTAATCTTCTATGCCATAGCCAACTAGTTTCATTTTGAGCTGAAAAGCAAATAGCATCTTGTGAGGTAATTTCTTCAAAATCGATTGTATAAACATTATTGTTTCTAAAAGCAATAAAACAAATATTACAATCATGATTATTCAAAATAATGCATTTATCCATTTTGAAAGTAACTGTAAATCCTTTATCACATAATTGACTTATGCTCAAAAGATTATGTTTCAAACCTTCAACAAGTAGAACATCTTCAATTATGAGAGAAGATTCATTACCAATTTTACCTATTCCCACGATCTTCCCTTTCAAGTTGTCTCCAAATATCACGTGTCCTTTTTCTTTAGATCTAAGATCAAAGAACTTAGTCTTGTCTCCCGTCATGTGTCTTGAACATCCACTATCTAAAAACCATTTATTTTTGCTTGTGGAAGACTTCATGCATACCTATAAAAACAATTAAAATGATTTTTCTTGGTACCCAAGTTCTTTGGGTCCTTTATTTATTAGTATTAGAAGAAACAAGATTTTTAGGTACCCATATGGCCCTAATAGTCATTGTATGATTTCTTCTAATAGGACAAGTATGATAATTATGACCATTTCTATTACAAAAATTACAAATAGCATGTGACATATATGAAAAACTTGAATGATTATAATAATATCCTTTTTTGACAAAATTTTTTTTATGAAAAGAATTTTGAATATTAGTCTTTGATGTAGAATGATTATCAAAGAAATTTTTATAAGGTTTGTATTTTTGTTTTGGCATATATCCCAAACCTGCCTTGTCAAAAACACATCTTTGACTACCAAGAAGTTTTTCAAAATTTCTTTTTCCATTCGTAAAGTTTTCAACAATATTTTCTAAATCGGTTTTCTTTTTATTCAATTCAAGATTTTCATCTTTCAAAATGATACTTTCTTTTCTTAAAATTTCAATTTTGTTTGTTAAAGAAGAATTTTTCTTTTTCAAAGCAGTATACTTGATACCCAATTTTTCAAATTCCTCATATACCTCTTCTAAAACATTTTACAATTCTTCATATGAAGGATTTTCAATATTATCAAGATTTGTTACCTCAATGTCATCTTTAGCCATAAGACAAAGATTTGCTGATTCTTCATTGCTTGCTTCACTATCTGAGCTACTTGAATCATCATCCCATGTAGCTTTCATTGCTTTCTTGCCCTTGTTTCGATCTTTCTTTAGTAGAGGACAATCTGGCTTGATATGACCAGGTTTATTGCATTTATAACAAATTAAAGTATCATTTTTACCTGAATCTTTCTTGGAAAACTTTTTGAAGGATTTCCTATGAGGAGTTCTATTTTTCTTCAAGAACCTCTGAATTTTTCTTGTTATCATCGCAACTTCTTCATCTTTATCGTCATTTTCCTCATCTTCATCACTTTCACTTTCATGAGGAACAGCTTTAAGTGCTAAGCTCTTCTTTGGCTTTCCTTCTTCTTCTTCTCTTTTCAATGTGTACTCATGGGTGATAAGTGACCCGATGAGTTCATTGACTTCGAGCTTCTTGAGGTCTCTAGCTTCAAGAATCGCTGTAACTTTTGATTCCCAAAGCTTTGGTAAAGAGTTGAGAATTTTTCTTACTATCTCCACCTTGGAATAAACTTTGCCAAGAGCTGTCAAGTTGTTTATGATGTTAGTAAAACGAGTGTGCATACTAGAAATAGATTCATCATCATTCATCTTAAACATTTCATATTCATGAGTAAGAATATAAATTTTTGATTCCTTGACTTGCGAAGTTCCTTCATAAGTTACTTCCAAGTTATCCCAAATTTCCTTTGCCGTAGCGCAATTCATTATTCTATTAAACTCATTTCCATTAAGAGCATTATATAATAAATTCATAGCAGTTAAATTTAAAGTATAAAGTCAATCGTCTTCACGAGCAAACTCTTCTTCTTCCTTTTTGACCTTTACTCCACCAACCACTTTTGTTGGAATATAAGGTCCATTTACAATACATTTCCATATTTCTCTACCTTGAGCTTGAAGAAATATTCTCATTCTAACTTTCCAGAATGAGTAATTATCTCCACAAAAGAGTGGAGGCCGACTACTAGATTGACCTTCACCAAATGAAGTTGCAATGTTAGCCATAAGATCTTAACTCAAAAGATAGTTAATCTTATAATAGAGCTCTTAGCTCTGATACCAATTGTTGCCCAGATGACTAACACAAGAGGGGGGGTGAATTGAGTTGTATTAAAAAAAATAACAATTATAAATCAAATATATAATATAAAATATAAACAAAATATGAAATAACAATAAATATAAAGAGTAAGGGTAAGAGAGAAGCAAACTCAGTATGTTAACGAGGTTCGGCCCCACTGCCTACGTCCTCGCCTCAAGCTACCCCTTGAGGATTCCCAAATTCACTATTCAACCTCCTTCAGGTGGAAATAGAAACCTATTACACCTTTGAACAACACCGCTACAAAGGATCCGTGTAGAACACCCTCTACACTTGCAATCACCTTACACGTGGTGATTCAACTATTCCCCGTGTAGAATAGTTTCTACACACACAAGGGTTATATACACCCTTTTTCTGATACAAAAGCTGATAGTGGGTAGGTTATCAGAAAACACTCCTCAATGAGTGAAATAAGAACAATACAGCACAAACTATATCTCTCAAAATGAACAAGGATTAAGGCTCAATGCTTAGAGAAGAGAGAATGAAAGCTTTGAATGAATGTTGTATCTCTTGGTGTTGTAAATGTGAAGCTCTCAAATGATCTATTTATAGGCATATGAGACTTCATATTCAAATTTAAAAAGATTCACATGTCAAAGACAACATCATTCACTTTTTCAAAAAATTCAAATAAAAGGTTCTTCTTTTTCAATTGTCAAAGACAATATCATTCACTTTTTCAAAGAATTCAAATAAAAGGTTCTTCTTTTTCAATTGTCAAAGACAACATCATTCACTTTTTCAAAAAAATCAAACCTAATCTTTTACTTTTGGCATATGACAAAATGAGCATACTTTCATTTTCAAAAAATTCAAACTTAATCTTTTACTTTTTGTATAAGTCTAAAAAAGCATCAATCACTTTTGAAAATATTCAAATAAAACATGCACATGTGAAAGATGACAATCAATCATCTTTAATATTTTCAAAGTTCAACCCTTTAATCAAGGCATGCACATGCAAAAGATGACAATCAATCATCTTTCAAAATTTTCAAATTTAATTTTCAAAAATATTCATGCACATGTGGAAAATGTATTTTAATGCTTTATGATAAAATATTAATTTTGAGCATTAATCTTAATTTCGAATTTTGAAGAGATTTACAACATTACTCTATAATTTTAATGTGAACTTGTTCCCTTCTTGTTCATGCTTGTTTCCTTGATGTGCTTGACTCCATTGTGTAGACAACTTGAGTTTGAGACTTCTTTATTCTTTGAATTCATTTATTATCATCAAAATCCATGTGTAAATATATAATTACACAAAACTTGAAATTTTGGGTTGAACAATACCTACAAAAGTAAGGTGGTCATTGAAGGTTGTGACATGATTAAACTATTGGGTCTTGTTGGTATTGATGAAATCAATGTTCGTTAATGGAAAAAAAGGTTATAACAGTGGACATCTATAATAGATCCCATTAGCTAAAGGGAAGAGCCATCTTGGGTCATTTGGTCCCAACCGGTTAGACAGAACGACATAAGCCTTGGAAGAGTGCTTGATGACTGCATCATGACCAGCCTTGTAGTACTTGTTTAGGCTCTCAAGATCAGATGCTCTTGATGCCAGAGGCTCATTAGTGAGTTCAACTGCATAAAGGCTCAGGCTCCTTGAGTAAGTAACTATACATGTGGAAGTCACGAGATTCAAATATAAACACAGTCAAATGGTCGGAGGTTGATATATAATGCCATATTATCACAGTCGAATAGAAATAATACACAAAGCCCTGCAAGTTTTGAGGGTAAAAGAAAATCTCTCCTACTTTTTGAAAAGTTGGCCGACTGTTTCTTTTAATTTTTTGGGTTAAACTAATAATTTTTTATTAACCCCATCAAATAATACAGACTACAAACCATCAATACAATCTAGTCGCACACCATCTTTGTTATCCTTTTCTTTTCTTTTCTTTTGTTCTCTTTTTGATCCCTTGTTGTGACATTTTTCTAGAGAGTCCACTTGACAGAGTTTAGAGATCAGATTTGAACTAAGATGTTTTTCTATTATTTTCTATTATGTATGACCCATGACAGGGTAACCAACCTTCAACATTCTTGCTAAATTTCAACATATCGAAAGTTTGATTATATTTATAAAGTTTGATTAATTAATATGAGATTTGATATTCCTTCGAAGCAAGTGAGGCTATATTAATAAAACACGAGATATAATCCCTCTTTTTAAGGGAACCTAGCAATCGGGAGATTTCATCTAATCCAAAAATAGTTACGGACTCGTTGGCAATTGTGCAGATACATGATTCGGAGGTCACACGTGGAACGAAAGAAGATCATGGTTTTGATGGTTTGGGAGCGGGAATTACAGACAAAGAACGATTAAATGATGATATCGGTGAGACTCTGGATATGGAGGGCATGTAGTTTATACAGCCTATGGAACCAGTTTTCGAGTCGGGGAAAAAGGAAAATCAGGAGGCAATTGGCAAACCGGTCGTTTCTTTGGATTCTGTTAGTGAGGGACAACCTGCAGGTAAAATATTTGAAACTGGTAATATGGGTATTGCAGAATAGAGAGTTGATACTGAATATAATGAGAAAGGAACTATACCTGCATCCGTGGGCTTTGGAGAGGATGGGCCCCATGTAGAGTCTTTCCAATCCAAGGGGCCGAATGGGGTTTCTATTTTGACTGAGTCTCAGTCCATGATTATTAATAAAGAATTGCATGATCATGCTGTACCGTTTATTGAATTGGATGCCAGATATGAAGTACATTCGGACCAAGACTCAGATAGAGATCAACTTAAAGAGGACATGGGAAAAGACTACTGCTCTGAATCTGAAGGCCTTAAAAAATCTGTTGGAAATTTTAGTAAAAGGTATTCTACAAGGGCGACTACACGCCCATCTAAACTTAACTTATGATTAGTCCTTTTATGTTTTGGAATATTCGGGGAGTTCGCACTTCTCAGGTGCGCTTGAGGAAACTTATTCAACAGTTCCGTCCTAATATTATAGCTCTGGCAGAGCCTTTTTTGCTAGAAGATAAAATTCTTTCATTCCTGAGAAGGTTCAGTTGTGAATCTTTTTTAACTAATGAAGCTCATGGTGGTAAAATCTGGTTGATGTGGAATTCTAATGTTTCTGTTCATTGGCTAGCTGGAACCAATCAATTTATCTCTGTGAAAGTTGAGGATAATGGAATCGTTTATGTGCTTACCATTGTGTACGCTAAGTGTAATCAGTTTGAGAGAAAGACTCTTTGGGAAGATCTAGAAGCGAATGGTCATGGGAATTTTCCTTGGGTGGTTTGTGGCGACTTTAACATAATAAAAGTTGATACAGAACGACGAGGTGGTCTTCCCCGTCCTTTTGCTGCAATGGAGGATTTTAACACGTTCATTCGAAACTGTGGTTTGCTGGAAATGTCTCATCAAGGCTCGAGAATGACCTGGTGTAATGGTCAAGGCGGGCTAGCTCGGAGTTGGGCCAGGTTAGACCGTTGTCTCCTTGATTCTAATTTTCTTAATCAATTCCCTAATGTGTCTTACCAGGTTTTAGCTCGAACGACTTCCGATCATTCGCCACTGGTAATTCAAATGGGTTCTGACCCTTTCAGGTATGGACCTTGTCCTTTTCGTTTTCAGTATATGTGGACTGATCACGCGGACTTCCTTCGTGTGGTTGAGGGGGTTTGGAAAGAGGAGGTCACTAGTTCTGGTATGTTTAAATTATCTTGGAAATTAAAAAAGCTCAAAATGGTTTTAAGGGATTGGAACAAACAAGTGTTTGGTAGGACTAATACCATTATCAATGATCTAGAGAACCACATTGAGAACCTGGAGATTAGTCTTCAAGATAATTATAATATTGAAGATGAAAATGACCTCATGGCTTCCAAGTTGGAGCTTTTCACTTGGATGGGCAGAGAGGACACCCGTCTCTCCCATATGGCTAAAAAAAAGCTGGTTAAAAGATGGGGATCAGAACTCAAAGTTTTACCATGCTTATTTGAATGCTAAAAATCATAAAAGGGTCAAAACTATGTGTTTATCTTATGGAACGGTGTTAGAGTCCCCTTCTAATATTCATCAGGCAGCTGTGGACTATTTTACTCAATTCTTAGGAGATGAGAGATATAGTCTTTTGCCCACGTTAAGTGATCTGATTTCTCCTGTCATCACTCCAGATGAAAATTTGGATATTTGTAAAGCACCTACTCTTGAGGAAATGAAGGATGCTCTTTTTAGTATCCCCATTGAAAGTAGTCTGGGGCCGGATGGCTTTGGTTCTGGTTTTTTCAGATTTTGTTGGAATATTGTTAAAGATGATCTTTTGGAAGCCATTAATGATTTTTTTGTTAATTCTTCTCTTCCCAGGTTTTACACTGCCTCTTTTATAGTTTTGATTCCCAAAATGGAAAATCCTACAGGTTTTGATAAATTCAGACCTATCAGCCTTTGTTCTGTGACGTACAAGATTTGTGCTAAAATTATTGTGAATCGTATGACTAATTTGCTTGTTAAGATGATTTCACAGGAACAAGGAGCTTTCATTCCTGGACGAAATATTTTTGAAAACATTAGTCTTACCCAAGAGATGGTTCATTCGATTCATAAAAAATCCAATGGGGGCAATGTGGTTATCAAGCTTGACATGTCTAAGGCCTATGATAGAGTTGACTGGAAATTCTTATTACATGTTTTGGCAGCTTTCGGGTTTTCTCCTAGGGTGTGCAACCTTATTGATATGTGCATCTCTACGCCTTGGTATTCAATTATGATGAATGGTACCTCCTTGGGTTTTTTCAAAGGGAAATGCGGTCTGAGGCAGGGTGACCCGCTCTCTCCTTACTTATTCATAATCATGCAAGAGGTGCTCTCACGCCTTATTAAGGCTTCTTTTGATAATGGATCTATTGGTCATTTCTCCCAAGCTCGAGGCACCCCGCTTATATCTCATCTTATGTATGCGGATGATATTGTTGTTTTTGCTAATGGTGCTCAAAAGTCTATAAGGAAATTGATGCAGGTTCTTAAACTGTATGAATCTTGGTCGGGTCAATTCCTTAGTAAAGAAAAGAGTGCTATTTATTTCTCTCGTAAGATTCTTCTTCATAGGAAGGCTTCCTTACTTCGCACTACTGGTTTTGTTGAAGGGACTTTTCCTTTTAAGTACTTGGGTGTTCCTATAGTGGATGGGAGGCTCAGAACTAATGACTTTGGTGATTTGCTTGGTAAAATTAACAAGAAGATTGCGGGTTGGAAAATGAAGATGCTCTCTGCTGGTGGCCGGACAATCCTCCTTCGACATGTGCTATCAAGTATGGCTACCCACCTTCTGGCTGTGTTACATGTTCCTCATACTGTGATTTTGGCTTTGAACAGAATTTTAAGTTCTTTCTTTTGGGGCGACGTTGACGGGAGAGGAAAACGGAAATGGGTCGCTTGGAAAAATATTTGTAGGCCTATTGAGGAAGGTGGTTTGGGTATTCGGGATTTTGATGACATTCAAAAGGCCTTACACTGCAAACTTGCTTGGCGTCTTATTCAGGGCAAGTCTCTTTGGGCTGATTTCTTTACAGGTAAGTATGTTCGAGGCAATCATTTATCTCTTTTGGAGTCTACGAAGGGTACTAGGTTTTGGAAATCTATTGTTAGGTGTATTCCAGATGTTCTGTCTAATTCAAAGTGGATTGTTAGAGAAGGTAATCTTTCTTTCTGGTACGATAACTGGGATGATAGGGGTCCTCTGTGTGCTATATATCCTGTGATTGGGCATCCATTGTTGAAGATTAAAGAGTGCCGTCTTGATAATGGTTGGGATTTCTCATTGCTGGAGAGGTTAGTGGGTTATCAGCAAGCTTCTCATTTGTGGCAGTTATTGGCTCGGAGTAAAGAGGGGAATGATGTTCTTATTTGGTTGAAAGATAATAATGGAAATTTTTCTACCAAAAGTGCTTGGGATTGCATTCGGGTGAGGGCTTCTCCTTTACCTTGGGCTCAGTGGATTTGGCACAACAACCTCCCTAAAAAAATCTCTATTATGATGTGGAAGGCTATTCATAATTGTTTGAGTGTTGATGAAAAGATTAGAAATACTGGTATCCCAATAGTCTCTAAATGCAATTGCTGCCTCATAGGTCATTCTGAAGATCTGAATCACGTGCTTTGCAATGGGGATATTGCTCGGAAAATTTGGCACTTGGCTGCAGTCAACTTAGGCGTGCATATGGGAGTTTTTCTTACATGGAATGATCAAATAAATTTTTGGTTTCGTCGTGCGGGTAAGTCCTCTCAGATTCGCCTTATTTTTGGTCTTCTTCCCTCTATTGTGTCTTGGAAGCTTTGGGATTGGCGTTGTAAAGCTCGGTATGAAAATAAGATTGACACAGTGGAGTCGGTGTGGCAAGTTATTAAATTTTGGATTCGTCGTATTATGCATTTGATTATGAAAGTTACTCATATTTCGAATCATGATGTGGCCCTTTTAAATAGATTGGATATTCCGGTCTTATTGCCCAGGCCTAAGAAGGTTCAAGTGGTAAGATGGTTGAAACCTAGGCAGGACTGGGTGAAGCTTAACTCAGATGGTAGTAGTTTGGGCAATCCTGGGCAGGCTGGTGCTGGGGGTGTCATTCGTGATAATTGTGGTAGACTCTGCATGGCCTATTCTGTTCATTTAGGCATAGGATCCAATAATCTTGCTGAGATGAGGAGTCTTTTGGAGGGGGTCCGAAGGTGTCATCAGATGGGTTTTTATAAGGTTGAAATAGAATCAGACTCTCATATTTTGGTCAACTGGATTATTAAAGGTGATTGTAATATTTGGTATCTGGAAGATTATTGGGACTAGGGCTGGGCAACCGGGCCGGATTTTTTTTGGCCCGTTCCGGAACCCGGATAACCGGGTTCCGGTTACGGGCACCGGCCCGGAAAACATCCGGGCCGGTACCCGGTTTCAACAACTCGGGTGAACCCGGGCCGGGTACCGGATTTCAAACCCGGTACCCGGGTTTTTTAAAAACCCTAACCCAGTGCCAAAACGACGCCGTTTTGACACTGGGTTATATCCCTTCGGCAGCTCGATTTCCCCCCCCCAATCTGACTCTCTCTCTCTCTCTCTCTCTCTCTCTCTCTCTCTCTCTCTCAAAGAATCTTCCCGAAACCCTAGCCTCATCCCGTCGTCGCCGTCATCCACTCATCCCGTCGCCGCCGTCATCCCGTCGTCGCCGTCATCTTGTCGTCGTTTCATCTAGTCATCCTCAGAAACACTACAAATCAGGTTAGTTTTTCTTCTTCCATTTCGGTTTCTTTAGTTTATGGTGTGGTTTTTTTAGTGGGTGTGATTTGGTTGGTGTGGTTTCTGATTTTGGGTGTGATTTATTTTGGGTTTCTGATTTGGGTGTGATTTCGGTTTCTTTATTTTTTTTACCGTGTCCTGCTTCTACTTGATTGGATATTGCATTCTTGCTTGGCCATTGTGCCATCAAAAGTTCTTTCAATTGCATATTTGCCTCCATTAATTCTCTTGACATCATATATAAGATTTCATAGTGACACAATATTTCGTTATTCAGGCTGAGAGGGTGAAGGAAAGGGTTAGGTTCTTCTTTTTATTCTAATATATATGTGTGTGTGTGTGTGTGTGTGTGTGTATTAAAACAAAAAGAAACCACTGATCAAATAAGCGTACGTTAAGTACTTGTGAAACTCAATGACTAATTATCAGTAAAGTAAACTGATAATGGCTAATTAATTAATGACGTCTAATTAATTTCCATTTTTTAATATTTAAAAGTGATAATAAAGGCTTCTTTTCATGATTGAAGCTCAACAAATTCACCACATGTTCTCATGCTGAGAAACATCATTCTATAAAATAAAATAAAAATATATTTTTTAATTAAAAATCTTAAACTACATCACGCATAGCATGATTTTATGACTACTGCATGTATTCAATATTGATGATCTACATGCTTTATATATAGCAAAGTTCAATCAAAAAGGGATTGTTCTCAACTGTGCAACTTTCAAGTCTTCATCTTCATTCTAAGCAGTATTGTAATATGTATGAATAAATTAAAGCTAAAGCTTAGATGAAAGATGACAAGAAGTTGATGCATTTTTTAGTTGTAAATCATAAGAAGGTTCAGAACCTGACCTTAAATACAATAGACGAGTACATCATTGTTTCATCCAAGAATAGAGCAAACAGTTCGTTACTCTAGAAACATACCAAAATACGAATTATAAGTTTCTGTTTGTTATATACAAAACTAGTAATCAAGTGTAATTTCAGTACTAATACCACTCTAAACAAATTCTCAAAAAATTTAAGATGTTTATGGTAAGGTATCAGGGTTACAATTTTAGGCGTATTTCGCAATTGATCCAATAAGGTGTCCTGATTGGTAAATTGTGAACTCCATGCTAGAATCATTCCATGAACTTGAATGGAAGTTTCCAGATCGAGTCATTTGTTATGAACCTTGTCAGATACTTTCTAACTTAACACTAATACCGATCGAACCCAGATCTAAAATTAAGTTCTACACCATGCGCGCGGGCATGTTATAATATAGTAAACATGTTACACACACATGACATATTAATTTCAAACTTCCCACGATTCAATCTATGTGCACATGATGACAAACATGTTCACAAAAATAAGTACTTGTTGAAACCATATTTTTACTAACCAGGAGTATAATTAGCTTGCCATTAAAGGTCCTTTTAGATTTACCCAAATACATCAAATTAATAAAAAAGATGGAATGTTTGGGAGGTCATAATCTTATACCAAGTCATAATGACGAGAGATGTTTCTGCGAACGTTTGTAAGAGTGTTTTGCCTTGAAAATGCTTGAAAAAGTTTATTACAAATGCTATACCGGCTGTGAATAGCAATGGCATCCACCATCCCCTAAAGTTCTGGCAATTGTGATATATATACCTTGTCTTCTTTTTGGGATTTAGAATACCAACTCATTTTGGTTACAATTAGCCAACTGATTTTTCCAACTAAATAATTAGTTGTTATGCCTTCAAACTCACCTCCTTTTGAGTTTCAATAGTTTCTTTGTCATACTTGTGTTTTAATTTCCTTTTTTTTTTTTTTTTTTTGTAACTTTAATAGATGGAAGAAGATTTTGTGAGCTGTAATGTCGGTATAACCCAAGGGGTTGGCGACTCCTCTTCTATTCCATTGGATGTAGAGGAGCTTGGGACTCTTCCAACCCCTTCTTCATCCACACATACACAAGAACCTACCCGTTCCATCCCACCTTTACCCAAGAAATCCAAAAAAAAACCAAGCAACCAATCTGTGGTATGGGAACACTATACTAGAGTGCAACCTATTGACCACGATAACCCAAAAGCTCAGTGCAATTATTGCGCTAAGCTATACAGTTGCCACTACAAAAATGGCACTTCATCTATGTTACACCACCTCCAGAATGCATGTGAAACTTCCCCTCTTAGAGTTAAAGGAGTTGGAAGAAGTCAATCCTCTAGTGTTAAGAGGGATGCGGAGGGAAGAGTGTGTAGTCCACAAGTCCTAGTAAAGTACGATGCAGAAAAACTTAGGGTGTCAACCGCTAAGTATTTTATTAGATGCGAATTGCCTTTTAGGCTTGTGGAGCATGAAGGTTTTATTGAATATGTAACGGATTTAGAGCCTCGATTTACTTTGCCATCCCGAGGCACTTTAAAAAGGGATTGTATTAAACTGTATAAAGAAGAGAAGATACAGTTAAAAAAATTGTTGGATGGTCAAAGAATTTGTCTTACCACCGATACTTGGACGTCGGTGCAAAATCTGAACTACATGTGCATTACCGCACATTTTATTGATTGCAATTGGAGATTGCACAAAAAAATACTTAAGTTTTGCCAAATTCCTGACCATAGGGGCGAAACCATTGGGAGAGTGTTAAACTCAGGATTGCATGAATGGGGTATTGATAAAATTTTAACCATCACAGTTGATAATGCATCCTCAAATGATGTTGCTGTTGATTATATGAGGAGGAGAATAAAAGACCATGATCGTACTATACTGGGTGGTGAATTTCTTCACATGTGATGTGCTGCCCATATATTGAATCTGATTGTTATGGACGGCTTGAAGGATGTAATTGATTTTGTGTCAAAGATTAGGGATGCTGTCCGGTATGTGAAATCCTCACCTTCAAGATTTGCCAAGTTCAAGGCTTGTGCGGTAAAGGAAAAAATTAGTGGGAGGATGATTTGCTTGGATGTTCCTACTAGATGGAACTCTACATATTTGATGTTGAGTACCGCTGAAAAACACAAACAAGCCTTTGAACAATATGCGTTTGTGGATGACCAATTCTTGAACCCCACTAGCAATGATTGGAAAAATGCACAGATTTTTGTGGAGTTGCTGAAAGTTTTTTATCATGTTACATTGAGCATTTCTGGTTCTTTGTATGTGACAGCTAATGTTTATTTTGAGCAACTTTGCACAATTGAGGATACATTAAATGATATGTGCTTGAGTGATGATATTATCACTAGTACTATGGGCATAAATATGAGAAACAAGTATGAGAAGTATTGGGGTAGCACAAATAGGTTCAACTTGATGATATATGTTGCTTTTGTGCTTGATCCACGATATAAAATGATGGCAATGAATTTCTGGTTGCAAAAATGCAGAGGGTGTGAGTTGGCGAATAAGATAGAGGACAGGGTTAAACTCCTTTTAGGCCGTTTGATTGAGCAGTATAACACATTTCGTGTGGCTAGTGGGAGGAGTTCTAATGTGGCTCAAGGAAGGCCAAGCAGCACTAATATAAATATTGGTAATGAGCCAGCACCGGTTCCTACTAAATTTAAGATCATGTTTACCAACTTTCTTAAGGAACGGTGTGTTACGGAGTTTAGATCGGAGCTAGATAGATATTTTTCTGAGACGTGTATAGACGACTCGCTCGGTTTTGATATCTTAGATTGGTGGAGAATTAATGCCGTTAACTATCCTGTCCTTGCTGAGGTAGCTCGTGATGTGTTAGCCACCCCCATTTCCACTGTTGCCTCGGAGTCCGCATTTAGTACTGGAGGACGCATATTGGATCCTTTTAGGAGTTCCTTGTCTCCAGAAACTGTTGAAGCTCTCATTTGCACTCAAAATTGGTTAAGGACCAAACCAATTAACATTCGGGATTTGGAAGAATACATACAGTCGATAGACCTTGAAGGTAAGTTTGAAACGTGAAATATTTTTTTTAATATCTATCTAATTCGGTTTATTATCCATCTAACTCAATTTTTAATTTTTTTTAGACGATCATCTAGCTTCATCTTCAACCGAGGCTGATGTGAGTCTCCATTCCCATTCATGCTGAAAAGTTTATCCTTGGTTAATCTTCAATGGAGGTAAGAGATTTTGTGCTTGTTCTTGGTTGAGTTCCAAAGAGTTCATTGATTTAGTTAAAAAAATCTGTGTCTAAAAAATCTGTGCATGCTTGCATGCATTTAATGACTTCTGCTTTTATATAAAAAAAATTATGCTTTTCTAACAATTGTTTTTTTTCTTGAAAAAATTTAATAACATATATAAATATATTATCTAATGATACTTTGTAACTAAAATTTGGTCCTCTTATATATTATCATGCATATGGTCCTCTTATATATTATCATGCATATGGTCCTCTTATATATGATCTAACAACCGAGTATGATAATGTTGCTTCCAGAAGCTTAAACATATTTATTGATGATTATGGTACTATTCTCGAGCTCAAGCTACAATTTTTTACACCTTTCATTTTGATGATTATGGTATCGAAGGAACTGATACAAAGTTACAAAGGTTGCAATGTTCATGATGTTTGACACTAAATAATTTTCATGGTAATCACATTCAGATAGCAACCCTGCTACTTCTTTCCATCATGATCAGCATATACATCTGTGCATTTTTCAGATGCTGCTGAAGGGACTGCACTAGATCTGTTGGGACTACCATATGTTGGAAAAAATAGACCAGAAAATTCTAGAGTAAAAATTAGAGTTGGGTTGCTTTTGTAGGGTTTGCACTTATTCTGTTAGGACTGCCATATATTAGGAAAACTATATCTGCTGTTTTGATGATGCATATGTTTGGAGTCATAATTCATTAGTTATATGTTGGTGAATTGCTAATTCATTAGAAATGATACTGTCATAAATAAAAAAAAATTATAAAAAAAATTCACAAACTAACATAATTTTATATACAATATAATAAAAATATTAAACACATTACATAACGTGAGATCAGTAAATTTTACTGATCTAGTATCAAATGAGTTTTAGTTCTGTGTCTATTATGATTCACCATGCCTATTTTGGGTGTGATTTGTGACATATAGGAAAAATGATACTTTTGATCCCTTGAGCTTTTAGAGATAATCATATAACAGAAGAAATGCAGTTCTCTCTTACAATATGCACATGAGATTCTGCTCCCTCCCTCTCTTACAATATGCAGTTCGTCAAATTGAAGCCTGCAAATCAGTTTCAATGGTTGTCTACGGATCAAGATCTGGAAGTGGGGTTTGCATTGCTGGAAGTGGGGTTTGCATTGCTTTTTTTGATCATCAGGAATTATTGATCATTAGGAATGTTGTATTAATTTGATTTATCTTCTCATTTTCACTTTGTGTATGTTTTTGCACGAATTGGGATGAGTTTGTAATGTGGAATGTTGATCATCAGGATTTTTTTTTTTTGAATTGGATCATCAGGAATTATTGATCATTTCCTAATGTTGTACTAATATGTAATGAGGAATGTTGATCTGAAAAAGAAACGTTATTTGCAAGATCTGAAAAGGAAAAATAAACGTTATGTGCCATTAAAAAAAAAAAAAAAACCCGGGTATAGGCCGGAACCCGGATCAATCCGGGTTCCAGCCCGGGTCGTAACCCGGGTATATCCGGGCCGGACTCCGGTCCGGATTTGGAATCCGGGTTCCAGGCCGGGTATACCCGGATACCCGGTCCGGTACCCGGTTGCCCAACCCTAATTGGGACGAATTAAGTAGCTATCTTACTTGCATGGATTATCGTGTGGGTCATGTCTATCGTGAAGGAAATTATGTGGCTGATTTTCTTGCTAAGCAGGGTGCCAGGGGCCTCAATAAGGATTGGCCTGCTGACGGTGACTTGCCTAGTCATTTACGAGGTCTTCTTCGTATGGACAAACTTGGTTTTCCTTACCTGCGTATCTCCTAAGATGTCCCAGGTTTGTCTTGTTTTGTTTTCTTGTTCTGATGCGTATTTGTCTTGGTTTTTTTGGTTTTCTTTGTTTTGCAGGTTTTTTGGGTTTCTGGTGGGATCCTGTTTTAGAGCTGGTTTATTTATGTTTGTGGGGCTCTTTGTATTTGGTTTGGTATTTGTAGTTTGTTTTTGTTTCGTTAGTTTTTGATGCCTGGGTTTGGTCTTCTTGTTTTATTCTGTAACCCCCAGGTGTCATTTTTGTAACCACGGTTTTCCTCCGCCACAAGTGAGGGTTATTAATAAACTTGGGACGGGGCTGCTATGTGGGTGGCTACCGGCTCTTAATAAAAAAAAAAAAAAAATCCCTCTTTTTAAAAAAAAAATATTTAATGTGTGATTTAAAATGTTTGATTACCTTTATAATCTACCCACTTTATATGAGTTATCCATATTTCAAAGGTGGGATTGAGGTGATTCGTGTCAAATTTTAACATGAATCTGATACTTGAGACAAAATTACCTTGCTTCAAGGTTGTGTCTATAAAGAGTACTCATCAAACTAGATGATGATTGAGCAGGTGTTGATGGTCGTAACATTTATAAAATTGTTTAAAAAATCAGTGAGTAGTAGTACTATTTGATCTTTAGCAAAATGTTGTTGAATCTCAATAATCGGATTGCTGTCGATTGCTATGAGTAAAACATTTTGATTTATTTTTTTATTTGGGCAGCGAGATCGATTAGTGAATTGGAGTGCTTTATTTTTTGAATTTGCAGAATTGAAATCTCGCTTTTGCTTTGTGATACACAGTAGGCATACAAAATTACTTAAAATATCCCACGTAAATAAATGTACGTAGCTGGAAATGATACCAAAATCTAAGATGGGACGTTACAACATTTCTCTCTGGTATATAAAGTTGCTTTGTTTTGAACACTCAAATGTTGTGCCATCATTTCAATTTAAGTAATTTATTATCAGGTAATTTGAAAGTGTGGATATAATATGATACTCGAAATGTAGTGTCTAATTTATTGGTTAAAATGCTATTGAGTGCCAAATATAGTCCAATCCAATATAACAAAAGTGGGAAAAAAATGTCTGATACAAACTGAGAATAGCATCCTAACTTTTTCAAATAAAACTCAATTATAAACACAAAAAGTATCTTTAGTATTCTATCAAATTGGAGAAGAGTACAGTTGTCCACATGCCTGTCAAGACTTGGATGCTAGCTTTTCCTTCAAGAAGTTGATGGCAAAGTTTGACTTGATAGCCAATCTTGAATTTTCTTGATCACAATCTTTTATCACTCTTTCTGGGGTTGATAGGGGAGCTCTAGAAGGTATTTGTAAGTGTTCAACTTCTCCTTCAAGCATTTCTACAACTTTCTTCATAGAAGGATGATTATTAGGATTCATTTGTATACACCATAATGCGACAATGATCATCATCCTAACTCTCTTTGTCCTCTTCAGCAGCACATTCCATTTCAATATCTTTCCCATCATTGAATTGATCATACACCCAGGTAGGAAAGTAAATATGGCTTGAATGTTTGACAAAAGCATTCAAGTTCTTTCTTTTGCCTACCAATTCCATCAAGAGCATTCCAAAACTATAAACATCCACCTTGTATGAAATACCTCCAATATTTTTGTAGAACAATTCAGGAGCCATGTATCCCAATGTCCCTCTTGCAGCAGTCAAAGAAATGGTATTGTCTTCTATTGAATACAATTTTGCTAAGCCAAAATCAGAGATCTTAGGGGTGAAATTCTCATCAAGTAGGATGTTGTGAGGTTTGATATCGAAATGTAAAATTTGCATGTCACATCCTCGATGTAAATACTCAATCCCAAGAGCCACTCCTTGAGCAATATTATATGTTTTCTCATTGTCTAGGAAGATACTTTCCTTCGACGAGAAAATGTATTTATTTAGAGATCCTTTGGGCATGAAGTCATATACAAGAGCACGCTCTAATCAATGAACGCAATAACCAATTAGTTGCACTACATTAACATGATGAATCATTCCAATAGTTGCCACCTCATTGATAAAATCTTGCCCATTTGTTTTTGACTGGCCTAACATTTTTACTGCCACAAGACATCCATTTCGAAGTGTTCATTTAAATACTGTGCCATATCCCCCTTCATCTAATTTTTCCTTAAAACCTTTGGTCATCTTCTTAATTTCTGAGAAGGAGTAACTTATTGGCATGAGGTTATTTTGGTTTTGTAGAAATTCTTCAACAGCCAGTGGCGGAGCCACGTTGGGGCAGGGGGAGGCCATGGCCCCCTACAAATTTGAAAAAAAAAATATGTAAGTGTTAATTTTTTTATTTAATAAAATAATATTAATTTATCATGTATTGACCCCTCCTCTAAAGATTATTTTGACCCCTCCATAAAATTTAATTTGATATAAAAATAAATAAATAAAACACATATCATAAGAAATAAAATACATCATTTTTATTATAAATAAAAAAATTCTAACTATAACTAGTAGTATTTCTAACCTCTTTTCATTATCTATATTGAAAGAGAAATAGTTAAGAATTTTGATTTAGATTCAATACTTGATGATTTTGTTTGTTTAAAAGAATGCAAGTTACAATTTCAGATATTCTGTATTTTTTTGTTTAATATATTTGTATCAATGTCTTTATATTATTTTAATAATATATTGTTCTTGACATATCAAATATGTTTTTAATATATAAGTTGTATTAAACATTTTTTTATTGTAAATTTTCATATCAGATTACTATATATCGTAAAGAAAAAAAATTGTATAAAAGTAGAACAAAATTTTTTTTACATATATTATTCTAGTTTTATTTGACCCCCCTAAAATAAATTTCTGGCTCCGCCACTGTCAACAGCGTTGTACACGAATAAGTGGCGCCTCCTTTGCCATTTATATATAAAAAATGCAATCACAAATGGAGTGCCTAGTGCAGGAATTGCGGCCACATGCCATCCTAGAAATTAAGAAAATCACCAAAATAATTAAGAGAAAACGATGCTAATATTGTTTCACTACATATTGTACCCATTTTGGTTTGTTTGAAAAGATAGTTAGGATTTACAACTGCGTGACTTTCAAAGCTTTGATTTGTTAGCATTTAGTTATTTATTAGAAATTAAACTATTTTCATGTTTTGTTGCCTAAGGAATGATCTGTTAAAAGATGAAAGAATCCAAAGAGATCAGAGAGATACAGATTCGTACCGATGAGCCCATAAAATCCAATAATAGCTGCGGCACATGCATGAGAAAAGAGATCAAGTAATTTATATAGAAAATCATGATTAAAGTAATCTGTATAAACAACTACTCTATCCATTTATGTTACCAATAAATATAAATAATATGTTGTATAGTTGCATCTATATATATATTTTTAAGTCTGGGCTCTTTCTGTAGATTGGGTTGAGCATGCATATATAGAATACTGATTACCTTTTATTATAAGGACATAAGAGGGGCTTGGAAGGAAAACGCTGACTTGGCAACGTCTGATTTAGAAACAAGTTAATTAAAAAATTCAACTCATAAGAAAACTGACCGACATATCGGCATATTAATTGATCCTGAGATGTAAAAGAGGTTTAACCCAATAGTTTGAGATCATCACTGATGCCCATGCACAAGGTTATAATACGACGTACCAGCTTGTGTTACCACCAATCAATGCTAGCTATATTATACACATAACGTACATCTTATATAAATATGGAGATAGAAAACTCACCTGCACCTACCAGAAGACGTTGTAAGAAATTAAATCCTGCATGGTTTGACCAAAAAATGGTATAACATCAGCGTCTGGAATCTTCAATTAAAAATCAGGTCATTATAATGCGCTAGTTAATCAGAACTGTGGAAAATGGGTTGATAATAGGTCAAAGCAATTGAGCCGACAATGAGGTACATATATGGCATTGGTCAACTATAGAATCAAAATTAATAGACTAAAAATAGGACTGTGACTTCAAAGAATGCTCACAACAAACTAAAATCTAGTAAAAAAAAGTCAAGAGCTAATAAAGATACTTGTATTATATAATAATTATATTATAGACTATAATGATATATTATAATATATAATATAGTGATATATTATAGTATATTATGATATATAGTGATATAGTATTACTGTAACTATTAATATGCACTATATAATATTAGTATAACTATTAATACAATAAACAAAATGATTTAAAATTTTAAAATTTTATATTATATTAATTAGTAATTTATCATATAATACAAAACTACTTTATATATAATTATATATTATATATAAAAATTATATATAATAGAAAAAATTTTAAAATATATATATATATCAACCAGTCCGGTCGAGATTGGTCCGATTTTAGAAAAAGAAAAATCAAAACCAGACCGATTTTAAGAGAAATAAAACCAATACTAAATCGAATCAAACTAAGAACCGGACCGATCCCACCTGTTTGGTCCAGTTTGGTCTAGTTTATCGATTTATCAATTTTTTTTACACCTCTAATTGGGCGTAACAATATATATTATGTGAAGTGGGGCTAGTTGTACATCTCTCACAAAGTCAATAGCACTCTTAAACAATCGACATCATCTCGCATAAGCAAACATTTCTTCGACGCTTCGCCATGCCAAAAACTCAAGACAAAGTCTTTCAACAGTACTCCACCCCAATTCTTAAGGTACGTTGATTGGGATGTTTTAAATTATATCTTTAATATTTTATGAATATTAATGAAATAATTTGAGTAAAAATATTTTATTAAAAAATATGAGAGAAAAAAATTAAATAAAAATATTTTTAAAATAAATATTATAATAGATTTTGTAAAAATGAGTAAGTAAATTTAAAATGTTGTTTGAATATAAGCATTTGATATTATTTTGTTTTAAAGTTTGTAAAAATTGTATTAATTTTTTGAGTAATTATTAGATGAAAAAATTAAAAATTAAAAAAATATTTTATATATATATATATTTTTTGATAATCAGATCTCATTACTAAAATTCAAGTCCTTACAAGCATATGTCTATCAAGCCAAACCGCTTGAGAAACAAAAGAAGGACATTCATCCCATCATGTAATTACATCATCAATGTTCCTAGCATACTTTGCTAAACAATGAGCTACGTTATTGCCCTCTCTACTAACATGCACAAAAGCAATATCCTGAAAGTATAGCATCAGACGTTTAATTTCAGCCAAAACATATGCAAACTCAGTTAGGCACTCCGAATGGGTATTTAGAGCTTTCACTAGAACCAGACAATCGGTTTCCATCAATATTTTAGAAATTCTCCACTGCAGGCCGAATTGTAGACCCCTCAACATTGTTGTAGCTTCAATAAACTCTGGATTAGGAACAGCAGGCTCAATCTTGCTGTAGGCCACCAGCACACGTCCAGCTTGATCCCTTAGAACCACTCCAACTCCAGCTTTGTTAATGTCTTCAAAAATGGCACCATCTACATTAATTTTTAGACTGCCTTCCGCGGGGGGGGGGGGGTTTCCAGCTTAGAACCATTGGAAGCTCTCGGCTACCTCTGCTAAGAATCTGCACTTGTTTGAATTCTGTTTGCATTGACAGGGCTGTGGACAAAACAGAAGAAAACTGAAGAGTAGAGTTATCATATATAAACTTATTTCTTCTATACCAAAGCCCCCAAGCCATTGCAATAAATTTCATGAGTTCATCTTCATTTCCTTTGTTCTTCACTTCTAGAATAATCTCCCAAAAAGGTTTCCCATGACCAATCTCCCCTAGTAAAGGTTGAAACTGAACACATATAGGGTAGATAGCCTGGCAATAAAGTAAAGCATGTGCAGCATCCTCTCTACATAAATGACAGAAAGTGCAAGTTTCGGATTCCAGAACTTTCTTCTTCATTAGATTATGATAAGTAGGAAGGATATCCAAAAATGCTTTCCATATAAACAACTTCATCTTTAGAGGAATTTTCAGTTTCCATAGACACTTCCAAAAGGGGTTAAATTGTTGATCCCGTGATCCCTCTCCTATATCTTGAGCAACTGCCAACTGAAGCTTTCTATATCCACTTCGGACTGAATATAAGCCATTTTTTTCATCTAACCAATACCAATAGTCTTCATGACTAGGAGCTATAACAATCTTAAAAATATGGGATACAATTCTTGGATTGAAGATCTGAATTTTCTGCCACAGCCTTTGCTTTATGCCTACAAATGCTCTTTGTTTAGATCTCCCCACCATGGGCAGTAGCCCCAAATACTTCTCAAATTGCTGAGTGTTACTTCCTCCCCACATTGACATAATGTTTGCTTTTTCAACTTCATGCACATTTTTGCTAAAAACCATTGATGTCTTTTCTTTATTTATGCACTGTCCTGAGGCTTTCTCATACTTCTCCAGCAAAGATAAAATTTTTTCATTAGTGGGACCATCGGCTTGGCAAAAGATTACACTATCATCCGCAAATAAAAGATAAAATATTTTATATTTGAGGGATATTGTTTAAAAGTAAAATTATGATAAATTTTAAAAAATTTCATATTTGACAAACATGGCTTGGTCCAGAGAGGCTCGGGAGGGCGTGCAATCTGGGCTGAAAGACCGTGTGATTCTTATCCAATTTCTGAAGAAACAAGTACTAGGCGTGATTCTTGATCAGATATTTTTTTAATATATTTAAAGTATTTCAAAATTTTATTTAAAATAGTAAAAAATTTTCAGTAAAAATATTTTATAGAATTTTTAAAAATAAAAGAGAAAAATTTGAATGAAAACATTTTTTAAAATAAGTGTTGTATTGGAATTTGTGAAAATGAATAAATAAAATTAAGAAATTGTTTGAATATTAATTTTTAATATTAATTTTATTTTAAAATTTGTAAAAGTTATATTGAATTTGGTATTTGAGTAATAATGATTAATTAGGTAATTAATAATTAGTTAAAAATAATAAAATTTGAAATTGAAAACTATTTTGTGTTTGAATAAAATTATGAAATATTTGAGAAATTTGGAAAATTTTGAGAATTTTCATAGTGGCAAATATACCTTTTGGTTTATACGGGGTAGAGTGTGTAAATTGGGTTGAAAGTAGGGTTGTAAAAAAAAATTGATAAACTGGTAAACCGGACCGGACTTTACTAAATCGGTGGGATTGGTCCGGTCCTGAGTTTGGTTCGGTCTGGTACCGGTTTTATTTTTATTAAAATCGATCAAAATTAGTTTGGTTCCGATTTTTCTTTTTCTAAAACCGGACCGCTTTATATATAGTTTAATTTTTTATATTGTATATGATATTTATATATAATATATAAATATATATAAAATAGTTTTGCATTATATGATAAATTACTAATTAATATAATATTAAATTTTAAAATTTTATATCATTTTGTTTATTGTATTAATAGTTATACTAATATTATATAATGCATATTAATAGTTATACTAATACTATATTACTATATATTATAATATATCATTATAGTCTATAATACAATTATAATATATATTATATAATATATAATATAGTATATTCAAACTTAAAAAATCAGACTAGAAACCGGTAAAACTGGAGTACCGATTTAGTAGGGTAACCGGTGCGTATTCGGTTTTAAAAAATGTAAAACTGGTATATACCAGTTCAGTTCTAAAATTTGTCCAAAATCAACCAAATTGATATAGTGCATACAGTTAAAGCTTAGCGATCGTCCATCAATGAACAAAGTTCTCAAAAGGAGAACTTGAATGCTTACAAGTTCCTCTAAAGCCAGTCCTACCATCACCAAAAAGAGAGATAAAAGGGTGTCGGAGACAATCCAAATTAAGTTTCATCATCAATTCAATCTACTGAATCAAGTTACTTAACATAATTTTAAAAAAGTTTTATATCTTATTTATTTTTTACCGGATATCCATCAATTCTTAAATCTTAATTATTTTCCTTATAAGTTGTTCATTGATGGACGATCGCTAGGCTTTTAACTATATGCACCGTAATGCTATTCATTATATCTGAATCAAGTCCTAAGATATTCTTTTATATAAATATCTTGTGTGATTCACTATCATGACCTTCACAGCATGGGGGCCCGGGCCCTTTTAACTTATATTAATTTTTGTTTGGAAACTAGTAAAATTTGGACCCCAATTTGTTTCCCACGAAATTTCTGCTTTCCACCTCTGTTATTATTAGAGTCGCGCTATTCCCATCGAGCGTGTAGCCTAATTATGGGTCCCGATAAGGCCTTTTAGCTTTTTATTTATTTTCATTTATTTTTTTATATCCTTAAATATTTAAAAAAAAATTACAATATCATTAAAAAATACTTTTTTAATGATTAAATAAAAAAAAAATTATATTGGGACTCAGCTTCGGTGACTTTTGCTTTTTCCTTATTATATGTATACAAAATGTCAAATGCAGAAAGCAAATTGGACCTTAATTAGAGGGGCCTACGTTTGAGCAATTAGTGAGTAAATCATCAGTATAATAGGAGATCAAAAGCTAGCTTTAGTTACTAAAAATAAAGAAGCCCTACAAATCAACACGTGTGTAAACTAACGCTTGATATAATCATTCATGATCATCCACTCCAAACTCCAATGGTCGTTCACTTTTCCACCCAAATGTTGCTTGTCGATAAACATCAAGTTGGGCCTTGGCAAATATTTGGTATTCCTCCTCTTTTGATGCTCCTCTACTTGCCACTTAGCTACCCATTCGCCTGTTACTTAACAACAACCAAGTCATAGTTAATATATCTATGTTTACATTTGATTTATTTATGTGCAACATATTATTTGCATTGGCTTGGTTTGAGTATTTGTAGACCAACAAAACATGGCATCCTAATAAAGGAATATGGTTTTGTAAGTTGGGGAGTATGGGAGACATTTGGACGTCATACCTACAAAAGTAAGGTGGCCATTGGAGGTTATGACATGATTCAACTGCTGGGTCCTGTTGGTGTTGATGAAATCAATGTTCGTTACTGGAGAAAATGTTATAACAGTGGACATCATAACAGATCCCATTAGCCAGAGGGAAGAAATCTCTCGGGTCATTTGGTCCTAGCCGGTTAGACAGAACCACATAAGCCTTGGAAGAGTGCTTGTGGACTGCATCATGACCAGCCTTCTAGTACTTGTTTAGACTTGCTAGATCAGATGCTTCTGAGCTAGAGATTCATTAATTAGTTCAACTGCATAAAGGCTCGAGCTCCAGTATGCACACCTATAAATGTGGAAGTCACCAGATAAAAATATAAACAAAGTCAAATAGTGGAAGGTTGATAAATAATGTCACATTATCAGTCGAATAGGAATAATGTCAATATCTAATAGGGGTGAGCAAAATTTCGAACTGTTCGATTCCGGCCGACTTCCGGTCCGATTCCGATTCCGAAGGAATCGGAGGGTTCGGAAGTCGGAGCAGTTCCGACTCCGTAACGGAAGTCGGAATCGGAATCGGTAAACCACAGGTTCCGATTTCCGAATTCCGATTCTGACTTTTTTAAAAAAAAAAAAAAAACCTGATGCAAAACGACGCCGTTTTGCATTAGGTTTTTGGCTACCTCCTAATTGGAACGGCGTCGTTCCATTTAAATGAGAACGACGCCGTTTGAATCACGGCTAAATGGCATCCTCGAGTGCCATAAGCCATTCTTGCCTTCTTCGGAGTTCGGATTCTTCCTCTGTTCCTGAGTTCCTCACTCGAAGTCTGACCAGTCGACCACACGGCTCACGCCTCACTGTACTCAGCTACTCAGAGCCTCAGACTCATCTCACCGACGACGCCACAGCTCAGAGGTTGCCGTTGCCGACTCGCTGCAGTGCCAAGTTTATTGTTGCAAGTTGCTGCTAACAGCCTAACATTACCCAATCGGTAAATTGAAATTTTACCGACTGTGTATTTACTCCAAATTTTTCTTCTGTATTTATTTATTAATTGGAAATTGGCCGTGAAATTGTGAATGCACTGTTTTGGATGTTGGCACTTGGCCGTGAATGTGTTGAGGATGGTCTTTTTCACGCGTTGTGTGTTAGTTAGATGGACGTTGAAGGCTGCGGCCTACGTGTTTGTGGAAATGTCACAAAGAGTTGACATGATCATATAATCGGGGTTTCCATTTAAGCTCTTCTCAAGTTTTCAACATTAATTAAAGCAATATGTTTTGTTAATTGGCAACATATACAGATCATTTTTAAATTGTTCGGACATTTCTTTGTTGGTCTTGTTTGACTGCAGCGTTGTTAATTAGCATAGGATTGGAGTAGAAGCCATACTGATCTTATTAATATTTACTTGGTGCATCGAAAGAGGTTTCGGAAACGTAGATAATCCAAGCATACTTACAAGAACTACTGCTTGAGCTGATAATTACTAGGATTTATGCACTGTGAAATTATCCAGCTTTCTGGACAAAGGTAATTATGGCTTTGGTGCTGGTTGGGAAGGAGATTCGCATGTTGCTGGAAGCTTATCATGGCCTTTCTAGATGATTCACATTTCTTTTGAGAATTTGATATTATTTGTATCTCCAAAGCAAGTTCACCATGATAATGTCTCATTCTTGTCTTGTCTAGCTTGCCAAAGATTACCCACTTTTGTAGAACCACCTGGATTCTCAGCCTCCTAGAATGCCCCATTATCTTCTTTTCTAGTCATAATATGTAGGGCGGCATGCCATAGCAGCATCATGACGCTGACCACCATAAATGACTTCCATCCGTTGTTTAGTCTTGAAATTGGACTTTGCTTGGTTGTTAAGGTTACATACTAGCATGTTTTCACTGTTTTATCTTCTCTTGCTTTCTCCCCTGCTTTTCTTTTTTATTTTAGGGACGAGTAAATCCAGTTTGGCTACTAAATAGCATGGTAGAAAAATGTTGCAAACAATCCTCTGTTTCTTTTCGGTCTTACTAAAGATTGTTTTTGCATGTGATTGGAGATTTTATCAGATTTATAAATCAAATTACAGGTAGTAATTACTCATTAGTCCTCTTCTCTTCACTCTTATGATATATGGTCAAGAGCTAAGAATTTTTTATCTGGATTCTAGAGTGTGAGTGAGATAAATACAAAAATTGAATTTTACAATATTTATTAAATATAATATTTAATATTACTCGAAAGATCTATGTGAACAATAATCAATGTTGAAGAACTTGGAGATTTCTTGAATTTTCTGCTCAAATTGCAGGCAATTTCGTAGGAGGCCCCCCATAATTAATATTTATTTTAAATTAATCATCATGTTTTCACAAACTCGATTATGTTTAACTACTCACTTGCATTGAATGTTTGTGCCCATATCAATATCAAATACAAAAGATATATTGGAAGCTGTGATAGAGAAAAAAAGAAATTACTTCAGGTCACTTCAATATATATATATATATATATACAGGAATTTCAGAAGAAGCAAGAACTCATAACTTTATTGTTTTGAAATAAATGCTACTGTTGGGTTTTATTGATGATGTTTCAGAATATTTTGATAATGGAATCTTCTTATACTTGGCTTGTAGAATTGTTTATGTTAGTAGCATCCCTTAGCTTAGAGGAAATGGGTGTTATAATTTCTTTTTAAGTAGAGGGGTGTGTTATAACTTAACATATAGAAAGAAGAGAAAAGATCAATAATACAGTTAGAATCTAATACCATCATATTAAAAAAAAAAAAAAAGTGTTGATAGACGACATAAAAATGAAAGAAATTGAGAAACTCATCAAAACTTGTATATAACTCTTTCATGAGCATCAATTTCAAGGAAGCTAACCTTTGCAAAAGTAGCAGCTAGATCATTTATACTTCCTAAGAGAGAAGTTGATGTTCACAGAGGTGAACAGGTCTTTTGTTTATTTAGTGGATTCATTTATACTTCCTGTGTACAGGGATTACATCTCTTCTCATCATTAATTATAATAATCAAAGAAAATAACATACGTAATTACTTCTAACATGAGACTGGCCAAATGAATTCATTATGCATGTCTATAGCTTATTGTTTTATTGTTTATTGTTTTTTTAATAAATACTTTAATTTTTGCAACTAAATGTGTCAGATTTCAAGCTATGGAGGAAGAACCATATGGGATCCCAGAACAAGATCAGGATGCCACAATTCCGTCCCCACCACCGAGATCCAGACTCACTTCCAGAGCACAAACTTCATGTGCAAGTAATCGATTCCCACTCCCAGTAAACATAGAAGATGAGGATACATTTAATGATGAGGAGGAGATGTGTATTGGGGATGAGCCGGATGTACCACCACCTTCATCCGCGAGGGCCAGACCACCACGTCCACGATCAAATAAAAAAAGGTCGTGGACGTGGGAACATTTCACAAAGGTTGACGGTGATCCCTCGGAACCGCACGCAGCTTGCAACCATTGTGGCACAGAGGTTGCATGTCATTCAAAGAAACAAGGCACTGCTGGTTTAATATCACACCTAAATAGTTGCCAGAGGTATAAGATAGCGAAAGGATTGGCGGCCCGAGATCAGACAACGCTAAGTTATGAAACTTCTACTGCAACTGATGGTACGCAATCCAAGAAAATGGTCATCCCTCAATATAGTGAGAAGATGTTGAGAGATGCGCTTGCCGAGATGATCATAAAAGATGAGATGCCGTTTACTACAGTTGAGAAAAGTGGGTTCCGATCGTTTATCAAGCTTATTGAGCCACGATTCCCAATGCCGTCACGGTATACAGTGATGCGAGATTGTATGAAAAGGCATTTGAAAGAGAAGGCTGAGATGAGACAAATGTTTGTGACGACCGGCCAGAGAGTCTCATTTACGACTGACACATGGATGTCTATACAGAATGTTTCATACATGTGTATTACAGCACACTACATAGACAGTTCATGGACTTTAAAAAAACGGATTATTGGATTCAAAGAAATAAATGATCATAAGGGTGCATCAATTGGGGCAGCGATGGATGATTGCTTGAAAGATTGGGGAATACAGAAGGTTTTATGCATTACAGTTGACAATGTCAGTGCTAATGATACTGTAATTGAATAGTTCAAGCGGAATACGAGAGTGAGGGCTGATGTCATCCGGGACCATGAGTTTATCCATATTCGTTGTTGTGCTCACATAATCAACCTGATTGTGACTGAGGGGTTAAAAGAGGTTGACGATTCCATTACAAAAGTCCGCAACATTGTGCGGTATGTGAGGGCTTCCTCGCAATGGCTGAAAAAATTCAGGGCAATAGAGGAACAACTTGGGATAAAATATTCTCGGACGCTGTGCTTGGACGTTCCCACTCGATGGAACTCTACATACATGATGTTGGATGTGGCACAGAGGTACCAAAAAGTGTTTGAGCGGATGGAGGTGGAAGATGGGGGTCTGCGGTATGCTTTGCTGGAGCCTGCAGGAAATGGGCTCGGTCCGCCGGACACACATGATTGGACGAGTGTAGGATTCTTTGTCACATTTTTGCAGATTTTTTATGATATTACAATGAAAATATCTGGATCCGCATACACGACTGCAAACTTGTGGTTCAGTCAGATCTCGACACTACACCACCACTTGGAAGATGGTTGTGATGACCCTAGCGGACTGTTATCTGGTATGGCTCAGAGGATGTTGTCCAAATATAATAAATATTGGGGGCAAATTGAGAAGATAAATAGATTACTCTTTGTAGCTGTGATCCTTGACCCCCGAATCAAGTTGGCCGTGATAGAATATTGGGCAAATTCCGTCCTCGGGGCAATGAAGGCTGTATCGTTTATTACAGCGCTGAAAACTGATCTCGATGACTTGTACAACCACTACAAAAATAGTGGACAACCTTCATCTTCAGCGGGTACCTCACACGTGACTCCGACACCTCCCTCTGATGACTTTAGCCCGACTGACACATTGCCTCGACGCCGTAGGAATTATGACATCATGAACGAGTATCATCAGCTCGTTGCATCGAAGAATATTATGGGGTGTACTTCAGAGGTTGAACGGTATTTTATGGAAGAGGTCGAGGCACCTAGTCCTGCATTTGAGATATGCATTTGGTGGAAGGCTAATTCCATCAAGTATCCAATCCTTTCCCGTATTGCCCAAGATGTGCTAGCTATTCCTATTACGACGGTTGCATCTGAGTCGGCGTTTAGCACTGGAGGTCGAGTCTTGGATGCTTTCCAGAGTTCTTTGTCACCGTCAACCGTGGAGGCCCTCGTTTGCACACAGAACTGGATCAGTGATACACCCCTTGGACTAGATAGCATTGGCATTGATGATGAGAGCTATAGGCTTGAAGATGGTAACCTTATTTTACTTTTTCTTTTTATTATTGATTATTTTTATTGTTTTTATGATTTCATAAATTTATTTAATTTATATTTTTTTTTAACATTTCACAGATGTAATTGTGAACCCCAGTATGGTTGCCGATGAATGATGGAGTATGGATAAAGATAAGTTGATATCAGAATTTAGGACGTCTTTATTGATATTAATGGTAATTAAATTTTACTTTTATTGTGTTCAATTTTCTGTATCAATATTTAGTTATATTTATTGATTGAATACTTTTTTATCTTAATTTCAGGTACTTCAAAGTTCAAATGATCAAGTACGATGCTGTAAAGTGCAAATGATGTTTTTTATTTTGGTTGAATCAAAATGTTTATTCTTATGGACTGTTTAATCAAACTTTGAAATAGGCTGTTATTCCTATTATTAATTGTTTAGGACTTTCTGAATTATGTATAATAATTAATTATGTAGTCTAATGTGCTCAAACATATTTGACCTTTTGCATTGAAAATATTGTCCATAATACTCGTTATACCAGGAAAATTAATTAATTAATTAATTATACGCTTTAACGTGTTCAAGCTTTTATAATTTATATATTTCAAGAAAATTGAAAATAACAATAAAATCTATACAAAAATACCTCAATGGAACTATATAAAGTGAGAGTTTTTATGAAATAAGGATAAAATAAATTAAAAAAAATAAAAATAAAACGTATCAAGTTGGCCGAGTCGGAATTAAAGTCGGAAGTCGGAATTCCGGCCCCGATCGGAAATCCGACTACCGACAATAATCGGAATTCTAAATTCCGAACGGAATTCCGAATTCCGATCGGAATCGGACTCCGAATCCTCTCGGAATTGGAGTCGGAATCGGAGCACAGCCCTAATATCTAAACACCACTAAAACATACACTTTTAAATTTTAAATTTTTATTTTTTTATCTAATCATTACCTAATCATTAAAAAATTTTCAAACTCCGAAACAAAATATAAAAAATAATTCAACTTTTTCAAAACTCAAAAGAAAAATAATATTAAAAAAATTATATTTTAAGAATATTTTAACTTTATAATATTTTTATTCAAAATTTTCTCTCTTATTTCTCAAAATTCCATAAAATATCATAATTCCAATAATTTTACTACTATTCAAAAATTGTTTTATTACTATTTACAAATTTTTCATCTCATCTCATTCTTCAAACATCCATCGATCAACATGGAGAAGGAACAATCTTTTTACCAAAAATCTTTCCCTAAATCTAGCCCTAAAACTAAAAACAATTGCACAGATTCTATGAAAGAGCTTAAGCAGCACGTTTGCTTCAATCAGTGAAAGACCTAATATTTTTGAGGTTGAACATTTGACAATAAATCGACAATATGCACAGCATTGGCAAATCACAAAAAAAAAAAAACCAAAATTGAGATTTTTGCATGTCATCCAACAATCCAAGTACCCCTTAAATGGTGTTATGTTCATGCATGTTTGGAAAAAATAATGAGTTCCAAACAGATATTGTAAAAAATACCTCGCACACGCTGAGCAGTGGCCCGATCAATGGATCACGATGACTTTAGCTTTTTCTTTATTATTATGTATACAAAATGTCAAATGCGGTAAGCAAATTGGACCTTAATTAGAGGGGCCTACGTTTGAGTAATTAGTGACTAAATCATCAGCATGATAGGAGAACACCTTTACTAAAAACAAAGAGGCCCTACAAATTAACAAGTGTGTAAACTAACGCTTGATATAACCATTCCTGATCATCCACTCCAAACTCCAATGGTTGTTCACGTTTCTAAGGGTCCAATAAGCCCACCCAAATGTTGCTTGTCGATAAACATCAAGTTGGGCCTTGGCAAATCTTTAGTATTCCTCTTTTGATGCTCCTCTAACTGGCCACTCAGCTCCCCATTCACTTGTAACTTAACAACAACCAAGTCATAGTTGATATAAATATGTTTACTTTTGATTTATTTATGTGCAACATATTATTTGCATCGACTTGGTTAGCGTATTTGTACACCAAGAAAACATGGTATCCTAATAACGGAATATGGTTTTGTACGTTGGGGGAGTATGGGAGACATTTGGACGTCATACCTACAAAAGTAAGGTGGTCATTGCAGGTTGTGACATGATTCAACTGCTGGGTCCTGTTTGTGTTGATGAAATCAATGTTCATTACTAGAGAAAATGTTATATTAGTGGACATCATAACATATCCCATTAGCTAGAGGGAAGAGCTCTCTTGGGACTTGGTCCTAGCCGGTTAGATAGAACCACATAATCCTTGGAAGAGTGCTTGCGGACTGCATCATGACCAGCATCCTAGTACTTGTTTAGGCTCATTGATAAGATGCTTCTGTGCCAGAGGCTCATTAATTAGTTCAACTGCATAAAGGCTCGAGCTCTAGCTTGCACACCTATAAATGTGAAAGTCACCAGATAAAAATATAAACAAAGTCAAATAGTGGAAGGTTGATAAATAATGTCACATTATCAGTCGAATAGGAATAATGTCAATATCTAAACACCACTAAAACATACACTTTTTAATTTTTTTTATCTAATTATTACCTAATCATTACAAAATTTTCAAACTCTGAAACAAAATATAAAAAATAATTCAACTTTTTCAAACCTCAAAATAAAAATAATATTAAAAAATTATATTTTAACAATATTTTAATTTTATAATATTTTTATTCATTTTTTTTTCTTATTTTTCAAAACTCTATAAAATATTATAATTCAAATAATTCTATTACTATTTAAAAATTATTTTATTATTATTTATAGATTTTTTTTGTTTCATCTGATTCTCTAAACATTCACTGATCAACAGGGGAGGCCCATGCACCTCGCTAATATATTGAAAGCATTAGCTACATCGCTAATTAGTATCATAAAAATGCTATTAGCAACTGGGGTCGGGACCGTCCAACTGGCAAAAATGGAACGACGTAGTTTTATTCAACGAACCCAAAAGGCCCCATCCCCACGAAGCTCCCTTCTCCCTCACCTCATTCAACACATTGAAATCGTCCACTTTCCCTTCTACTGTGAAACTATAAAGATCTTGAAACTTTACAATGAGGTGCGCCCTCCTAGCATGGATGATGGGCCTCAAGGTTGGTAGTTGGGATCGAAGTTCTAAGGCAAGGTCTCTCTTACTTTGGGTTCCATATCATTCTTGGGGTTAATGGTGATAGATCCAGAAATTGTAGTCGTCGTCGTGGTTGGACAGAGAGAGATCTGTGGTCGTATTTGAGTGGATAGGAGAAAAAGCACACCTCAGGCTCAGACCCACCTATTTTCTGCTAATTATCTCCAATATTTCAAACCTTAATTACATCTTCCTTGAGTTTCGGGTTCCCTTGATGCTTGTAACCCTCTCTCTTTTTATAGTTTGCTACAAATAATCTCGTTTTTTTTATTAGTATTTTCTTTTTCGTGTGTTCCTGAGACAAAACCCATAACTTTTCTGTGTAATTTTGTAAGATTAGTTACTGGGTATTGTTTTCGTTCTAGGTTCTTCCCATTTTCTCGCCATTTTATTCACTTTCCCTTCTCTAGGTCTCTATTGTTGTTTTTACACACACTAACGCCGATTTGCCAAACAGATTAAAATGGATCTTTTCCAACGGCACAAAAGGGACTTTCATGGATGATCTATGACCAATGTGAAGGTTTCGGTCACAATTTCTTGAGCCCGACTCTTCTCACACCAAAATCTAAAACACCCATGTTGGGAATTTGGACCTCCCAAATTCACCCCCCTAGGATCTACCCTTTGCAGGAGTAACAAGAAAAATAGAAAAATAATAACAACACAAGAAATTTACGTGGAAACTCCAAAACAGGAGAAAAACCACCAGACCCAGAGAAGAAAATACACTATGTGAAAAATTATTACAATCACATAATTTCTCTCCTCACCCCAAACACACCCACAAAGCTTTCCCCACTAGAAAAACTCTAACTCACACCTCTTCCCATTTTATAAAAATGGACAACAGAGGAATTTAACTAGAGTCAAAAGTTACTAGCTAAGCATTTGACTGGTGCACTTAAACTAAGAGGCTAAGCCTCTTATTTATAACACATGACACATGCCCTTTCCTTTAACCCAACCGATGTGGGATTAATAAAGGAGCAAAGTCAACAATCTCCACCTTGCAACTTTGACTGGTCCCACAGCCAAGCTCCACCTCAATGAAGATTTTCATAGCTTCCGCTATCATGCTTCACCATAAAAGCATACCCACTCAGAATAAACCAATTCCAAGCATTTTACTTTGGCCCATGTCGAAAATAACCTTGCTGAAAATTATGGTGTAACTTCCACGTTTGGCTTTCCTGGAAGTTCATCAGCCATCAACATGAATTTCCACCACACACCCTGCATTAATGCCAAACCAATGCCCGTGTGCAAACTTGTGGACCTGCTAATATTAACACATCCTCTATCATGGCAACTTTGGGAATTAACAACATGCCATAAGCATGTACATGTCTCATTTTTCATGGAGAGAGACAGAACATTAGCATCAATACCAGTATCTCCATTTACTGACTTGGAGCCACTTGCCGAACCAGCTCCTTGTACTAGCCGTTTCACCAGTCGCTAGAATCACTGCTGACTTCACGGGTTGATCTGCCCTTCCACACCTTGTGTAAACCAATTTCTCCACCTCATTCCTAACACCGTCTTGATGAATTTTTACCGTAGAAATGAATAGTACCTCACTAAGTAAGTTCCCAGGAAAGATTGGAGGGTCACAATGGACACACTTAAAATTTCCAATCTCCTAGACAGAACCTCCTTAAACTGTACATATCCACACTACCACACCAAAGCTCCACCCCACAAAAAAGAGCCTAGTGGCTCTGATACCAATTGTTGGGAATTTGGACCTCCCAAATTCACTCCCCTAGGATATACCCTTTGCAGGAGTAACAAGAAAAATAGAAAAATAATAACAACACAAGAAATTTACGTGGAAACTCCAAAACAGGAGAAAAACCACCAGACCCAGAGAAGAAAATACACTATGTGAAAAATTATTACAATCACATAATTTCTCTCCTCACCCCAAACACACCCACAAAGCTTTCCCCACTAGAAAAACTCTAACTCACACCTCTTCCCATTTTATAAAAATGGACAACAGAGGAATTTAACTAGAGTCAAAAGTTACTAGCTAAGCATTTGACTGGTGCACTTAAACTAAGAGGCTAAGCCTCTTATTTATAACACATGACACATGCCCTTTCCTTTAACCCAACCGATGTGGGATTAATAAAGGAGCAAAGTCAACAACCCATACGAAGACAACCCAAAATTTCCATTTTCAACCTCTCAGGCTCCCAAATTAGATCATTCCACGGTTTCAATCTCATGGCGTTGTACCTACGACAATGATGCAAATACCTCTTCCCCTACCCACAACGACGACCACTTTATCTGGTTTTGAACATGAAAACACCCGGTTGTCTGCTTCCTCGTCTTATGTTTCGTCCATTTCTATTTTTCTTTTTAATATATCGGTTGACGTGACATAATACAACGTCAGCCGATTTCCCCAACGCTCCCTACCCCGGTGCTCCCCCAATTGATCCATCTCGATAATGACAAGACCAAATTAATATGAAAAATTCTAAACATAAGTCTAACATTACATATCATATTTTTAAATTTTTTTTCTTTTATCAAATATTTGGTATATAGATAATGAGTAAAAAAAATTTAATTAGTTTAAAAAAAATAAACTTAAAAAAATTCGAAAAAAATAAAAAATAAATAAAAATATGTATGGTGTGTGGTGTGTGCTTATTTGTAGCAAAGCTCAATTAATATAAATAGCATCCACTTCAAAATTACGAGCCCTACTCATGACTAGGATGTCTCTTCAAGTTTACCACTTCATTTTTGTTTGGTTAAAAATGAGAAGAGATAAGATAAAAATTAAAAATTAAATAAAATATTATTATAATATAATTTTTATTTTACAATTTAAAAAATTGAATTGTTTATTATATTTTATGTGAGAGTTTGAGAAAGTTAATGATTATATGAGAAACCAAACAAGGCCTAATTAGACTTTAGAATCCAGGCATGTGAACAGGCTTACAGCTTGAAGATGAGATGTCTATTACATATGGCTGCAAGTTGTTTCTTCTCAATAATTTGCCGAGGAAACGTTAAGCAAAGTGGTTGCTTAGGAGCTTCGAATGCCTAGCTAGAGCTTCGAATACCAAGCTAGCTAGCTACACATTCACATTCAGAATTACAAATATATACATATACAAGTTGCGCGCTTCTCCTACCAATCCATATATATATATAAGCAGTACCTACCAATCACAACCAAAATATCTGTCTACCTTAATTTGTTGATAGTTGGGCACATGCATCTAGCAATCCAATCATATTATAATATATTTTGTTTAAGAAGCTAGCATAAGAATATCTTCAATGCTTACACACTATTGGGTTTGATTTTTAGATGGATATAAAATACTAATTTCTTATATGCATCTGATCTCCAATTTTACAGGAGGATGGTTGCTGGTTTTTTCTCATGCTGGAAACATATAATATGATCCAAACTACAAGCCTAAAATTCACGCATGATAATCTGTTTGTTTGGCTGATCTTTTGAATTCCTTCGGCTCTGTATATCTTATATATATGTAGGAGATTCTTCAAATATGTTTGGCTGTCTCCAGGATTAGTACGTGTGCAATGTTAAAGTGGAGAAAATAAGATGCTCTGGTTTTTGTTGCATATGTTCCGGCGCTACAAGAAAATTACTCAGTTGTGGCAAGTTATTTTTTATAAAAATGATTATTTTCTGCCAAAATAGCATTATATAATCATTTTTTTTGTAGTGCCGTTCTAAGACCTCTTTTTGCATATGGGTACTGCTACATATCTAGAGGGATGTAGCCCGAGAACCCGTTGAGTAAGGTAATTTTTTTTCATTCATTTTTTTATATTCTTAAATATTTAAAAAAAAAATCACAACATCACGAAAAAAATTCTTACATAATCATTTAGATTAAAAAAAAAAAACATTCGGATCGAATTCAGGACCCAAAGCATTTCTCTTTGCATATTGTTCTTTTGATCGATTAATACATATACTCAGAGAAAGATGAACACACTGGCACTTATTGCAGCGAAAGGCTATATCATTATTTGTCAATTTTTCTAGCAAAATGCTCACTACAAGAAATAAGGTTTTTCCCTGCGAACATAGGTCGCCGCAAATAGTGTCTTTTTCGCCGCAAATACGTATTGCCTGCTAAAAATAGCTGCCCGAGTGTCGCCACAAATTTTGAGCCAAGATAGATGTTTTCCGGCTACTACAGTGATCGACAGAAGTATTTCCTATTTGCGGCGACATTTAGTCGCCGCAAAGCATAAAAAATGGCCACATATAATCGTGGTGCCGCTATTCAAAATTTTTTTACGATTTTTTTTTTCCAAAATTTTTTTTTATCATTTTTTTAAAAATATTATATTGATTTTTACCCACTAATATCAAATGAGCTTCTTTTCATTCTTCATAGCAAATAAAAGATGTGTCTTTTTCTCACATGCACTCGAGAATTAATTAAAATCTTATAAATTTCCTTCCCAACAAGTAAAATTTTTCTTGGCCAACAGTAAATTTTTCAATAAAATAAACTCTGAACTCCTGTTAATTTTTGAAATTTATAAAATCTATAAACAAGAAGCATTACTGTTGAAGTTTGCTATTGCCATTAAGAAAAGCAAAAGGCCATAAGCATTGCACGACTATGACCACAAACTACAGTCAAATATGTTTTACACAAATGAGTTAGTATCCTTTAGTTGCTAGATCACCTCTAGTAACATGCAAAAGACAACCAATACAAAACAATACGATGATATGCTTGTTTTTAACACTAGAACAGGGTTCCATCAACTCAAGTTTGGCAGCAATTCGAGCTACACAGCCATCTACAATATGGTTGAGATATACCATTGGGGTATTTCCAATCAACTGCACAAGACAAATAATAACATTAGCAAGATTGAATTTGAGAAGAAGTGGAGCGAAAGAAAAAATAGTTCTATGACAAGGTAACTTCAGTAACATCCTTTTTTATTACACACTTGTCCTCCATGTTGTTTTGTGAACGAAACTGCAAACTAATTAAAGAAAGATGTAAAAGAGTCAGAAAAACTTTCAAGATACAAAGTTACGGTCTTAAAAAAATTACTGAGATGTCAAAGGCATATTTTTATAAAATCAAGACAAACTAAAATAGACACAGCATAAAACATAATCATAGCAAAGAAATTTTAACCAGCCAACAGATACTCTTCAGAAATCTCCATCTAGTCCTAGAAACAGTCCAGTTATGTGCAGATTCTTTACACAGATTGTTTAAAGCTCCACTCAAAGAGCACAAATTAAAAACCAAAAAGGTTCACAAAACAGAAAAAAGGAAATACTAGAGTTCTAACAAAACCAGCTGAAGGAGGACAATGTATATACAGAATGAACTTTTAGCATAGCAATTTAGAGAATGAACATTAAGAGGTCAGGCACGACCCGATACAAACTTCCCCAGCCAAGACCCAAAAAAGGAAATATAAAAGAAAAATAAAGCCTTGTCTGCAAAATGAATGGATATCAGCCAACATGTTTTAAATAAATAAACAAGGAAAAGTAAGTTATTAGTAAAGATTGCGAGGGCAATCAACACTAGCTGTTATAAAATTCAGAAAATGATGGTCAAGTGTACCTCTTTTTCTATACATCATTCTCAACTTTTAGATGCAAGAAGTCCATAAAGAGTATCATTATAAAAGTGCATCAATGTGCTGTAATTCATGGGTATTCAGACCAACTATAAGTACAAGCAAAAAGAAGATCTCATCCAAGAACAAGATTACTGTACAGATCCATACCTGCGGGAGGAAAGCTTTTCTAATTCCATAGTTGGCATTAAGATCTAATCGCCCTCTTGAACCTACAGGAATAGCTTGTCTATATCTACAATATCCTACAGTTGAAATCCCCTGATATATTGATAATAATATTAGAACCATAAACACAATAACAACGGTAACATCATATAAGTGGTAAGGTTAAGTTACACATTATGATATTTCTAGTAAATCATGCATTCACAATGATCACAAAGTACTCTATATTCAAAATGCCCCGATAAAGGAAAGCTGGAGAGCTGTGGAAATCACCTTGACCATACATATTGAGTAATGTTTAGTTAGCTAGCTTTTGATCATAGATTGGTAAAAGTCTGCACAGTGCAGACAGTGTGTTTCCTTGTCTGCCAAATTTCTTTTGCCAAACAATAGAATATTAGCTATTTCCAGCGATATTAGTCTTGCAAGAAATAAAACGAGCCCAATCTGCTAATTTTTTTCGTTGTAGATGTTTCAAGAAACAAAATCATTAACAACTTTTGATAAAATCTAAAGAGAATGTGTAAATTACTTCATTATGCAGATGTCCTCAAATGACAAACAGCAGCACAATCACCTAATTCCCCTGAAAAAACCAAATTTTCAAAACCTTTAGTTAAATTCTCAACACTAAACACCAGTGGTATTGATTATAACCGGGTATCTACAGAAATATGAGAAAGGAGAAACAAAATTTAAGCATTAATGAGTGGAAGTCACACAAGAAAGAGAAATTATCAAATCATTTACAAAAAGGGGAAATCACAACCAGAAACGCAAGAAGAAGCAATCATATAAGAAATCTCATGATATTCACCTTCCAAGTAGCCCATCAACACAAAACCTTAAAGTAAGGAATAGGATCACATAGAAGCTAACCAAGCTTCAGAAAAACCAGTAATTTCTTGTATTTTCTACAGAACTCAAATCCACCAATGGAGCTGGGAGACATCGAACTTTTCCAGCTATTTATGGCCGTTTCTACAAAATTTTGAAGCCCGCAAACAGCGGAATACTAAAAGTATTTGGTCTAGGTATGGCAATATACAACAAGGAGAAATTCACAACAAAAGTAACTATTTCTATAGAAAATTTCACAGACAGTTTAATCTCGTGTTCTGCATCTACCCTTGGATTACAAAAAAAAAAAATTGTAATCGAACGAAAATCGGACTACTCAAAAACAAAGAAAAAGAATAAACATCTAAGAAAAAAACTACACAAATCGGTAAGTTGTAAGCTCACATATAGAGAGAGAGTAACCTTGGCGAATCCGAGCGAGAGTTAGAGAGAGAGAGAGCATGATTCATAAAGTTTGAGAAACTGACCGGCGTTGACGAGAATATGGCGGCGAGACGACGGCGTAGGTGGCAACGATCGGAAATCCTGTGAGATTGTAAAATCCCTAGAGAGAGAGAGAGAGAGAGGGGGGAGAGGGACGGAAAGGACGAAGATGAAACTAAGAAGGGGATTTAAAAGTGTTAATACAGCGACTAGAAGTCGCGGTAATATGTGTTTTACAGCGGCCAGCGAATTTATGGCAAACCTTTGTCGCTGTAATAAGTTATTACAACGACCTAGACATAAGAAATTTTGGCAAGACTATTTCCGGCGACCAAAACTCGCGGGAAAAAGTCTTTAATTCCGGCTTTTTTCCGAGTTTGCCACAAGATTTCGACTGAAATGAAAATGTTAGCCACTTCCGGCTATATTAGTCTAGCAAGAAATAAAAAGTGTCCAATCTACTAATTTTTTTTGTAGTGGCTTATGATGATGTGAAGAAGTCTTCAATATCGAACTTGGCCTTGAAAAGAAACACTAAAAAGAAGGAAATAATGGTGTGAAGTAAATAAAATATTGCTAGTTTGGTTTCAGTTGCGATCTCATTATGTCAATCATGACGAGTAACATTGAAAAAGAGAGGAATTTTAATTGTAATTTCTTGTGCAATCATTGATGTTTCCCACCAACATGAGCATGGCCAAAACTTTTATGATGTCCTCAAAAAGGATATACGACCACTTCATTTTCTATCAACTCCACTTGGTTTGTCGCTGAAGTATCATGTGTGGGGTAAATGGTAGGTGAGGACAACAAGCGCATCATTGAAAGCAGCTAAAAGCTTCTCTCGTCATTGAGTGATTCATTATCACGACCTTCAAAGCATTGGGGGGGCCCCTTTAAATTATATTAATTTCTGTTGAATTTAAGATTTTAAATTGTGTAATTATATATTTACACATGGATTTTGATGATAACAAATGAATTCAAAGAATAAAGAAGTCTCAAGTTGTCTACACAATGGAGTCAAACACATCAAGGAAACAAGCATGAGCAAGAAGGGAACAAGTTCACATTAAAATTATAGAGTAATGTTATAAATCTCTTCAAAATTCGAAATTAGGATTAATGCTCAAAATTAATATTTTATCGTAAAGCATTAAAATACATTTTACACATGTGCAGGAATATTTTTTTGAAAATTTTGAAAGATGATTGATTGTCATCTTTTACATGTGCATGCCTTGATTAAAGGGTTGAATTTTGAAAATATTAAAGATGATTGATTGTCATCTTTCACATGTGCATGTTTTATTTGAATATTTTCAAAAGTGATTGATGCTTTTTTAGACTTATACAAAAGGTAGATGATTTTGTTTGAAAAATTTGAAAAGTAAAGTGTGCTCATTTTGTCATATACAAAAAGTAAAAGATTAGGTTTGAATTTTTTGAAAAGGAAAGTGTGCTCATTTTGTCATATGCCAAAAGTAAAAGATTAGGTTTGATATTTTTTGAAAAAGTGAATGATGTTGTCTTTGACAATTGAAAAAGAAGAACCTTTTATTTGAATTTTTTGAAAAAGTGAATAATGTTTTCTTTGACATGTGAATCTTTTTAAATTTGAATATGAAGTCTCATATGCCTATAAATAGATCATTTGAGAGCTTCACATTCACAACACCAAGAGCATACAACATTCATTCAAAGCTTTCATTCTCTCTTCTTTAAGCATTGAGCCTTAATCCTTGTTCATTTTGAGAGATATAGTTTGCGCTGTATTGTTCTTATTTCACTCATTGAGGAGTGCTTTCTGATAACCTACTCACTATCAGCTCTTGTATCAGAAAAAGGGTATGTATAACCCTTGTGCGTGTAGAAAGTATTCTACACGGGGAATAGTTGAATCACCACGTGAAAGGTGATTGCAAGTGTAGAGGGTGTTCTACACGGATCCTTTGTAGTGGTGTTGTTCAAAGGTGTAATAGGTTTCTATCTCCACCTGAAGGAGGTTGAATAGTGAATTTGAAAATCCTCAAGGGGTAGCTTGAGGCGAGGACGTAGACAGTGGGGCCGAACCTCGTTAACATACTGAGTTTGCTTCTCTCTTACCCTTACTCTTTATATTTATTGTTATTTTATATTTTGTTTATATTTTATATTATATATTTGATTTATAATTATTATTTTTTAATACAACTCAATTCACCCCCCTCTTGTGTTAGTCATCTGGGCAACAATTGGTATCAGAGCTAGTTGACCTGTACTGTTCATACATGTAGATCACTCATGGGAACTCTCGCTTGTAACTGTGTCACCAAAGCAAGACTCTCCAACCATGGGTGACGGTGCACCGGTAGAGACAGTGGTCGGCTAGTCTGGTAGGTACAATTGTTAGGTGACATAGGTGCGGCTTATGATCAGTAACAATTGGTATCAGAGCTAAGAGCTCTATTATAAGATTAACTATCTTTTGAGTTAAGATCTTATGGCTAACATTTCAGCTTCATTTGGTGAAGATCAATCTAGCAGTCGGCCTCCACTCTTTTGTGGAGATAATTACTCATTCTGGAAAGTTAGAATAAGAATATTCCTTCAGGCTCAAGGTCGAGAAATCTGGAAATGTATTGTAAATGGACCTTATATTCCAACAAAAGTGGTTGATGGAGTAAAGGTAAAAAAGGAAGAAGAAGAGTTTGATCGTGAAGACGATAGACTTTATACTTTGAATTTAACTGCTATGAATTTATTATTTAATGCTCTCAATGGAAATGAGTTTAATAGAATAATGACTTGTGCTACGGCAAAAGAAATTTGGGATAACTTGAAAGTTACTTATGAAGGAACTTCGCAAGTCAAGGAATCAAAAATTTATATTCTCAATCATGAATATGAAATGTTTAAGATGAATGATGATGAATCTATTTCTAGTATGCACACTCGTTTTACTAACATCATAAACAGCTTGACAGCTCTTGGCAAAATTTATTCCAAGGTGGAGATAGTAAGAAAAATTCTCAACTCTCTACCAAAACGCTGGGAATCAAAAGTGACAGCGATTCTTGAAGCTAGAGACCTCAAGAAGCTCGAAGTGAATGAACTCATCGGGTCACTTATCACCCATGAGTACACATTGAAAAGAGAAGAAGAAGAAGGAAAGCCAAAGAAGAGCTTGTCACTTAAAGCTGTTCCTCATGAAAGTGAAAGTGATGAAGATGAGGAAAATGAAGACAAAGATGAAGAAGTTGCGATGATAACAATAAGAATTAAGAGGTTCTTAAAGAAAAATAAAATTCCTCCGAGAAAATCCTTAAAAAAGTTTTCCAAGAAAGATTCAGGTAAAAATGACACTTTAATTTGTTATAAATGTAATAAGTCTGGTCATATCAAGTCAGATTGTTCTCTGCTAAAGAAAGATCGAAACAAGGGTAAGAAAGCAATGAAAGCTACATGGGATGATAATTCAAGTAGCTCAGATAGTGAAGCAAGCAATAGAGAATCAGCAAATTTTTGTCTTATAGCTAAAGATGACATTGAGGTAACAAATCTTGATAATATTGAAGATCTTTCATATGAAGAATTGCAAAATGTTTTAGAAGAAGTTTATGAGGAATTTGAAAAATTGGGTATCAAATATACTGTTTTGAAAAAGAAAAACTTTTCTTTAACAAATGAAATTGATATTTTAAGAAAAGAAAATATCATTTTGAAAGATGAAAATCTTGAATTGAATAAGAAGAAAACCGATTTAGAAAATATTGTTGAAAACTTTACGAATGGAAAAAGAAATTTTGAAAAACTTCTTGGTAGTCAAAGATGTGTTTTTGACAAGGCAGGCTTGGGATATATGCCAAAACAAAAATACAAACCTTATAAAAATTTCTTTGATAATCCTTCTATATCAAAAACCAATAATCAAAATTCTTTTCATAAAAATAATTTTGTCAAAAAAAGATATTATTATAATCATTCATGTTCTTCATATATGTCACATGCTATTTGCAATTTCTGTAATAGAAATGGTCATAATTATCATACTTGTCCTATTAGAAGAAATCATACAATAACTGTTAGGGCCATATGGGTACCTAAAAATCTTGTTTCTTCTAATACTAATAAATAAAGGATCCAAAGAACTTGGGTACCAAGAAAAATCATTTTAATTGTTTTTATAGGTATGCATGAAGTCATCCACAAGCAAAAACAAGTCGTTTTTAGATAGTGGATGTTCAAGACACATGACGGGAGATAAGACTAAGTTCTTTGATCTTAGATCTAAAGAAGAAGGACACGTGACATTTGGAGACAACTCGAAAGGGAAGATCGTGGGAATAGGTAAAATTGGTAATGAATCTTCTCTCATAATTGAAGATGTTCTACTTGTTGAAGGTCTAAAACATAATCTTTTGAGCATAAGTCAATTATGTGATAAATGATTTATAGTTACTTTCAAAATGGATAAGTGCATTATTTTGAATGATCATGATTATAATATATGTTTTATTGCTTTTAGAAACAATAATGTTTATACAATCAATTTTGAAGAAATTACCTCACAAGATGCTATTTGCTTTTCAGCTCAAAATGAAACTAGTTGGTTATGGCATAGAAGAGTAGGTCATGCCAACATTGAACTTATTTCCAAACTTTCAAAAAATGATCTTGTGAGAGGTTTACCAAAAAAAAATTTTCTTAAAGACAAAATTTGTAATGCATGTCAATTTGGTAAACAAACAAAAACTTCTTTTAAAACTAAGAAATATATTTCCACTACTAGACCATTGCAACTGATACACATGGATCTTTTTGGACCAAATAGAGTTGCAAGTCTAGGAGGAAAATATTATGCATTTGTTATTGTTGATGATTTCTCTAGATATACTTGGGTCATGTTTCTTGCTCATAAAGATGAGACACATAATGTCTTTACCAAGTTATGCAAGAGAATTCAAAATGAAAATGGTTATACTATTTCAAGTATCCGAAGTGATAGAGGAAAAGAGTTTGTTAATAAAAATATTGAAACATTTTGTGATGAAAATGATTTTGTGCATAATTTTTCTGCTCCTCGAACTCCTCAACAAAATGGAGTAGTGGAGAGGAAAAATAGATCTCTTCAAGAGATGGCAAGAACAATGTTCAATGAGAATAACTTGCCTAGTTATTTTTGGGCCGAAGCGGTAAGTACTGCATGTTATGTTATAAATAGAGTTTTGCTAAGGTCTAAGTTAGATAAAACCCCCTATGAGCTTTGGAATGAGAAAAAGTCCAACATTGGTTACTTTAATGTATTTGGATGCAAATGTTTTATTTTGAATGACAGGGATAATTTAGGCAAGTTTGATGCAAAATCTGATGAAGGTATCTTTCTCGGGTATTCTACTAATAGTAAAGCTTATAGAGTATTCAATAAAAAGACTTTGACTGTACAAGAATCTATACATGTAGTATTTGATGAATCTAATTCTCCACTCTCCAAGAAATCTATTGATGAAGAAGCAGGAGGTATAAATAACACGGAAAGTCTCAATCTCAACAAAGAGAACACAATAGAAGAAGTTCAACACGGAGCCATCAGGAAAGATCATCAAAATTTAATACAAGATGTAACCAAACAGTGGAAATTTGTGAAAGATCATCCAGTGGAACAAATTTTGGGAGAACCTTCACGAGGTGTAAGTACTCGATCATCTCCTAGAAATATTTGCAATCATACTGCTTTTCTATCTCAAATTGAACCCAAAAATATTGATGACGCACTTCTTGATGAATCTTGGATTCTAGCTATGCAAGAAGAATTGAATCAATTTGAAAGAAATGATGTTTGGACACTTGTTCCTAGACCCAAAAATCATACTATTATTGGAACAAAATGGGTTTTTAGAAACAAGAAAGATGAGTCCGGAGTCATTACTAGAAATAAGGCTCGACTTGTAGCCCAAGATTTTAATCAAGAAGAAGGAATCGATTATGATGAGACATATGCACCGGTCGCAAGATTAGAAGCTATTCGAATGCTACTTGCATATGCTTGTTATAAAGATTTCAAACTTTTTCAAATGGATGTTAAAAGTGCTTTCTTAAATGGTTTTATAAATGAAGAGGTATATGTTGAGCAACCTCCAGGTTTTAAAAATCATATTTCCCCAAATCATATTTTCAAACTCACAAAAGCACTATATGGATTTAAACAAGCTCCTAGAGTTTGGTACGAGAGACTCAGTGGTTTCTTGATTGAAAAAGGTTTTTCAAGAGGAAAAATCGACACAACTCTTTTCATTAAATATGAAAATAATGATATTCTTTTGATTCAGATTTATGTTGATGATATAATATTCGGTGCTACTAATGAAAATATGTGTCAAGTTTTTTCTAAGACTATGCAGGAAGAATTTGAGATGAGCATGATGAGAGAACTTACATTCTTTCTCGGATTGCAAATTAAGCAAGCAAAAAGTGGGACATTCATCAATCAATCAAAATATATTAAGGAATTACTGAAGAAGTTTGGGATGGAAAATGCTAAGGAAATTGGAACACCAATGAGCCCATCAACTAAACTTGATAAAGATGAATCCGGTAAGCCCGTTGACTCGAATATATATCGAGGTATGATTGGTAGCTTATTATATTTAACAGCCAGTAGACCAGATATTATGTTTAGTGTGTGCTTATGTGCACGCTTTCAATCATCTCCAAAACAATCACATTTAATTGCAGTTAAGTGCATTCTTAGATATCTTAGTGGTACAATTAACTTAGGGTTATGGTACCCTAAGCATACATCTTTCGATCTAATCAGCTACACAGATGCAGATTATGCTGGCTGTAAAATAGATCGAAAAGGCACTAGTGGAGCATGCCATTTCTTAAGTCATGCACTAGTTTCCTGGTTTAGTAAAAAATAAAATTCTGTTGCTCTATCTACTGCTGAGGCAGAATATGTTGTTGCGGGTAGTTGTTGTGCTCAAGTTCTCTACATGAAGCAACAACTTGAAGATTTTAAACTCATGTATAATCACATTCCAATCAAATGTGATAATACAAGTGCTATAAATCTTTCAAAGAACCCAATACAACATTCTAGAACTAAGCATATTGAAATAAGATATCATTTTCTTCGAAATCATGTGCAGAAAGGCGATATATTACTAGAGTTCACAAACACACACAATCAGTTAGCAGATATTTTCACAAAGCCTTTATCAGAAGATAGATTATGTATGATCAGAAGAGAAATAGGTATGATGCATGCTATGAATATCTCTTAAAAGATAGACCAGATTCAATAAAAATAGAGATAGATTTTTTAAATACTTTTACATAAACTTGAGATTCTTAGCCTCATGTTTGAGACGCTCATTCTCTTCATACAATATCATGTCATTCTTATCCATGGGAACTGGCAAGCGGAATGAAGAATCTAATAAAGATTTCAACTGTTTATTCTTCTGCCGAATGATTCCTTCCCTTATGTGAGACTCTTGAACAATTCGTTGAAGTACAACAATTTGTTCTTTGAGCTTTTCAACTTCATGATTTTTGACCTGTAGCCGCTGAGAAAAAGCAACAATAGAGGAAGAGTAGCGAGTCCCAAGACTCACCAAGTCATAAATAGCATCAGAATCTGACTTATTAGTCAGATTATTATTTTCTTGCTGCAACATGGCACCAATGGCAGCTGCAGAAAGGACATGAGATTGAGATGCAAAATGCCTCATGGATGGATCTAGAGAAATGTTAGAAGAATGAGCCATTGAGAAAAGAATAGAAGGCTTAAAACGAGAATGTTGAAAGAATGCAGATGAGTTATAGAGATGGGAAGAAAACTTGATGCGGATTAGATGAACTACATGACTGATTTTGTAGAGATAGCATAAAGAACAAGACAAGCTATCATCCAAGTCAAAGAGCAATGTATTTTTTTCCGATCGGTGAAAATGACATTTTTTAGAAACTCGGAGCCTTCAATCTCGTTTGTCAACAACATCAGGCGATTTTTTCAAATCTCCAGCCGCACTTGTCGGGTCACAGACGGATGAAATTTATTCATTTATTTCTTTAACTATCTACAGTGTCTACTAACGCACCGTTTTCTTCAGGTCCATTTACTTGTTGCGGATCCTTTTTAATGATGCCAAAAGGGGGAGACGTGTTAGACTAGAACATTAACATTGTTTGAATTGCTAAACTTATTATATATGCTTGGAATTATATTTATACTTTTGCTTGAAAAACTAACGCACATTCTCAGGGGGAGCTTAAGTAGGGGTGCTACCCGCACCATACGGTGCGGGGTAGACCCCCCCCCCCCCCCCGGCCCCCCGCCCCCGCATGGGGCGGATGGGGTAAATCACCCCCGCCCCCGGTGTGCGGGGGCGGGGTACCCCGTCCCGCATGACGGGGTACGGGGTGGGGGGGCAATCCGTCCGGCCCCCCGCACCCCCCTTCTGGGCCTTGGGCCCAGGTGCATCTTCTGGGCCTTGGGCCCAGAAATTGCTATTTTTGGCCCAAAAAAAGCAATTTCTAGGCCATTTTCATTTTTCAGCCCATAAAATTATAAGTAAAAAGGAAAAGAAAAGTTAAAAAACCAGATTAAAAAAAAAAAAAGTGTTATGAATGGTAAAATAATAATAACTAAGCTATTACAAAATTGAAAGGCTAAACAATTACAAAATTACAAACATAAAAGTGTCCAAGGGACATTGTATCAACATTACAAATTATTGAATACAAAATTCGAACAAATAATTAAAAAATAAATATTCTAAAGAGGCTTGTCAGCTGTGGCTTGTCTTTGAGTCAAGGGGTGTGACAGTTGGGGCGGCCCGGGCTTCAGCACATTTTTATGTTGCAGAGGTGCTAGACGTCTCATGTGTTACTACAAATAATAATATTAAAATTAATAACGATGAAATGGAAATGAATATAAATAAATTAAAATAATAGAATAAAAAACATTTACCAGGTGGTCCAAATCCAGACTAATCACCACCCTCATCAATCTCCTTAAAATCTAAAATATCCGGAACATGAATATCCTTTCCTATCGTCCAACTCTGTGTGCATATCAATGCCTCTACAGTTGTAGGAGACAATGAACTACGGAAAGGATCCAATATACGACCTCCAGTACTAAAGGCTGACTCTGAGGCAACGGTGCTAATAGGGATGGCCAAAATACAGCGGGCAATCTCAGAAATGATGGGATATTTCTTTGAGGCATTCTTCCACCATCCTAATATATCGAAATGATCATTATCATCTTGGACCATATCCGCTGACAAATAGTTGTCTAACTCAGAAACAACCTCCGTAGATTGATGGACAAGTGTGGGATTCTGTGCGAGGGTCTTAGTCCACGGCATTCTGCGCTTCTTTGTAAGAGGCCCGGTGACGGTGTCTGTAGATGGCGTTGGGGTCGGTGTATGTGTCTTCGATGTAGTACCACCCTTAATTGCCATAAACTCGTCATACAATTTTTTCAGGGTCTCTCGGGCCAATTCACCAATAATTTCAGTCCATACCTGATCGTGAACAAGTCCCAACCCATATAACAAGCCTGAAACTTTCAGACGGGGATCAAGAATAACAGCCACATAAGCAAATATTCATTCTAGTCAAATCTCCCCAATACTTGTCATATTTTAGCATCATGCTCATTGCCATCCCCCTCATCCTTTCATTGGAACCCCTACGCATATCTTCTAATTCTTCTTTTACCCTACATATTTGTTGACAAAATCCATGGGATGTAGGGTACAAAGAACCAGATATATTCAATGTGACATCATAAAATAATCCAAGAAAATCAACGAAGGTAGAAACTACCACCCAATCATCATCATTAGGCTTTCGTGATCCACTGTGCTCATCAAAGTATTTGACATATTGGATGTCTTCATCACCCAATAATTGAAAGGCTGCCTTATATTCTTGGGCCGCCTCCAACATCAAGAAGGTTGAGTTCCATCTGGTAGGCACATCAGTACAAAGACCCTTCTTCGATGTTATGCCCGCAGCCTTTGCAGCAACTTTGAATTTCTCCAATCTAGAAGGAGAAGACCTCACCCATTTCACAGCCATTCTAACTCGTGCAACCGAGTCATCAACATCTTTCAACCCCTCAGTCACAATTAAATTCAAAATATGTGCAGCACATCTAACATGCAAGTATTCACCACCCAAGAATGTCTTATTTGCATCTTTAAGATAATTCTTTAGATACCCCAATGCGACATCATTAGACGACGCATTATCAACTGACACAGACAAAACTTTTTCCAACCCCCACTCCTTTATTGCGGCCTCCAAGGCCTTCCCAATCGTCTCACCCTTATGATCAGTTATTTGACAAAATTTAATAATTTTTTTGTGCAGAACCCAATCAGCATCAACAAAATGCACAGTCAACGACATGTAATTCATATTTTGGATTGAAGTCCAAGTATCGGTAGTGAGGCAAACTACCAAACCCGCTAATTGGCCCCTCAAAACATCTTTGTCACGGAGGTACATCTTCTTAATATCCTTTACCACAGTGTGACGAGAAGGAAGTACAAATCTCGGTTCCAACTCTTGGACAAACTCTTGGAACCCTTTACCCTCCACAAACTGAAAAGGCACCTCATCCATGACAATCATACTTCGTATACCCCTTCAATGTTGGCCCCCCGGCCCCACTACTCCCATCCGCCATTTTAAAATCTAGTCTAGATTGACCCTTCTCTACTAAGGATTTTAAAATTGGTCTCTTCTTGCATTGTTCCTCTAGATGGACCTTCAGCTGGGATGTACCATGTTTCCTATAGTGACATCCATACATTTTCCCACAGTCATTACATTTAGCTTGTGGGTTGTTGGGGTCACCACCCTCTAGTTTGGTAAAGTGTTGCCAAACTATGGATACAGGTTTCTTGCCCTGTGTGGGCTTCGGAGCAGGGCAAGGTGTACTCGTTATAGGGGTAGGAGTAGGGTTAGTTTCTGGGGTAGGGGTGTTGGCTGGGGAAGGCGAGCTATCACTGAAATCTGACGACATTCCTGGTTCTCCAACAAAAAAGGATAAACATAAAATTCAAAGTGCAATCCAACACAATCAGGGCAAAAATGCATACAAACAGAACAAGTCACAAACTAATCTTAAAATACATAAAATAAAGCTCTATAGACCACTTGCCACAAACTAATCCGAAACCCTAGCTTTGCTTACATGTGAGCACAAAATGATTTTCAAAACCGATAAAATCCAATACTTCTAATTTAAATAACTCAAAGAACCCAAAAGTCTAATCTTTAAAGTCTAATCCTTTGTATTTATAACAAAAGAATAAAAAAAAAAAATCCTTTGTATTTATACATGTGAGCAGAAAATGAACTTCAAAATCTCAAAATCCATGGTCTTTATTTTTGGAGAAAAAATTTTGTCTATGATCCATCCAACAAAAAAATTTTCAGTAGAAAGGAGCTTTTATTTTATTTTGATTTTGTTTTTACCCAAAAAATAAATTATCAAAACTTATTTATCATTAACTATTTTGAGATTTATCGTTTCCAGTCCTTACTATACTATTATATCCCGTTAAATGCAATGGAAATATTGAATTTAATTGTTACATTTCTAAAGGGTTTCACTTTTTTAATAGTTTACAAACTAGTTTCTAAATCCATAAAAAAATTAGGGGGGGTGGGATTGGAACCCCACAGTCCACAATCCGAAACCCTATTTCAAATTTAGGGGTTTCAATAGTTGAAACCCCTAAATCAAATTAGGGTTTCGGATTGGAACCCTAATTTAATTAGGGTTCCAATCCGAAACCCTAACCCCTAAATTGATTTAGGGGTTTCAATCATGAAACCCCTAAATCAATTTAGGGGTCCGAAGTTCAATGAAATTTACAAAAAAAAAAAAAAAACAATCCATTCAATCCAAACAATCACACAATCCATTGAATCCACAGCACACAATCCAACAAATCCCATCCTCTATCTCCGATTCAACCCCATCCTACCTCCAATCTCCGATCAAAACTAAATAAAAAATAAAAAATAAAAACTCAACGGAGAAAATCAAAAGAGGAGGAGAAATGTTACCGTGCGGCGTGCGGCGTGCTAACGGCGTCGTGCGTCGTGCGAGAGAGAGGGAGGATGGAATACGTGCGGCGGCCGGACTGGTTGCCGGTGGGAGGAGGGAACACCGAACACGGGGGTTTTAGCAAAAGGGATTAGGCCGAAGGGGGAGGAAGGAACTCGGGAGGGGAGGGGAGGGGAGGGGAATCAGGGGATCGGGGGGGGGGGGGGTGGGGTTATGTCTTAGGGTTATTGAAACGGCGCCGTTTTGTGATTAACAAAACGGCGCCGTTTCAATTAGTGGGTTAATAATAAAACCCACTAACTGAAACGGCGCCGTTTTGTCCACCACAAAACGACGCCGTTTCTCTTAGATATCCGGTTATATAAATATATAATATATATTATATTATATATTTTATATATATATATAACGGTGCGGGGCGGGGGAAACACGGACCGGGGGGGGGGTCCGTTTCCGTCCCCCGCCTCCGCTGGGGGTTGCCAAACGGGCCGGGGGCCCCCGCCCCGGCCCTAACGGTACGGGGCGCCCCGCCCCGCCCTATGCGGGGGCGGGGCGAACGGGGCGGGGCAGCGGGTTCCAGGGCCCCGCTGCCCACCCCTAAGCTTAAGTATTAATACAGGTTTCAGGTTCTATCAAGTATTTGTCATCATAAAAAATGGGAGATTGTTGAACCCAATATTTCAAGTTTTGTGTAATTATATATTTACACATGGATTTTGATGATAACAAATGAATTCAAAGAATAAAGAAGTCTCAAACTCAAGTTGTCTACACAATGGAGTCAAGCACATCAAGGAAACAAGCATGAGCAAGAAGGGAACAAGTTCACATTAAAATTATAGAGTAATATTATAAATTTCTTCAAAATTCAAAATTAGGATTAATGCTCAAAATTAATATTTTATCATAAAGCATTAAAATATATTTTCCACATGTGCATGAATAATTTTTTGAAAATTAAATTTGAAAATTTTGAAAGATGATTGATTGTCATCTTTTACATGTGCATGCCTTGATTAAAGGGTTGAACTTTGAAAAAATTAAAGATGATTGATTGTCATCTTTCACATGTGCATGTTTTATTTGAATATTTTCAAAAATGATTGATGCTTTTTTAGACTTATACAAAAGGTAGATGATTTTGTATAAAAAATTTGAAAAGTAAAGTGTGCTCATTTTGTCATATACAAAAAGTAAAAGATTAGGTTTGAATTTTTTGAAAAGGAAAGTGTGCTTCTTTTGTCATATGCAAAAAGTAAAAGATTAGGTTTGAATTTTTTGAAAAAGAAAGTGTGCTCATTTTGTCATATGCTAAAAGTAAAAGATTAGGTTTGATTTTTTTTGAAAAAGTGAATGATGTTGTATTTGACAATTGAAAAAGAAGAACCTTTTATTTGAATTTTTTGAAAAAGTGAATGATGTTGTTTTTGACATGTGAATCTTTTTAAATTTGAATATGAAGTCTCATATGCCTATAAATAGATCATTTGAGAGCTTCACATTCACAACACCAAGAGCATACAACATTCATTCAAAGTTTTCATTCTCTCTTCTCTAAGCATTGAGCCTTAATCCTTGTTCATTTTGAGAGATATAGTTTGCGCTGTATTGTTCTTATTTCACTCATTGAGGAGTGTTTTCTGATAACCTATCCACTATCAGCTCTTGTATCAGAAAAAGGGTGTGTATACCCTTGTGCGTGTAGAAAGTATTCTACACGGGGAATAGTTGAATCACCACATGTGAGGTGATTGCAAGTGTAGAGGGTGTTCTACACGGATCCTTTGTAGTGGTGTTGTTCAAATGTGTAATAGGTTTCTATCTCCACCTGAAGGAGGTTGAATAGTGAATTTGGGAATCCTCAAGGGGTAGCTTGAGGCGAGGACGTAGGCAGTGGGGCCGAACCTCGTTAACATACTGAGTTTGCTTCTCTCTTACCCTTACTCTTTATATTTATTGTTATTTCATATTTTGTTTATATTTTATATTATATATTTGATTTATAATTGTTATTTTTTTTAATACAACTCAATTCACCCCCCTCTTGTGTTAGTCATGTGGGCAACAATTTCTGTTTGGAAACTAGTAAAATTTGGACGCCAAATCGTTTCCCACGTAATTTCTGCTTTCCGCTACCATTATTATTATGTACACAAAATGTCAAATGCTTAAGCAAATTGGACCTTCATTAGAGGGGCCTACGTTTGAGTAATTAGTGAGTAAATCATCAGCACAATAGGAGATCAACAGCTAGCTTTAGTTACTAAAAATAAAGAAGCTCTACAAATTAACAACTGTGTAAACCGCTTGGTATAACCATTCCTGATCATCCACTCCAAACTCCAATGGTTCTTCTCATTTCTAAGGGTCCAGTACGCCCACCCAAATGTTGCTTGTCGATAAACATCAAGTTGGGCCTTGGCAAATCTTTAGTATTCCTCTTTTGATGCTCCTATAACTTGCCACTCAGCTACCTATTCACCTATAACTTGACAACAACCAAGTCATAGTTAATATATCAATGTTTACTTCTGATTTATTTATGTACAACATATTATTTGCATTGGCTTGGTTTGAGTATTTGTAGACCAACAAAACATGGCATCCTAACAAAGGAATATGGTTTTGTAAGTTGGGGAGTATGGGAGACATTTGGACGTCATGCCTACAAAAGTAAGGTGGCCATTGGAGGTTGTGACATGATTAAACTGCTGGGTTCAGTTGGTGTTGATGAAATCAATGTTCGTTATTGGAGAAAAGGTTATAACAGTGGACATCTATAATAGATCCCTTTGACTAGAGGGAAGAGCTCTCTCTGGTCACTTGGTCCTAGCCGGTTAGACAGAATGACATAAGACTTGGAAGAGTGCTTGCGGACTGCATCATGACCAGCCTTGTAGTACTTGTTTAGGCTCTCTAGATCATGCGCCTGGTGCCAGAGGCTCATTAATAAGTTCAATTGCATAAAGGCTCGGGCTCCTTGCGTACCTATATGCGTGGAAGTCATCACGAGATGAAATATAAACGAAGTCAAATGGTGGGATGTTGATATATAATGCCACATTATCACAGTCAAATAATAGGAATAAGATGATGGTGTAATATATTACATTTTTCTTTAAATATATACCTAGCAGTTAGGATGTCTATGATGATAAATGTGAATGTCTTCCAATGCTTCTGAGATCAAATATCATCGACTTGTCAAACAGTTCTGAATAACGTGATATTTTATGAAAGTTTGTACGTTTGGCATAAGGATCTTGTGTAGCATAATGACTTAAAAGGCACACTCACTCTACTCAAGCTATATCCTATACCTTGTGTAGCATAATGACTTGAATGAAAAATCAGTTAAAATATATCACATCAATCTATGTGACTAGAGATGAATTAATAATGGAGAAAAACATCTCTCAATTTGCAATCATGCATTAACATGAGAAATTGATCAAAATTTCTCATAATTCTCAATATTGGATACTATCTAAAAATTCTTGGAGAATGATGAGTAAAAAATTGATAAAAATAGCACTTCTCTTCACACAAATCTTTGTTCAAATCTTATCTCCAAACTCGATCAAGTGGATTCACTCCAGAAAAATGTCACAACAAGTGATCAAAAAGGAAAAAAAAAAAAGGAAAAAAGAAAACTATAACAAAGATGGTGTGTGACTAGATTGTATTGATGGTTTGTAGTGTTTTATTATTTGATGGGGTTAATAAAAAATTATTAGTTTAACCCAAAAAATTAAAAGAAACAGTCCAACTTTTCAAAAAGTAGGAGAGATAAAAGGAGTACTTTTTAAGAGGAATGTTACTCATTATCTCACACCACACACTTTATATATTTTAAAATTAATTTTAATTTTAATTTTGTTAAACTAATTGAATTGTTATACTTATAATCCATATATCACATACTTGTTATAGAAAAATTGAAAAAATAAAACAAAATAGGTGTAGTGCATGGTGCATTGGAATGATAAGTAGAATTATTCAAATTTTTAACATCTTTTACCCTCATATTTTGCAAGGCTTTGTGTAGTACTAGTCCATTCTTAGGCACGTGAAGGCAAAAATGTACCAATTAGAAAGGTGTCTTTACCCACATAATATGTAGGGCTTTCTTTGGTCCATAGTCACTAGTGACTTGAAACTAGGGCTATAATCGAGTCGAGTCGAGCCGGTTTTTGGCTTGCCGAGCTCGGCTCAACTCAAAATACTTGAGTTCGAGATTTTTTTTAATTTTTTGTTCGAGCTCGACTCGATAAGCTAAACTCTCAACTCGAGTTCAAGCTCGAGCTCGTCCCACAAATGAATTCGAGTCGACCCGAGCTCGAGCTTGATTTTTTTTTTAGAATAAGATTTAATAATTAATAAATAAATAAATAAATAAAAGAACTAATATTGAATTTATACAACTAACAAGTTGAACCTCTATTAAATTATAAAATTTTAAAACATTTATAAATAATTAATATCTAACTAGTTGATATTTATCCAAAATAACAATATATTATATGTCTACATATATTATTAATACATACACTTAATATGATAGCATATATCTATTTCATATATAGTTCCCACATATTAATATATGAAATTATTAAATTTATCAACTAATTATTATACAAATTATAAAATATACCCATGAAATATATTCACTATATAGACATAAGTAATTAGAATACATAATATATATTTAATTATAAAAGTGGTATTCTTATATTATTAGTTAATACATATATATATGCATAGGCGTATATATATATTTATTAATATATGAATGGGTTTTAATCGAGTCGAGCTAATGAGTCGACTTGAGCATAAACGAGTCTTAGCCAAGTCGAGTAAGTTTTGTCGGGTATGTGTCATTTACAAATCGAGCGAGTATCTGATTTCACGAACGAGCTTTTTTTTTCACGAGTCGAATTCGATTCGAGTTTAACTGAGCGAGTACCAAGCGGCTATCAAACAGACTGGTTCATTTACAACCCTACTTGAAACTCCCCTTGCTTCATTCCCTACAAAATCCGTAGTCACCAACTTCTTTGTCTTCACTTGCACAATAAAACAAAATAGGTGTAGTGCGTGGTGTATTGGGATGATAAGTAGAATTATTCAAATTTTTAACATCTTTTACCCTCATATTTTGCAGGGCTTTGTGTAGAACTAGTCCCTTCTCAGGCACGCGAAGGCAAAAATGTACCAATTAGAAATGTGTCTTTACCCACATAATATGTAGGGCTTTCTTTGGTCCATAGTCTCTAGTGACTTGAAACTCCCCTTGCAACAAAATCCGTAGTCACCAGCTCCTCCGTCTTCACTTGCACAATTTCATTGTTATAAATAAAATGTCACTCCTCATTTTCTATTGGGTATGACCCATGACAGGGCAACCGGCCTTCAACATTCTTGCTATATTTCTACATGTATAAAGTTTGTTTATTTCAATTTATAAAGTTCGGCTTCATTGAATAATTAATGTGAGATTTGGTATTTCTCCATAGCAATTGAGGCTGTATTAATAAAATATGGGATATAATTCATTTTTGTTTATAGACAGTCAATGTGTGATTTATATAATTAAAATGCACAATTACCTTTATAATCTACCCACTTTATATGAGTTATCCATATTTCAAAGGTGGGGACTGGGGTGTTTCATGTCAAATTTTAACATGAATTGGATACTTATTCATGGGGGCAGAAACTATAGAAAACTAAAGCCTCTTGCTTTCTACTTTACGAGCTACTTTAGCTAGTGGTGACCAAGGTAGCACATTCACAGAAATTATATTAATAAAGAAATGAACAAGAACAGGAAAGCAAGATTACCTACTGGAAGAATCCATTGGATGCTTTGATTCGAACTCGGCTCGAATAATCTGGTTTTCTTACAATCTCGATTAATGTCTCTGATTTTTCAGGTGTTCTTGCAATAGCTACTACATCGATCCCATTCCCATTGGTGTCCAGCCCCACCAACTGATTATTAAAGACCCTGGAATTGAATGTTTTCCTCATTGATCCTCCCTAACTGCAACAAAACAAAGAACACAATATGTATAATTGAAGTCAAATAATGTCCACTAATTAACCAGATCAAGACTTACTTTAAATGTCTCCCACCTTGAAGCAGCTGTTCTGTTTGCAACTATGAGGGTTCCTCCTCCAATTTCAGCACAAAGATATTTCCCAACACTACTGATTTGAATTGAAGCCCAGTTCCATTCTATATTCACAAAAAGAAAATTAGAAGGCAAAAAAATAAACCTTTGAAAGTAAGATATGATATGTAAAAGGGTTTTTCCCCAGGGGCTTTAGGCCCAGGAACGCATGCCCAAACGCAATAGGCCTAGGCTGACTGGATAGACCCTGGCCCACGGGGGCCCCTGGGCCCCAAAGGAAGAGGGACAAAGGGCACTCAAGTCCTCCCGCACTATCACTTGGCCCCAAAGGGATTGAATTGGCTGGTAGACCATATAGGCAGAATACTATTAATCCTTTAACAACAAGCAAAGAGGGAAGGGTGACTCGACGCATCATATCATAGATGGGACAGAGGGCCACGCCGCATTAAATAAGCATGGCTGGAGAAGGTATGGGGAGGACAGCTCCCCCTGTAGTAGGGCATGGGTACCTGACCCCAAAAACCAGGTATAAAAATGACTCACATGCATTGGGATAAGAGTTAGACTCTCTGAACTCTCTCTATTGGCTTAAACACTCTTCTAAGAATATATTGACTTCAGCATCGGATACTTCCTAGCCACCACCCCAGCGGCGTCTCGCGATGCTTGTTTTGTGTTCGCAAGCCTAAGACTGAAGACCTGACTTGTTGAGGGCCCAACACGACGTTAATAGTGTCGACGTCTGTGGGATTCTAAAATTTTTTTTACATATCTTTTGTATGCCTACGAGAACCCATTCTCAAACAGCTCGGGGGAGCTGCTAAGCATGGAAACGAGGATTGTGGAAATAATGCAACAAGAAGGAAAAGAGAATGAGATGTGTGATGTAGTTACCAACGAGTCGAGAGACAACGTGGTGCCACCAAAATGTGCGAATCTTGGCAATGCTGGAGGGGGAGCCAAAACTGTGAGAGAAAGGGAGCACATGTAGGGTGTTCTCCAGCCCCCGCCTGAGTATGCTCCAGCAGAAGGAGAGGTACGGGATGAGCACACACTTAGGAAGGTGGAGCCAAACGAACTGCTAGAGCTGGTCTTACTGGACTTGAGCTGCCCAGAGGCCACCACCAGGATCGACACCGGACTGACCCTCGAGATGAGGGCCGCTATGTAGCAACTCCTTATGGAACATCGTGACGTCTTTGCTTTGAGTCATGAGGATATGCTAGGGGATTGACCCAAAGATCATGCAACATCATTTGAGTGTAGACCCCAAAGCCAAGGGGGTAAGGTAGAGGTGTAAAAGCTTTAGCACAAAAAAGAATGCCACCATTGCCGTGGAGGTCGACCAGTTGCTCAGCAAGGGTTCATACGGGAAGCGCATTATCCGGATTGGCTATCTAATGTGGTACAAGTAAAGAAGCCGAGCGGCAAGTGGAGGATGTGTGTGGACTTCACTGATCTGAACAAGGCCTACCGGAAAGACTGCTTTCCACTTCCTCTCATTGACCTGATCATAGACTCAACAACAGGCCACTGCATGCTCAGCTTCATGGACGCCTACTCAGGGTACAACCAAATCTACATGAACCCGGACGATGAGAAGAAGACGTCATTCATCACAGACCGAGGACTATACTGCTACTTAGCCATGCCTTTTGGGTTGAAGAATGCTGGGGCCACCTACCAGCGATTGGTCAACCGGATGCTCACAGACCAAATTGGGAGAAATATGGAGGTCTATGTTGATGACCTATTGGTCAAAAGCGAGAACCCTAGGTAGCACCTAAATGAACTTCAAGAAGCCTTCGTGGTATTGAGGCAATCTCGGATCAAGTTGAACCCGGCAAAGTGTGCTTTCGGTGTGGGCTCTGGGAAGTTTCTGGGCTTCATGGTCTCGAAGCGAGGAATCGAAGCTAACCCAGAAAAGGTGGAAGCTATCCTCGATATGACTACCCCTCAGAGCATAAACGACGTCCAGAAGATCACGGGCTGGGTGGCGACCCTCAACCACTTTCTATCATGGTCCACCGACAAATGCCTGCCATTCTTCAAAGTACTATGGAAGGCCCAAAGTTAGAACGAGGAATGTGACGAGGTATTTGGTGCCCTAAAAAAATACCTCACTAGCCCCCTGTTTCTCAGCCAACCAAGATGCGGGGAGGTCCTAATCTTGTACATGTCTGTCTCCCCGCATGTAGCCTCTCGGCCTTGGTGCAAGATGAGGTGTGGTCCAGTGGCTAGTATACTACACCAGTAGAGCCTATAGAGGCACAGAGGCCAGATACCCACACTTAGAGTAGCTTGCCTTCACTTTGGTAATAACTACTTGGAAGCTTTAGCCCTATTTTTAGGCCCACCCAATCAAAGTCCTCACTGAAACCCATTGAAGAAGATCTTGCAAAGACTAGACGCCTTGGGCCGCCTCACGAACTAGGCCGTCAAACTAAGCGAATTCGACATCAAGTATGCGCCGCGTAACTCAATAAAGGGATAGGTCCTGGCAGATTTCGTTGTAGAATTCACTGGGTTCCCCGAAGAAGCTGACCATACAGAACCTATGAAGCCTTGGCAAGTCTTTGTCGAAGGCTCATCTTGTTGGGTTTGAGGGAGAGTGAGAGTGCATATCATTACGGACAAGGGCGAGGAGCACAACTACGTTGTTAAGTTGGCATTCAAAACTATGAACAATGAAGCAGAGTATGAAGCACTGTTCTTTGGCCTAACGATCACCAAGTCTCTAGGTGTCGAGGAGGTGGAGATTCGGGCCAACTCCTAGGTGATGGTTAGTCAAGTGCGAGGAGAGTTCGCGGCGAAGTGCAAGAAGTTGAAAAAATATCTAACGCTGATAGAGGCCGAGCACACTAGCTTCAAGTACTTTAAGATCTACTAGATCCCAAGGGTTGAGAACCACAAGATAGACAAATTTGTAAGAACAGCATCCGGGCAAAAGAATGCCCCGCTTCATGAACAAACAGTTTTTAGGACTATCGAAATGCCTGCCGTAGCGATCGAGGTGATGAAGATCAAACTGAGAGCACTAGCATGGGCTACAGACATCATCAGATATCTGGATGCCAAAGAAGTGCTCGACGACAGGCAAGGAGCTAGGAAGGTCCTGCGCCAAGCAGCGAGATACACCATAGTTGATGGCATCCGATACCGAAGAGGGTACAACACACATCTCTTGAGGTGCATCTCGACTGAACAAGCCCAACATGTGCTAATGGAGATACACGAGGGAATATGTGGCAACTACTCTGGAGGAAGGGTGTTAATGGGTAAAACAATTCGGGTGGGATACTACTGGTCGTGCACCCTAAAGGATGCCGAGAAATACATATGGAGATGTAGGAAATGCCAAGAGTACTCAAGGGTGCTCCATCGCTCGTCGGAAGAGCTGACATCAATCACCTCACCTTGGCCCTTCGCCCAATGGGGAGTTGACCTGGCAGGCCCTCTCCCCCCGGGCAAAAGGGGGTAAAGTTTGTGGTGGTTGCGGTGGACTACTTCACCAAGTGGGTGGAGGCCAAAGTGTTGACAACGATCACGACGAGTAACATCACTCGTTTCTTGTGGAAGAATGTTGTCTATAGGTTTGGCGTCCCCCCAACATCATCTCAGACAACAAGAGGCAATTTGACTCCGACCATTACTAGGACTCATGTTGGGACTTAGGAATTAGGTTCCGATACTCCTCCCTGAGACACCCCCAGTCCAACGGATAGGTGGAGTTGACCAACAAAACCCTATTGAGAATACTAAAGAAGACACTCAATGACCGGAAGGGAGCGTGGGTGGAAGAACTCCTTGTGGTTCTATAGGTGTATTGGGTTACAGTAAGGACACAAGGGAAACCCCGTTCACCCTCGCATACAGCCACGAAGCCATTTTGCTAGTTACAGTTGAAATTCCCACCTACAGGGTGCAACATTTTGAACAGTGCTCCAATGACCAATGGCTTGAGGAACAACTTGACCTGTTGGAAGGGATCAAGGAAGAAGCAGAAGTGACGATAGCAACTTACAAGAAAAGGGTAGAGCGTTGCTTCAACCAGAGGGTGTGCCCGAGATCGTTTAAGGTTGGGGACCTCGTGCTGAAGCAAACGAGGAGCATTACCCGAGACGAAGGAAAGTTAGGACTATAGCAGGAAGGCCCTTAAGTAATCTTCACCAACAACCGCCCAGGCGTCTATTGGCTTTGAGACTCCTAACAAAACAAGCTGCAACACCTGTGGAACACCGAGCACATACGAATGTTCTACCGATAAAGGCTTTGTGATTTGTAAATTTGAAGCTTGCTTTACTGACTATTGCATGCACTATGTTAATAGAAAATATGAATGTTTTAGAAATTGGATGTGTAAGCGGTGTCTCCACCAATTTGTAAATCTCCTCCGATGCAAATCTTTGTCGAGGCCCACCCTCGACAACTTACATTCCCAGTGATGTCAATGGTCGAGATCAAATCCAGTCAAGTATTGTCCGAATAGACTACCTCCCCGTGTGGGTCAACAGATAGGATTAACACCGGCTGTAGCCTGACTTTCCACACAGAGGAGAGCGGGCTCGACTTGTAAGCCCCCCAAATATCACCCCAACCTTGACATGGTGAAAAGCGGACAACTCCTCAGCCCTCCGACACTTACCTTCCCTACAGGATACCAAATGAATGGGTGTAATGCTTATGGCTGCTTGATCCCTCCCTGTGGGTATCAAAAACTTATCTTCCTCATGGGTGTCGACAGACAGGAGTGGGTTTAGTCAGGGACTGCCCAAATAGACTATCTCCCCATGAGGGTTAATAAGCGGGATTGTCCTTTGCTCCAGCTCGACCTCCCCTATGGAGGAGAGCGGGACAAGCCCCCAGCTGCCCGAACAACTTACCCCACCCTGCCATGACGAAGAGTGGGCACAACATCACCTTGGCCCTCACTTACCTTCCATGTGAAGACAATGGGTGAGAATGGGTTCAGTTGCATACTGTTTGAACAAGCTACCTCACCGTAAGGGTCAATAGATGGGACTAGCCAAGGTGGCAGCCTGAGCTCCCCCATGGAAGAGAGCGGGTCTGGCTTCTCGACCCCCCAAACATTACCTTGTCTCGGTCATGGCGAAGAGTGGATGACTCTTCAGCCCTCTGATACTTACCTTCCCTACGGGATGCTAAAGGGATGGGTGTAATGCCTATAGCTGCTTGATCCCTCCTGTAGCGAAGTGTGGGCCAGTCGTCAATTGCCCGACACCTCGTGGGCATCGACAAGCAAGAGTGGGTCCAGTTAAGGACTACCTAAACAAAATACATTCCTACGAGGGTCAATAGGCGGGACTGGCCTTCGCGCACGGAGGAGAGCAGGTCTGGTTTATAGCCACCCGAGCTTACCTCGTCACCGGCATGACGAAGAGTGGGTATAGCACCAGCCTAACTCTCACTAACCTTCCCTATGATGTCAACGGGCAGGAGCAGGTCCTGTCACAAACTACCCAAAAAAACTACCACCCCATGAGGGTCAATAGGCGGGACTAGCTACTGCGCTAACTCGACCTCCCCAACAGAGAAGAGTGGGTCCAGCCTTGGGGCTGCTTGAATAACTTACCCTATCCCTGTCGTGGCAAAGGGCTAATTACCTCCCCTAGAAGACCCAAAGGGGAGGGCGTGGTTTAAGGCACCCCTATCCTTCCTTGGGCGGAGTGCGGGATAGTCCCATGATTGCCTGACGCAACTCTGGAAAGGCCATGTCCTCTAATGGAATGCTCACAATTTCTACTACTCTCCAGCGAAATAGCTAAGGTTTGCAAATCTCGGTGATTGTTTACATTAACCAGGTTGATTTCTGCAGCGTACTCAAACAACCGCCAAGCTATCTGGGTGAGCCCAGCCTTTACTTGCCGCTCGGTCCCCTCTTGCCAAGCGCGAGAGTTAACAAGGCAAGTCCAGTCTTAACATGCTGTTTGACCTCCGTCAAAGCGTGAGGGTCAATGAGGCGACTTAGACTTAGCATGCTGCTCGACCTCCCTAGAAGGATCAGAGCAATCTCAACCTTTACATGCCCCTCGGTCCCTCTCGATTGGCAGGGAAACCGGCTAGGCGGGGTGACTTAAAGAGTTCCTAACTCCCCCTGTGGGGGGGAAGGTCGCCTGCCCGCAAAGGAAAGCAGGGTGTCAAACCCATTACTCCAGTAGCGCTGTCTTTTGCCTAGCATTCGACCTCTCTTCAGAACGAGCGAAGTATAAACATATGGTAACAAAGGAAAGACAACAAAATAAAAGAACATGAGCAAAACTATAGAGAATGCCTGCTCATTGATGACCGAAGTCTTTACAAATGGGGAGATTACAACATCTCTACAAGGAACCTTACAAGAAAGAAAGAACAGACGCATACATATGAAAAGGGAAAGTATGACTGACCCCAGAACACTGCATTAAATAAGCATGGCTGGAGAAGCTACAAGGAGGACAACTCCCCCTGTCCCAAGACATGGGTACCTGACCCAAGAAACCAGGTATAAAAATGACTCACATGCATTGGGATAAGGGTTAGGTTCTCTGAATTCTTTCTACTAGCTTAAGCACTCTTTTAAAGATATACTGACTTTAGCATCAGACACTTCCTAGCCACCACCTTGGCGGCCATCTCAAGGTGCTTTCTTTGTGTTCGCAAGCCCAAGACCGAAGACCCATGATGCTAACACGATACATTGTGAAGTAGTCCAATATATACAGATCAAAGAGTCCTTGTTGGGGATGCCATAAACATAGAAGGTTTAATCAATCCTTCTGTAACCAACTAACCTCCCAGATTAACAGCTTTTACTCGAAAACATGGATTTACACTGACTTAAAAAAAAAAAAATACATCATACTGAAAAGAAAGACTATCATGCTTAGTATTAGTAGTCTTGAATTGATCTCCATTTGTTATCTTGTTTTTCTTATGGTACTATTTAAGGATTAAAGAGTACGGATACATAGAAGAGTCAAAAGTCAAGGAACTTCATGAGTAGTTAGGAGTTAAATGTTTTCTTGGTGGATAGTATATATAATTGGTGCATGCAGGAATTGTTAGTCGTTATTGTGAGGTTTGAACTGATTTAAACCATGTAATTGGGTGGTGAGACAGATTAGTGAATTGGAGTGCTTTATTTTTTGACTTTGCAGATTAACTCAATTCTACTTTTGCTTTGACACACAATAGGCATATATATACAAAATTACTTAAAATATACCATATAATAAATGTAGTTGGAAATGATAAGAAAATCTAAGATGGGACGTTACCACATTTATCTCTGGTATATAAAATTGCTTTGTTTTGGACACTACAACGCTGTGCCATCAACTTACTTCTGGATATGGATATATGATACTCAAAATATTAGTGTCTTTATTGGTTAAAATGCGATTGAGTGCCAAATATAGTCCAATCCAATATACGAAAGTGGGAAAAAAACGTTTGATACAAACTGAAGAATAGCATCCTAACTTTCTCAAATAAAAACTCAATTATAAAAAACAGAAAGTATCTTCTATATTCTACCAAATAGGAGAAGAGTACAGTTATCCACATGCTTGTCAAGACTTGGATGATAGCTTTTCTTTTAAGAAGTTGATGACAAAGTTTGACTAGACAGCCAAACTTGACTTGAATTATCTTCACAATTTTTGATCACTCTCTCTGGCGATGATAGGGGAGGCCTAGAAGGTATTTGTAAGTGTTCAACTTCTCCTTCAAGCATTTGTAAAACTTTGTTCATAGCAGGACGATTACTAGGATTCATTTGTATACACCATAATGCGACAATGATCATTTTCTTAACAATCTCTTTCTCCTCTTCAGTGGCACATTCTATTTCAATATCTTTCCCATCATTGAATTGATCGTACACCCAGGTAGGAAAGTAAATCTGGCTTGAATGTTCTACAAAAGCATTTAAGTTCTTTCTTTTGCCCACCATTTCCATCAACAACATTCCAAAACTATAAATATCAGCCTTGTATGAAATACCTCCAATGTTTTTGTAGAATAATTCAGGAGCCATGTATCCCAATGTCCCTCTTGCAGCAGTCAAACAAATAGTATTGTCTTCTATCGGATATAGTTTTGCTAAGCCAAAGTCAGAAACCTTAGGGATAAAATTCTCGTCAAGAAGGATGTTGTGAGGTTTGATATCGAAATGCAAAATTTGCATGTCACATCCTCGATGTAAATACTCAATCCCACGAGCCACTCCTAGAGCAATATTATATGTTTTCTCATTGTCTAGGAACATACTTTCCTCCGACGAAAAAATGTATTTATTTAGAGATCCTTTGGGCATGAAGTCGTATACAAGAGCACGCTTTGATCCATGAACGCAATAACCAATGAGTTGCACCACATTAACATGATGAATCCTTCCAATAGTTGACACCTCATTGATAAAATCTTGCCCATTTGTTTTTGACTGGCCTAACATTTTTACAGCCACAAGATATCCACTTCGAAGTGTTCCTTTAAATACTGTGCCATATCCACCTTCGCCCAACTTTTCTCTAAAACCTTTGGTCATTTTCTTAATTTCTGAGTAGGAGTAACTTATTGGCATGAGGTTATTTTGGCTTTGCAGAAATTCTTCAACAGCGTTGTATGCGGATAAGTGCCTCCTTCGCCATTTATATATCAAAAATGCAATCACAAATGGAGTGCCTAACACACTAAAAGATATACGCCAATCTGGAAAGAAAGTCATAAAAGTAATTATAAGAAAGTGATCATATAGTTGCAGTACAAGTACTCTACCTGTTGTCACCATTATGTTATATTTAATGTGGATTGCCTAACACCCTTTTAAATTCTTGTGGTTAGGAATAGTACTATTTCTATTTAATGTCGATTTAATATTATTTACGTCTAACTATTTTCTTGTCTCATAGTTTAAGGAACGATTTACTAAAACTATTAAAAGAGATAAAAGCAAGAGATAAAGATTCTTACCGAGCAGGAATCCAATTATTACTTCTATTACAACTGCAAAAGTGGTTATAAAAAATATTAATATCCATAAAATATTAGCCAAGAATTTAAGTAAAAGAAATAAATGTGCAAACATGCATGCTTAGAATGCATTCATCGTTAGTGAGATCTAAAAAGAAGGTATAATATTAATCCAACAGTTTGAGATCCACGAAGCAAAACCCATCCAATTATATATTATGCGTCTCATATCTTTCTAAGTGAGATAGAAAACTCACAAAAAAATGGGGAATGTTGATAATCTGCTATTGGAATGTAACGACCTGCAGGTTTGACCAAAAAAAAAAAAAAAAAGAAGAAGAAAAAAGTCAGTGCGTCAGCATCTGAAATCAACAATCAACAGTTGTGTCGGTTATCCACCAAGAATTAAGTTTTTGTGATCTTAAAGATAAATTCAACAGAAGCTCAATATTGGTACTACTAATTAATTAGTCGGAATCGGGCAATAGAGGAATGTATAACGTACGTAGGAGGGAAAACAGGAAAAGATTAAAAGGTTAAATTACAGTACCTACAATCATGCATCTTAATTAAGCTTTCATACCATGCGAAATCACTACTTATATATTTTAAAAGGTTAAACTTATAAAAAGATGTAAATTTAAGTATTTATATTTATTAAAATACATAGTTTGACATTTAAGACATGTTGTCTTTATATTCATTAATTGTTCATCGATAAGATGATGAAGAAAATAGTGTTGGTGATGAAGTGATTGGTAGACGATACTTCAAACCTAGAGCTATGATCATAATGGGTTGATAATCAGTTAAAACTAACAAAGGGCTAATAATAGGTTGGGAAATTGAACCCATAATGGGCTACATATGACATTAATGGTCAACTATAGAATCAAAATTAATAGACTAAAAATGGGACTGTGACTTCAATGAATGCTCACAATAGACTAAGATCTAATAAAAAATTTCGAGAGCTAATAAATATACTTCAATGCATGAATTTGAAATGAACATGGTTGAATGAAGAAGAAAATCTTGTGAGAGGCACATATGATATAAGAACTTTGAGTTTTTTCTTCTTCAATCTTTTTTTCCCTTGGCTAGAATTTGATTTCTTTCAATTATGGAGCAAAGAGGAATCACTACTAGACAGGGTAGAACACTACACTTCTAAAAGACTAAAATGGTGACAAGTTATGTTCCATTTAATTAATACATGATGATATACATTGGAAAGCGTAGGGTGATTTTAATAATATTATATTATTTCAATCTTTTCCTCTAGAGACGAGTGCTAGAAGGAATAATTAATGATCTGTCGATTAGTTTATTTCATTAAAAGAAATACTTTAGCCATAAATATTTTCATTAATATTGGTACGTTTCTTCAGATTGAGTTTACTAACCATGAGTGGAGAACAAGGATGCAGAACAGCGTGCTAGAGGTAGTGAGCATAAAATCTATATAGATTTCATTAGTTTGGAATGCTGATTATTATTGGTGAGATTGTATTTTTGAAGCACTTAGTGTGTGTGTGTATATATATATATATATATATATATATATAGACCATTACATTTCGAGGCACACATTAAATTCTTAATCGAATGTGTGCACAAGTTATAATTTCCTGTTGAATCGTGATCTGATTTGTTAGAATATTGCCATATTTATGTACACGAGAAATATAAGTTCTTCTCTCTTAATTCCTTTTTAACTTGTTATTTATCAAGGTATTTGAGCCCCCAATTTCTTAGTGTCTTTATAACGTTTCTCCTTCATTTGTGATAAATCTCATACTCAACGTGTTATTTGATAATCTTTTCCATTCACCACACGTTCTGAAGGCATTTTCTAAGCCTTGAATGGATCGCTACCCTCATGCTCATCACCAATCACATTCATCGGTTTGCACTCATGCACTGTATCACTTGTATAGTTGTCCAATTTTCATAAACTGCCACCATAGATTGATTCCTTGAACTCTTGCGATTTTCTTGGTGCAAAAGTCACTCCATTTTAGCCAAACTTGCACTGCAAAAGTCACACCATTCTAGCCAAACTTGCACTCTCACGCGCTGTCACAAGTTCCAACGCCCCCCGAACACCTCTCCTTCATCTCACACACAGCTCGGTTCACTCTCAATCTCTCTCTCTCTCTCTCTCTCACTTCGCTCTGTCTTCTCCTCATCATGTCGCAACCTGTCATGCATAGCCTCTACCAAGGCCTTGTTGACTTTTGCTTATTTGTTAGTCCCACATCGGTGGGATTAATAAAAATGGCATAGGCCATGTATTATAAATAAGAGGCTTAGCCTCTTAGTTTAAGTGTACCAGTTGAAAACTTATCTAGTAACTTTTGACTTTAGTTAAATTCCTCTATTAACCTTTTGTAAAAGGGTAAGAGGTGTAAAGTTAAAGTTTTACTAGTGGGGTAGCTTTGTGGGTGTGGTGAGGAGAAAAATTGTGTGATTGTAACAATTTTTCACATAGTGAATTTTCTTCTCTGGCTCTGGTGGTTTTTCTCCTGTTTTGGAGTTTCCACGTAAATTTCTTGTGTTGTTATTATTTCTCTATTTTTCTTGTTATTCCTACAAAGGGTAGATCCTAGGGGGGGTGAATTTGGAGGTCCAAATTCCCAACAATTGGTATCAGAGCCACTAGGTTCTTGTGTGGGGTGAAGCTTTGGTGTGGTAGTGTGGATACGTACAGTCTAAGGAGGTTCTGTCTAGGAGATTGGAAATTTTAAGTGTGTCCATTGTGACCCTCCAATCTTTCCTGGGAACTGACTTAGTGAGGTACTATTCATTTCTACAGTAAATTCATCAAAGCAATGTCAGGAAGTAGGCCTTCAAATCTTGTAAAATTTGAGGTGGAGAAATTTGATGGGAGAATCAATTTTGGCTTGTGGCAAGTACAAGTCAAGTATGTCTTGATTCAATCAGGATTACACAAGGCATTGAAGGGCAGACCAGCACCTGAAGTCAGCACTGGTACTAGTGTGACTGGTGAAAGGAGCAGATCTAAAATGAGCGATGAAGATTGGGAGGATCTGGATTTGAGAACAGCAAGTGCGATACGTCTGTGCTTGGCCAAAAATGTTCTTGCAAGTGTGCATGGAATATCTACGGCAAAGGAACTCTGGGAAAAACTTGAAGAGTTGTATCAGACGAAGGGCGTCTCAAATCGTGTGTACCTGAAGGAGCAGTTTCATACACTGCGAAAGTGAAGGTACAACTATTTCAGATCATTTAAGCGTTCTCAATGGCATTGTCGCTGAGCTAGAAGCTATTGGAGTTAAAATTGATGATGAGGATCAAGCCTTGAGACTCATCTGGTCTCTTCTACCTTCCTATGAGCACATGAAACCTATTTTGATACATGGGAAGGAGAAAATAATTTTTTCAGAAGTTACCAGTAAAATCTTTTCTGAAGAGAGAAGACTAAGTAGTGGAAGTAATGTTCCACTTGAGAACTTAGCGATGGTAGCAGCTGGAAATGGGAAGATGAAGAACTCCATGAAGAAGAAAGTAGTCTGCTGGGGGTGTGGACAATCTGGGCACGTCAAGAAAAATTGTTCAAGAGCTGGAGCAGGTTCGGCAAGTGGCTCCAAGTCAGTAAATGGAGATACTGATATTGATGCTAATATTGTGTCTCTCTCCATGGAAGATTTTGATCTTTAAAAAGAGACATGTACATCCTCATGGCATGCCGCTAATTCCCAAAGTTGCCATGATAGAGGATGTGTTAATATTAGCGGGTCCACGAGTTTGCACACAGGCATTGGTTTGGCATTGATGCAGGGTGTGTGGTGGAAATTCATGTCGATGGCTGATGAACTTCCAGGAAAGCCAAACGTGGAAGTTACACCATAATTTTCAGCAAGGTTGTTTTTCGACATGGGCCGAAGTGAAATGCTTGGAATTGGTTTATTCTAAGTGGGTATGCTTTTATGGTAAAGCATGATAGCGAAAGCTATGAAGATCTTCATTGAGGTGGAGCTTGGCTGTGGGACTAGTCAAAGTCGCAAGGTGGAGATTGTTGACTTTTGCTTATTTGTTAGTCCCACATCGGTGGGATTAATAAAAATGGCATAGGCCATGTATTATAAATAAGAGGCTTAGCCTCTTAGTTTAAGTGCACCAGTTGAAAGCTTATCTAGTAACTTTTGACTTTAGTTAAATTCCTCTATTAACCTTTTGTAAAAGGGGAAGAGGTGTAAAGTTAAAGTTTTACTAGTGGGGTAGCTTTGTGGGTGTGGTGAGGAGAAAAATTGTGTGATTGTAACAATTTTTCACATAGTGAATTTTCTTCTCTGGGTCTGGTGGTTTTTCTCCTGTTTTGGAGTTTCCACGTAAATTTCTTGTGTTGTTATTATTTCTCTATTTTTCTTGTTATTCCTACAAAGGGTAGATCCTAGGGGGGGTGAATTTGGAGGTCCAAATTCCCAACAGGCCTTGCTCCACAGGTCGCTACTGCCATTGTGAACAATAGAGGTCGTTGCACTACATGCACAACCACTCCATTCTTGTTGCACTTCCCCGTCAACAAATCCAACAGATCACTTTCACAAGACTAGTAATACACTCTCTTCCTTTATATGTTAAGATAGTGACCGACTTGTTTTGTGGAGTGATTGGACAATTCTAGGAATTTTGTGGAGTTTGAATTGTGTTGCTTGGTGGATTAATGGTTTGGTTGTTGTAATGTTTCAATGAGGTTGGATGAGATTTGGTTGTTGACTTGGAGATGGAAGTAAGTGGGTTGAGGTGAAGCATTAGTGAATTCAATTAGAGTACTTGTAGGTCGATTGGTATAAAAATGTGTTTTTGAAATTTGGTTGGTTGGTGATAAACTAGTGGCTTCTGTTTTGAGTGCAATTACTTGGTAATAAACTGATTTATGTTCTTCTTGGCCATCTGCAAAATGCACAACCCTGCCATGAGGTAAACTTGGCTTCTGTTTTGAGTGTACTCATTTTGGTGACAAAACAATGATTTATATCTTGCTTAGCTAATTGCAAATATGCACAACCTTGGCACGACAGTAACGATGGTCTCTGATTATGTTTTAGATGTTGTTTCAATATCTTGTACTTGAGGTCTTTTTATATATTATTATTGTAATGAAATGTTTTAAAAATACTACTGCTATATTTTTTGAAACTATATGTTTCTGCATTATATAGCTGGTTTATGTTTACATTAGTATAGGTTTTCTGCTTATTCAGTCGGTGGACTCACCCCTTTATCTCCACCATATTTTAGTTGAATTTGAGGGTTGTGACAGTCTTAGTAGCTAGATGGCATGTGAGGATTATAAGAGAAATGTGAGATAAGTGTCAAGTAGCATAAGTGGATTTGTCTAAGTTAAAATTTTTTTTGCTAATATTTAGTTTATTATACATGGAATAATTTTTGCGACATTTGATTTTAGATGACTTTTTGACAGTTTTGTATTTAAGTTATTATTATGGACTTCAGGTAATAGGGCTCATCCTAGATGCTGGGGTGTGATAATGGGCCTTTCAAAGCTTTTGTTTGAATTTATTTATGTTTTTAGCAATTCTACTTCTTGTAATGTATTTTATTATCCTCAATGAAAATATCTGTTGTGAGATGTTTTAAGTGACTTCACAGAATTTTATCAAAATGAAAAGACCATTAACACGTGAGACGTACGTTAGCTTGTGTGATTGGAGATATAAAACTCGTCAACAGTTATATGTGTATATATATTATAAATATATTATACTTTATTTATATAAATAATGTTAGAAACTTAGGCATGGCATGAGAAAGTTACTTTTTAAGGTTGGGGCCAACTTCTAGATCGCACATTTTTTGTCTGCAGAAATCATTTTCTGTATATTGTGTATGTATATATATGTATAATATGTATGCATGCATGCATGCATGTGCACAGTACATGTAATTAATATATCTTATCTTATCTGCAAGTTTAAACTATTTTCATGTTTCATTGCTTACAAGATGAAAGAAAAATAGATGACAGAGGTACAGAACATTCTTACCGGTGGTCCAGTATACAATATATGCAGCTGGAAGATCTGCAGAAAAGAAATAAAGGTAGGTACTGTTCAGTTAAGTTATATAGAAACTAAAAAGTGATTTAAATAATTGAAACAGTCCAGATTTAACGAAACTGTATAAACAGCTTTATGATTCATTTATGTTGTCAATAAATAAATGTAAACAACTTTTGAGCATGAATTGAATACCAAACCTTAATTTGTTGTGAGGGACATATATAATAGGGTGCTTGGAAAGAAAATTTTTCAGAGAAATCAACTCGATAAGAAAACTGACCGACACATTATAATATAAAATCACTTTTGTAACACTAGTCCTATATATATATATATATATATATATATGGAGACGGCTACGTTTGGAACATGGAAGCAACTGAGTTTATCTAAGTCGAGTTTAAATTTAAGCATAACTTAACATCCAAATATATAACTCTAATCACTAAACATTACTTAACTTAAGACCTATTTACATGTAGGACGCATAATTTTTTTCAATTCAACACCTCTTTATATACTGTACCAATAACTTTTTTTAACTTTCTATAAATACATTTAAATTCATCTTAATATATAAATACATCTAAACTCATCTTACGTGGACGTCACAAAACTCACTCAACCTTTTGAATTAACTATTATTTATAAAAAAACTCAACTCAACTCAACTCAATGTAGCCGAGGTAATTTCAAATTTTCATTAAAGAAGGGAAGCTACTTATTTAATAAATTTGAAATTTGTCCTTTTATTTTATTAATCATTGTTTCTTAAATGGAAAAGAAGTTTAATTAAACAGTTTGAGATCACTTATGCCCACGCAAAACCGTACCTAGCTAGCTACGTTGTGTTACTACATACTAATGAACCTTCAATCTGAAATTCACTGTTTAGATGATTCTCTTAAGGTGGCACCACCACGCAATGTCACGTGATTAATTTATTAAAAATAAAAAATATAAACAATAAATTCAAACCAAAATTAAGTTGGGTGTCTGAAAATATAAAAAGAGTAATACTGAAATTCTACATCTCTTTGCACTTTTTGTGTTTATATTTTTAATTTATTTTTAATAAATCACATGACATCACATGGTAGTTCCATGGCAAGAGATCAGTCACATGGTAGTGCCCTTTTTAGACGAAGTAATTTTTTTAGCTAGTTTCTTCATAAATTTGAAAATTGTCCTTTCATTTTGTTCATTTTTTTCTGAGATCGATGTAAAAAAGTTTTAATCCAACAATTTGAGATCATTGATGCCCGTGTACAAGGTTATACGTACCAGCTTGTGTTACCGACAATCAGTGCTATATTATACATGATCTAACATCTTATATATAGAGATAGAAAACTCACCTACAATATATCTTATAACATATGGCAGATCTCGTAAGAAAGTAGCGAAAGTAAATCTGCCTGCATGGTTTGACAAAAAATGATATAACATTAGCGTCTAGAATCTTCAATTAAAAATCAAGTCATTATAATGCTAGTTAATCAGAACTGTAGAAAATGGGTTGATAATAGGTCAAAGCCAACAAAAGGCTAATAATAGGTCGAAAGCGATTGAGCTAACACTACAACAAAAATGATTTTTTGGGACGAAATTACTTTGGGACGAATTGAAAATCGTCCCAAAAAGTGGGATTTAGGAACGAAATTTGAATTTCGTTCCAAAATGACGATGGTTATGCCATACCGTTCGAACGCGTTCGAACGGTATTCTTAGGGACGAATATTTTTGTCCCAAATAAGTTAACCGTTCGACCGTTAATGATTAACCGTTCGAACGTTTAATTTTCACCGTTTGAACGTAATATTGGCGCGATAGGCAAAATTATTTTGGAGGGAAATTGATAAACCGTTCGAACGGTTAATATTAACCGTTCGAATGATGCATATTCACCGTTCAAACGTTATTTGAATCGTTCGAACGGTGACAGAGTTTTAATTTTTTAAGTTTTTTGCCAAATTATATTTAGATTAACTAGTAATTATAAAAAATTGGTTAATTAAATAATATGAATAATCTAAATTAAGAATTAGTTTAGAAAATATAAAACAATACCATTGCATATAACTTAAATACTGAATTTACAAAACACAAAATATTGTCCATACAAAAAACAGGAAATAAATAAATAAAATTTATCATAAAGTAATTAAGACCCCAAGTCTTTGCACACTTCCTCGACTGCAGCTATACGTTCCTCTATTTGTGTCAGTCGAGTACTGATGGTGACCTGAGTCGCAGACATGGCAGCAAACTCTGTACGAAGCTCAGACACAGCAGAATGGATCTCCATACGCACTGCATCGATCACTGCTGATGTCTGCTCGCTGATCGCTGCACGCACTATGTCAGCCATCTCCTCACGAGTAACACTGTGGACTGATGCCTCGGCCCGTGTAGATGTCTCTGCAGCTGCAGCTGAGACTCCATGATCTCCCGGCTGTGCATCTCTGTGAGGATCAACTGGTTCTGGAACATGTGCACGAAAACGCAGTCTCGAGTGTCCCGTGCTGCGTGAGAGGGTGGTGCTGTTTATCGGTCCCATCGGCTCCCGTTTACGCTCAGCAACATCTGGCACAACACCAGCACATAGTAGATATCGGGTGATCAGGACTCCGAATGGTAGTATATCCATCGAAATGTACCGAGATTCTGATCGAATCCTATCGAATATATATCCCACCAAGTCGATAGGAATGCCACGAGCGACCCGTATCATAAATTTCGTCCGATCAATGCCAACTTCTGTCTTGTGCTGCCGAGGGTCAATATTATTGGCAATTATCAAATTTAATATCTTAAAGAAAGAAGATAAATCTGCCTGTTTGATGCTCTTCGTCCCGTCATACGGTGGAGCATCTGGACCGACAACCAAATCCCTCACCTCGTGATCAGCAAGGGTATCGACCTCATCAGTATAAACTGATGCCTCCTCCTCAGCTGTCTCCGCCTCAACTGAAGGATCAGACTCTCTAGGCACCACATTCGGATATGCATCTGGCAGCCTAGGAATACCGAGATGCTCAGCAAGTCCATCTCGTGAAAATACAACGGGTACTTCTCGGACAGTGATACTGTAGGCCCCAGAATCATCTGCGCTGGCACTGCCGAGTTCTCTATAGAACTCAGCAACAATGTCAATGTAGGAGACTGGCTCCCATGCTTCCTCCCGTTCATCCAAGATAGGTCCCCAACCACGATCACTGAATATTGAGGGCAATGAATGACCCTCCCAGATAAGACTCTGGAAATCAGAAATCTTCACTGGTCGCTCCAGTGAAACTGTCCTCTCCCGAACTGGACCACTACTACTCTCACCAAGATTGCGTCGCTTACGTGCCGGTCTAGAAGTAGACATTATAATCAACCTGAAATTTATAATTACAAACTAGATATATAACATTAACAAGAAAAATACAATAAAGAACTATTTACAGTAGTTTGAAACAAACAGCAATTTAATAATATTTGCCATTCTGAACAACATTATCAACAATAAATATGTCACTCAATATCAATATTAATAATATAAATATAATATTAAACACCGTTCGAACGTTTACCGTAACGGTCGAACGGTTACAGACAAACCGTTCGACCGTTTAGTTATATCGTTCGAACGATGTAACTTAACGGTCGAACGGTTACAGACAAACCGTTCGACCGTTGATTTATATCGTTCGAACGTTTACTGTAACGGTCGAACGGTTACAGACAGACCGTTCGACCGTTAAGTTATAACGTTCGAACGCTAAGCATAGCGTTCGAACGATATTCGTTATATATTATAGAAATAAACATTATATATATGCATGTGATACATATAACCCTATGCTATGATACCATATATATGTTATATATAATAGGTTAATATATGTAGTACTTGTTGATTATATTAGATGTAATATGATATTTTATACTATATATGTTACTAAACTATATAATATATGTTTGATTATATATTATATAGTTATATTACTATGGCTCTAAACTATAGTATATTTAGAAATTATTATATTTAAAGGTATAGTGCAAAAAAAATACAATAAGCAACAATATAATTAAACGTTCGAACGGTTTACTATTGGCGTTCAAACGTTTAATAGTACGTTCGAACGTTTATATTAACGTTCGAACGTTAAATTAGCGGGGGAAATTATTCCTGCTAATCGATTTGACGTTTGAACGGTATAATATAACCGTTCGAACGTTAATTATTAGCCTTCGAACGTATATTTTCACGTTCGAACGTCAAATCGGCGGGGGAAATTTTTCCCGCTAGTCGATTTGACGTTCGAACGTTCATTAAACAACCGTTCGAACGGCAATGTTCTGCATTTACACGACAGAACCTCACAATCTCGGACTCGTTTCAGTCGACCGAGCATCACTCCCACGCTCATTTTGTTCCAACCAACGCCATTATTCTTCAATCTAGCCCTCAAATATTACAAACTCCTATCAATCTCTTATATTTTCGGATTAAGAGGTTGTTTTTACCGTTTGGTGAAGAGTTTTTACCGTTTGGAATTTTTGAAGCTTTATCTCTCCAAATCAGGTATTCTCCTTAAATTTGACCTCATTTTAGTTTTTATATAAGTGTTTTCGTTTGCTTACATGAGTTAGTCATATATTTTGCTATCTTTTGATGTAATATGGACTGTATTACTTGGGGTTTTCGGAGGTTGAAGACGAGTGATTTCTGGATGTAAACCGTTCGAACGGTACGTGTACCGTTCGAACGACTGTATAGGAGATCGAACGGTCACGAACACCGTTTGAACGATTTCTTGGGCAGTGTTAAAATAATTAACATTTTAAATGCAGGAGTGTAATTAAAAATTAAATATATATAATCTACATTTAATAATACTTAAATACTTAAAAGATTCAAATAATCAAATGAGAATGAATTAAATTACAAATCATCTAAGATTTGTTACAAAACTTAATTATTTATGATGTTGAATTATTTGTTTGATACATGTTAAATATTGGCATATCTTATATTGCTTGTTCATCAATATTAGCCTTAGACCCGTTCGAGAGTTATCAATCCGCCTTAATTGAAAGATTGATAACTCTTGAATTGTCCAGAGTGGACAGTTTGGAATTGTAAGATCATTCTCGCAAACTATCGAGCTATATCTGTTATACGTCCAGCATTAAGATTTTGGCAGATTTATCCCTTGTTCTCCGGATATGCAGTTTCGGTGATGTTGTATCGACGATGGATAAGTCGGTGCACACAACCAGACGAGCATATTTGGAGAACTATGGGGATATGCTGCCGAAATTTTGTTGGGCGTGACAGATTATAGAGGATAGGTTTGCGACTATGATCTTACAGTTCCGAATGGGATAGGACCAACTACCCGGTGTAAGGTGGCATACTCCTTGATTGATACATGATACATGCTTGTTTGTTGATGCACACGTGCTTGTTTATAATGAAGATAGTCAGCATGGATAAGAGTTGGATGCGAGTTAGCGATCGTTTGGGTCAGAATTACAACGTATATGCTGAAGGTGTTAAGAAATTCTTAGAGTTTGCATTGGGTACATGTGATAGTGATGGACGTATTAGATGCCCATGTAATACATGTAGGAATTTGCGCTCTCATAAGATAGACTTGGTGAGAGAGCATCTGTTTGTAAAAGGTATTGACAAGGGTTATACTGATTGGGTCTTACACGGGGAACCATATCCAACTTCATTCGATACTCCACATGAAGAAGAAGCTATCGATGAAGATGTACAACCAGATGTTGTTGGAGATGAGTATGATGAGGATATGGAAGAAATGTTAGGTGACATCGGTGCGGGAATGTTTATGAATGAAGGTGGCACGGACACATCAAGTTCAAATGATGGGGGTCATAATACTTTTGCACGATTGTGGAATGAGTCACAACGTGAGCTATATCCAGGATGCAGAAGACACAGTAAGTTGTCATTTACCGTAAGACTGCTACACATAAAATCAATGTGCCGATTATCAATTAAGGCTGTCAATATGTTACTCGAGTTGTTTAAGGAGGCACTGCCATCAGATAATACACTTCCTCGTAACTTCTATGAAGCAAAAAAATTGAAACGAGGACTTGGATTTGATTACAACGTAATACATGCATGTAAGAATGACTGCATATTATTTTGGCAAGAGAATGAGCAGTTGAACGAATGTCCCATATGCCACGAGTCAAGATGGACATCTGACAAACAAAATGTGCCGCAAAAGGTAGTACGCCACTTTCCATTGACACCTAGATTACAACGATTATATATGTCACGTGCAACAGCTGCAGACATGATATGGCACTCATCAGCCAGAGTTAGAAACGATGATATTTTATCACATCCTGCTGACTCTCAGGTGTGGAAGGAATTTGATAAGGAGCATACATGGTTTGCAGAAGAACCACGTAATGTGAGACTTGGGTTGGCAACAGATGGATTTAATCCGTTTGGGAACATGAGTACTAGTCACAGTACTTGGCCAGTCGTACTTATGCCGTATAATCTACCACCGTGGAAGTGTATGAAAGATCCATATTTCATGATGAGTTTGCTCATTCCAGGTCCGAGATCGCCGGGAAATGATATAGACATACACTTACAGCCATTGATTGCAGAATTGAAAGATTTGTGGGAGAATGGGGTTGTCACATTTGATTCATCAACAGGCAAGTCGTTCAAGATGCATGCTGCGGTTTTATGGACAATAAATGATTTTCCAGCATATGGAAACTTGTCAGGTTGGAGTACTAAGGGGAAAATGGCATGTCCAACATGTAACAAACATACTAAATCTGAATGGCTCACTTACGGGAGAAAATTATGTTTCATGGGTCATCGTCGATTTCTACCTGGTGATCATAGATGGCGGGGAAATTCACAAATGTTTGATGGTACTGTTGAATGGGGCCAACCTCCACCATATTTGTCTGGTGAAGATTTACTTGCACAATTTGTAGATGTTGGTTGTAATGAATTTGGTAAAAAACAACGAAAGAGAAAACGAGCTACTTCTGAGTTGAATTGGACTAAGAAGAGTATATTTTTCGATCTTCCATACTGGTCAAAGTTAAAATTACGGCACAGTCTTGATGTTATGCATATTGAAAAAAATATATGCGAATCCGTATTGGGAACATTGATGTCAATTGAAGGAAAAACGAAGGATACATTAAACTCAAGGAAGGATTTGAAGCGGTTGGGAATAAGACCGGAAATGCAGTTGCAAGAAAATGGTTCGTCCGTTTACATGCCGATTGGGTGGTATACATTGTCAAGGAATGAAAGGGCTACTTTTTGTGAGTGGATAATGAAAATTAAATTACCAGATGGTTATGCCTCGAATTTGACAAGGTGTGTGCGAACAAATGATTGGAAAATAACTGGGTTAAAAAGTCATGATTGTCATGTCCTTTTGCAGCGTATCTTGCCTATTGGTATACGTGGGTACTTGACTAGAGACGTGCGCGTGGCTTTGACTGAGTTGGGTTTATTTTTCAAAGACTTATGTGCACGGACATTAAATGTAGAAGCTTTGGATCGAATGGAACGGGAAATTCCCATCATATTGTGTAAGCTAGAAAGTATTTACCCACCGTCATTTTTCGATGTCATGGTTCACCTGGCCGTCCATTTGCCACGTGAGGCTCGACTTGCAGGACCAGTTCAGTATAGATGGATGTATCCCATTGAACGATTTCTTGGGAAGTTGAAACGAACAGTTGGTAATAAAGCTCGCCCAGAAGGATCAATTGCAGAAGCATATATTGATGATGAGTGGCATACCTTCTGTTCCAAATATTTCCACGGAGTTGACACTAGGTTTGATCGGCCAGAAAGAAACTTTGACGTTGACAGAGCAAGACAACGAAATGTGTTTTCCGTGTTTTCCCAACAAGTACGTCCACTTGGTGCAGTGCGTGGTTATGACTTATGTGGAAGAGAGTTTGAGAAAGCTCAGTGGTACGTGCTGAACAATTGCCCTGACATAGAGATTTACTTGAAGTAAGTATTAATCTTTTCTTAATTTAGTATTCGCTCATTTACTTTCGCAAAATTCTAATAATATAAAATACATGTCGTAATCATCAATTTCAGTGATCATATTAACATGCTCAAGGAACTAGGAGTAAATGATATAGACCGGAAACATGAAGAGGAGTTTCCGAGATGGTTTGAACAACGGGTAATGACATTACATATGCGACACTTCATTCAATACAAATAGAAAATATTGATTGTTTTTTTTATTGATATAATAGACGTTTTACTTAATATGTAGGTTGTACAAATGCATGCCAATAATCCAAACGATATATCAGATGAATTGTATGCATTAGCGCGTGGCCCATCGAGACGGGCTACAAGATATTCTGCATGTATTTCTCGTGGTAGTAGGTATCACACAATAGATCGAGATCATTATAGGAAAACACAAAATAGTGGTGTCCTAGTTGAGGGAAGTCATGATGGAGAAAATATTGATTTCTATGGAGTGATTGTTGATATAATTGGAATGAAATATTTGGGGGAGCTTGCAGTGTATCTGTTTAAGTGTGATTGGTGGGATTTAAGCAATCCTCGAACTGGAGTCCGTGATGATGAATATTTCTTGAGTATTAATACATCAAGAAAATGGTACGAGGATGATCCATTTATTTTAGCTTCTCAAGCATCTCAAGTATTCTACTTAGATGACCCGAAGTTGGGAACTCAATGGCGAGTAGTACAAAAATATGCTCCAAGAAATATATATGATGTTATCCCTCAGGCAGAAGGGCGAGATGAAGAAGAAGATGATGCCTCTACTCAAGAAGCATACCAAGAGAGTCAGCCCGTCTTTAATTTGTTTGTGGATTTGAGCCAGTATGAGATGATTCCATTGAATAGAGAAGATATTGAGGCTGAAATTGTTGATGCGACACTTGAGCAAAGTGTTGATTCATCTGAACTATCTACAGAAGATGAGACTGAATTGTCAAATGATACTGATACAGATAGTGATTGACGAATTATATTTTCACATTACGTGATGATGAGCACTATTTTACTTAATGAATATTGTATCAGTTTTTTGAAATTATGCCTCCGAAGAGAAAGGAAGTGCGCAACCCATCTCCACCTGTTCCTAGCTCTCCTTCAGACTCACCATTAGAGATTGACTCTACAGAACAAGGTAAAATTCTAATAGTCATAAAAGTTATTAATTAAGATTATAATAGAAAATTGATTATAATGTTATATATCATGATGACTTCACAGTACAATCTCGTCAAGGTCGAGGCACTACGAGAGGCGTGACGTTGGAAAAATATCGTAAGGTGGGTAAGATCAAAGTTAACATTCTTGATGAACATACCGGAGGCGAAGGACAACCAGCAGCTTGGCTTGCATCGCATGTGGGTGCTCTTACACGAACTTATGCACCTTTGGCAACAAGTTCATGGAAGAAAGTCCCCCAAGATGTTAAGGACCTTATCAAGAAGCGTTGTTTGGTAATGTTTAATAAATGAAATTTAATTGGACTTATAATTTTATTTTACTTTAAAGTTAGAATATTATAAATGATAATATTTTTGTCCAAACTTTTGTCTGTAAGGATGATTTCGAAATAAATTTTGGTCGGAGAGAGGAGCGTAAAACTGTGGAAGAGCTTATGAGTAATGCATTCCGCAAGTATAAGGCGAGGTGTCATGAGCATTATAATAAGTTTGAGAATAGTGAAGAAGCACGCCAACATCCTTTTCAAGATGTGCAACCTTCTGATTGGGAAAAACTTTGTGACATGTTTGAGGATTCATCATATAAGGTATAATTAATTTAATTATTTTAGTCCTATTTTTAATTTCGCTTTCTAATATTTTCAATTCTTATGTAGGAGCGAAGTTCTATAAACAAAACAAATAGATCAAAATTGAAGATTACTCATCATGCAGGCTCAAGATCTTTCCACCGCCTCTCTAAAAAATTGGTATTGCTATTCTTTCATTTGTATATAGTTAACTGAATATATCAATCATAATGACTTTATATCTTAACAAATCTTTATTATAGCAAGATTCAGATGCCAATTATGATCTGACAAAATTATATGCTGCATCACATACTAATCGTAATGGAGAGTGGAGTCATCCTGATGCCCGTGAAAATTATGTAAGTATTATAATTTGTTTTAAATAAATATATTTGAATATTTATGATGATATTAACTCTTTATCTTATGTGTAGGATAAAATGGTTGCCCTGCGTGCTGAATCTGCGTCAGATCAAAATTCCTCAAATACAGATGTTGAGATTTTTACACAAGTTCTGGGTGAACGTTCAGGATATTTGAGGGGTTTGGGTCGCTGTGTAAAACCTTCTCCCTCTTCCTCTTCTTCCGGGTCTGCCTCTATAGCTCAAGAGAATGCGAATCGTAGAATTGAAGAATTGATTGCAAAACAACAAGAGTTAGAGGCTCAATTGGCGAGACAAGGAGACATGGAGATGCGCCTCAAACAACATGAAGAAGAACAAGCAGAGTTCAGGAGAGATATGCAACTCCAAATGCAACAGCTTATGCAACAGTACAGGCCTCCAACCAACTGATGGTTTTTTACGTCTAGCTTATGACATTATCTAATTATGTATGAACAATGCTAGTTTTATGGTTATTTATTTCTTCGCACTTATTATAAAACTTTTGTGAGTAATTAAACAGTTCTTAATTTATATTTTTCAAATAATATGGATGTCTATTTAGTTTTTTTATAATTATTGGTTTTAATAAAAATAATATCCGTTCGAACGACAAAGTCACGTTCGAACATTAATGGGCATGCCGTTCAAACGATAATGTAACGTTCAAACGTCAACTCGCAAACCGTTCGAACGATACCAGATGCTCAAAAAACCGTTCAAACGCATGACATTACCATATCGTTCGAACGTTGATCATCACCGTTCGATCTCTTATACCGTTCGATCGTCTCATTTAACGTTCGAACGTATTTCTACTGATCGTTTGAACGTATCTTGATAACCGTTCAAAACAAACATTGACGTTCGAACGGTATATGAGAAGCATTCGAACGCCATTCTGGGACGAATTTTAACCGTGACAAAAAAAAGCATCGTTCGAACGGTATCGAACGGTCACTTTCAAAATCGTTCCAAAAGATATATTTTGGGACGAAATTGTGTTTTTCGTCCCAATATATCTTCTGGGACAGTGATGTTGGGACGAGCTTGGGACGAAATTTTTTCGTCCCAAAAAATCTTTCGGAACGAAATCGATATATTTTGGGACGAAAATTTTCGTCCCAAAATATGTTTTTTGTTGTAGTGTAACAATGGGCCACATATATATGGCATTGGCCAGCTATAGAATCAAAATTAATAGACTACAAATAGGACCGTGACTTCAAAGAATGCTCACAACAGACTAAAATCAAATAAAAAAAATGCCCAAAGCTAATAAAGATACTTCAAACGCATGAATTTAAATGAGACAGTTGAACCAAGATGAAAATCTTGTGAGAAATAATGCTGACAGAAGAACTTTGAATTTTATCTTCGTCAATATTTTTTTGGTGGAAGAAATTGAATGCATCGGATGCTTGATTGACCAGCACCGATTCAATGATTACTAGCTTAGGTAGTTGTCGTTCTCGCTCATGCATTAATAATTGGCTGATGTTTACCTAACTGAAAAAGATGAAAGAATTTACTTGCGATCTCAGATTTTGAATCAACTCCCTCCTTATAAATTTTGTTCAATTTTAATAATTAGAAAAACACATTATAATATAAAAGAAAACTAACCGACACATTATAATATAAAATCACTTTTGTAAAACTAGTCCTATGTAGACTAAGTAATCATCTTCGATTAAAAATCAGAAGAACTCCAGCAAATAAAAATATTAATTATAGCCCCTATCACGTATATATCCCTTTAAATTAGTATACATCAGTCAACATGATGAAAATCAACATATCCATCAGCACTAAAAATAGTAAAATTGATAACACCAATAAATATATCACCATGAAAATCAACCCTAGAATGTTTCAAATGACGTACGGTGCTAATCAGAATTCGGTCAAGGAAGAAGTACTTCAATAATTGCCAAACCAACATATATATATATATATATATATATTGTGACGAGATATATCTCCTTAGAGTTCGGATCTCAAATTTATTACTCACCCCATGTATCGCAATGAGGTTGATTATCGTCACCGAGGTAGCAATCATAGTATGAGCTGCAGCTTCCACAAAGTGCACTGTAGAACCATGAAAGCTCAAAACCATGTGAGAATACATTGCGGAGGTCAGTACATGAGGAAATATTAGGATATTCATTAATTTGTCCTGGCGATGTCAGAGACATTTGCTCTATCGTGCACGACTCCTCCATATCCATCACACTCATGTCCCGATTCTGATATCCAACAACAAAATATATGTACCTTTTGGAATATTGAGACAAAGAGGAGTTGGAAGCAGATCCAGATCCATTATTCATATTAGAACAATTCGTAGAAATCGAGACGAAATAGACAGAGGAACTCGGAGGCTTTTCACAATTCACAATAACCACAACTTGTGATAGTTTTTCTTTGAATTCTTGTGTTGTCGGGTTCGTTCGTACATATGTTGAATACGAATATCCAACATAATCCATAGGAATCAAACCACTTAGAAAAGAACCATAGTTTAGAAAAGAACGATAGTTTAGAAAATGACGAGGGATGAAGGAGTAATTATCCTCTTGAATACCTGCGTCTACAATTCGGATGGTATAGTTGTTGTAATTGATTTGGCTTACGTAGTATCTACTACCATGTAAAGATAACAACATAGGGTTGTTCTCATCACATGAGAGCTCATACCTTGCGTCTCCACATTTCGGTGGATCCCCTTTCAGTCGAAATGGATAGCTGATGTTGGAGATATTGCCACAGGAAGAAGGAACACATGAGTAGTTATCATGAGTATCGTCAAGACTAGAAGCTGGAGGAGGAAGCTGGAGGAAGACCAGAACAGTTATAAGGAGGACCATGAGTCCAGCAGGGAAGGCTGTCGTTCCTCTTGTCATCAACAATTAACAGAGAGAGCCAGAGAGGGAGATCAGAGAAAGAGAGAGGATTAGGGAGATCTAGAGGTCGTAGTTTCCACAGCGTACGTCTGTAGACAAACATTCAGGTACAGGAGGAGGAGTAAACATAAGCCCGCGTTCAAGAATTAATGTTCACAATAAATAGAATTGCATGGGTTGACGGAGTCAATTGTGATTACTGTGAGAGATGAGTCCAAATTAATTATTATTGGTAGTGGAAAGTGGTTTGTCGGCCAACTTGTTTACTACGAAATTATACAGATTGCGACTACTCATGATATTATTATAGCCACTTACCTTCTCGTGCCGATTCATCATTCAAATGAAGACGAAAACGAAATAGAAAATAGCTATTAATTATGCATCGTTTTATACACGCCTACCTTTTTGTTCAGAAATTCGATAAGAATCACGCGATCACACTCTTTCAACATTCAGGTACAGGATCACATTCTTTCAACCCAGTTTACACGCTTTCCCCCGTGATTTGCAGGGCTTTGTGTGGTCCATTCTCAGGCACGCGAAGGCAAAAAGGTACCAATTAGTCATTCGTTATCTTTGGTCCATAGCCATTCGTTATCTTTGTGTGGGGCCGGCCTTCTTTGGTCCATAGCCATTCGTTATCTTTCTGTGAAGCTTTGATGGGTAAGTTGAAAAACTGTGTTCCATGAATCCTGTTTTGTAGTTTCCATGATTGTTAAAATGTACAAGCTGCAATTTCTGTGTGCAGGACTAAAGATATTGTCTCTGGTTCTGGAATGATGTTCGAAGCTTTGAACAACTGATACGGTATTTTTTTTTTTTGTTGGAATTAGTATGATTGTTGGTATATCTGTTTGTACTAGGAAGTCTTACTGGTATGTTTGTTCGAAGTCCCTTACATGATTGTAATCGAGTTGGAGCAAGAAGTGATCTCAAGTTTTATTTGTTTGATTTTTACTTGACGCTGTCCTGTCTTAGCGCAGCAAGGAAATCACTAAGCGGTCCAGTAACTTGGTGACTTCCTTTTGAGTGAGGCTTAGAAGCTGTGTCCAACCTTGCAGTCGGTGGTTTGGGTGTTGGGTGTTGTTCTTTTACCTCTTCTTGCCAAGCATGGAGTCATGTGTGCCCAAATGGTGATCTTTTTTTTTTCCTATCCCTTGGTGGAGCTTGGGACTATGGTCTGCAATTTTACACAAAAATAGCTTGCAGTCACCAAGCGGTCTAGTAACTTGGTGACAATATTGGCCGACACATGGTTTCCCCATTTATATATAAAAAATGTTATCACAAATGGAGTGCCTAATACGGGGATTGCGGCCACATGCCATGCCATCCTAGAAAGAAAATCACCAAAATAATTAAAAGAAATTATAGTTGTTTGAAATGTCCCCATTTTGATTTGTTTGAAATTATAGTTGCACATTATAACTCCCTAACTTTCAAAGCTTTAATTTGTTGGTATTTGTTTATTGGTGAGCAATATTTCTACTTCTCATATTTCAACAAAATGAAAACATTTAAAATGTGATATGCTAACTAGTATAATTAGAAATATATAACACATCAACCGTTATATATATATAATATTTATTTATATATGAGAAAGTCACTTTTTAAACGTGGGGCCAACTTTTTCCAAACAATATTACATGCGGATTGCACATCCGATCCTATGCGTGAACAAATAATTTTCTGTATATATCTTTATGTTATCTGCAAGTTTAATATCATGTTTGGTTGCTTAAAGGAATGATCTGGTAAAAGATGAAAGAAGAGAAATAGATTTAGAGAGATACAAATTCTTACCAATGAGCTCTAATCCAATATATATAATAAGCCGCGTACATAGCTGACAAGAAATAAAGGTTAGTGATCAGTTAATTTATATAGAAAGTGATTTACATAATCTGAAAATTAAGTCCAAAGCCAGTCGATATAATTATTTTGTTCATTGATTCTGAGATGTAAAAGAGGTTTAATCCAAGATCGAGTTGGAGATCAGAATAAATTAGGTACCATGAAAGCTCAAACCCATATGATACAATACATTGCGGAGGTCTGTACAAGAAATATTAGAATCCTTATAAAAATGTCCTGGCCATGATATCCGAGACATTTGCTTTACCGTGCACGACTCCTACACATCCATCATATTCGCTCCATAGCCAAAGCATTATCCTTGGAATAATTCGGAGGAGTCGTGACCAAAAAGGAAAGAGTACATGGAAGCTGTAGTCAGTGGCATAAGCCCGCGTTCAAGAGAAGTTCACGAGAAAAAGAATTGCATGGGTTGACGGAGTCAATTGCGCGTACTGTGAGAGACGATGCAAAATTATTATTGGTGGTACTAGGACTGGTTTGTCGGCCAACTTGTTTGCTACGAAATTATCTAGACTGCGACTGCTCATCATGTTGGAGTCAATTACCTTTGTCGTGTGATTCACGATTCACGTGAAGAAAATACAAGAAGAAATCAGCTCATGTTAATGCATCGTTCAATACACGCCATGTACTTATTTGTTCAGAAATTGGATTAGATCAATCACTCGGTCACATTCTTTCAACCCAGATTACACGCCCTCCCGGCCCTCTATGAACCAGATTAAAAATTGGGATGGAGTACTTTTGACAGACTCTTTGACTTTTTGGCATGGTGAAGCATCCAAGAAATGTTTGCTAATACGAGATGATGTCGATTGTTGAAGACTATTGACTTTGTGGGAGATGTACCACGTGCTTACGTACACCTGACAAAACTATATATCTATGAAAGATAAAAGAATATTGAATAGTTAAATATAGCTAAATTTGGATTCAGAAATACTTTTAATTCATTTCATCTCATCTTATTTAATTATTATAATTTTTATAAATTCATACATAAAATTAAATAAATAATTTAATTTTTTTAAATTTTAAAACAAAAATAATATTAAAAAAATAATATTCGAACAATATTTTATTTAATTTTTAATTTTTATCTTAATTTATTTCATCTCAACTAACTTTTAATTTAATTTGTCATATCAAAGATTCAAACTATATATATAATACCACCCTAAGCCCAAGGCCCAATCTCGTTTTAATACTAGTCCATTAAGGAAACGAAATTATTAGCGACTGGTGCGGTAGGTATGGAAAGTGGTTGGTTGGCCAACTTGTTTACTACGAAATTATACAGATTGCGACTACTCATGATATTATTATAGCCACTTACCTTCTCGTGCCGATTCATCATTCGAATGAGACGAAAACGAAACAGAAAATAGCTGTTAATTATGCATCGTTTTATACACGCATACCTTTTTGTTCAGAAATTGGAGAGAGGCCGTTGTTTCCACGGCCGTCTGTAGAGAAACATGTGATATGTTTCATAATGCAGATATAGGGGTAACTGCATGTAGGTAGGTACAAGAGGGGGAGTAAACATAAGCGCGCGTCCTATTGACAAGAAAAAGAATTGCATGAGTTGAAGGAGTCAATTGCGCGTACCGTGAGAGACGATGCAAAATTATTACTGATAGTACTGGTTTGTCGGCCAACTTGTTTGCTACGAAATTAGGTAGACTGCGACTGTGCATGCTCATCATGTTGCAGCCAATTACCTTTGTCGTGTGATTCACGATTCACGTGAAGAAAATACAAAAAGAAATCAGCTCCTGTTCATGCATCGTTTTATACACGCCAGATGCTTTTTCAACTCTTCTTTTATTTTTTTTCACGTCTCTTTAATATATTTAAATATTTTTAAAAAATAAAAAAATATATCAATACACATAAAATCATTTTTTTTTTTTTTTTTACCAACGGTCAACCTGAAACTGTATGTATTACGCGGCAGATTAGCTTTTTTGGAATTGGATAAGAATCACGCGATTATATTCTTTCAACCGCTCTCCTGTAGCAAATATGAAAATTTTTAAAATTTTAAATTTTTTTTATAACTTTGTTATTAAATATTGTTCAAACACGAAATATTTTTTATTAATAAATTTTAATTCTTTTATTTAATCATTACTCAAACATAAAAATTAATATAATTTGGACAAATTTTAAAATAAAATTATATTAAAAAATCTTTTAATTTTATTTATTTATTTTCACAAACTCTAATATAATACTTAGTTTAAAAATTATTTTATTTAACTTTTTTTTCTTTAATTTTTTAAAATTTAATAAAACTTTCTCACTCATTTTTTAATTTTTTTAAAAAACTAATTTTTTTAATCGTAGACCCCACTCATTTTCAAAGCGATTACACTACATTTGTACATTCCACGATTATATGTAATATTATTCATATATAAAACTAGTGGTCCAGTAACGTGCACGTCACGTTCTCCTAGTTGAGGAAAAATTAGTGTTAATAATTTTTTTTTACTAATAAAGAAAATGTGATTGAAATACATAACAATTTCATTCTATTTGTGTACCAAGTAAAAGATAGGTATATCAAAACAGATTATAGCTTGATATAAGTCTAATAAAAACAGCAACACATAAAAATATAAGTTGTAGTTTTAATCTTAAGAGCAACATATAATATACAAATATTTTGTAGGACCCTGAAAGTGACTGTAAAGCACTCTCATTGACTTGGTTAATTCAATTTTAATCAAATTTATAGTTAACAAGAAACTTAAAATACCCCACGTCAAATTAAACATGTCTATATGTTGGCTAATTAGTCCCACACCGTTGGGATGTAAATAAATATGCATTAGGCTAAGTTATAAATAAGAGGCTTAACCTCTTAGTTTAAGTGCACCAGTTGAAAGCTTATCTAGTAACTTTTGACTTTAGTTAAATTCTTCTATTAGCCTTTTGTAAAAGGGGAAGAGGTGTAAAGTTAAAGTTTTACTAGTGGGGTAGCTTTGTGGGTGTGGTGAGGAGAAAAATTGTGTGATTGTAACAATTTTTCACATAGTGAATTTTCTTCTCTGGGTCTGGTAGTTTTTATCCTGTTTTGGAGTTTCCACGTAAATTTCTTGTGTTGTTATTATTTCTCTATTTTTCTTATTATTCCTGCAAATGGTAGATCCTAGGGGGTGAATTTGGAGGTCCAAATTTCCAACAATTGGTATCAGAGCCACTAGGTTCTTTTTGTGGGGTGGAGCTTTGGTGTGGTAGTGTGAATACGTACAGTCTAAGAAGGTTCTGTCTAGGAGATTGGAAATTTTAAGTGTGTCCATTGTGACCCTCTAATCTTTCCTGGGAACTGACTTAGTGAAGTACTATTCATTTCTACAGTAAATTCATCAAAACAATGTCAGGAGTTAGGACTTCAAATCTTGTCAAATTTGAGGTGGAGAAATTTGATTGGAGAATCAATTTTGGCTTGTGGCAAGTACAAGTTAAGGATGTCTTGATTCAATCAGGATTACACAAGACATTGAAGGGCAGACCAACACATGAAGTCAGCACTGGTACTAGTATGACTGGTGAAATGAGCAAATCTAAAATGAGCGATGAAGATTGGGAAGATCTAGATTTGAGAACAGCAAGTGCGATACGTCTGTGCTTGGCCAAAAATGTTCTTGCAAATGTGCATGGAATATTTACGGCAAAGGAACTCTGGGAAAAACTTGAAGAGTTGTATAAGATGAAGGGCGTCTCAAATCGTGTGTACCTGAAAGAACAGTTTCATACACTGCGGATGAGTGAAGGTACAATTATTTCATATCATTTAAGCATTCTCAATGACATTGTCGCTGAGTTAGAAGCTATTGGAGTTAAAATTGATGATGAGGATCAAGCCTTGAGACTCATCTGGTCTCTTCCACCTTCCTATGAGCACATGAAGCCTATTTTGATACATGAGAAGGAGAAAATAATTTTTTCAGAGGTTACCAATAAAATCTTTTCTGAAGAGAGAATACTAAGTAGTGGAAGTAATGTTCCACTTGAGAACTTAGTAATGGTAGCAGTTGGAAATGGGAAGATGAAGAACTCCATGAAGAAGAAAGTAGTCTGTTGGGAGTGTGGACAATCTGGGCACGTCAAGAAAAATTGTCCAAGAGTTGGAGCAGGTTGGGCAAGTAGCTCCAAGTCAGTAAATGGAGATACTGGAAATGATGCTAATGTTGTCATGTCTCTCTCCATGGAAGATTTTGATCTTTAAAAATAGACATGTACATCCTTATGGCATGTCGCTAATTCCCAAAGTTGCCATGATAGAGGATGTGTTAATGTTAGCGGATCCACAAGTTTGCACACAAGCATTGGTTTGGCATTGATGCAGGGTGTGTGGTGGAAATTCATATCGATGGCTGATGAACTTCCAGGAGAGCCAAACGTGGAAGTTACACCATAATTTTCAGCAATGTTGTTTTTCGACATGGGCCGAAGTGAAATGCTTTGAATTGGTTTATTCTGAGTGGGTATGCTTTTATGGTGAAGCATGATAATGGAAGCTATAAAGATTTTCATTGAAGTGAAGCTTGGCTGTGGGACCAGTCAAAACCGCAAGGTGGAGATTGTTGACTAATTGCTACTTTTTAGTTCCACACCGGTGGGATGTAAACAAATATGCATTAGGCTAAGTTATAAATAAGAGGCTTAACCTCTTAGTTTAAGTGCATCAGTTGAAAGCTTATCTAGTAACTTTTGACTTTAGTTAAATTCCTCTATTAGCCTTTTGTAAAATGGGAATAGGTGTAAAGTTAAATTTTTACTAGTGGTGTAGTTTTGTGGGTGTGGTGAGGAGAAAAATTGTGTGATTGTGACAATTTTTCACATAGTGAATTTTCTTGTCTGGGTCTGGTGGTTTTTCTCCTGTTTTGGAGTTTCCACGTAAATTTCTTATGTTGTTATTATTTCTCTATTTTTCTTGTTATTCCTGCAAAGGGTAGATCCTAGGGGAGTGAATTTGGAGGTCCAAATTCCCAACACTATATATATCTAGACATTTTCTACTGTAACTTTGACTCAGTCCAGATTATCACTCCCAAGTGTAGAAGTGGTTTAGTTGTAATAATAAGGAAGTCCCAAGGTCATTTTCCACAGGGACAAGTGTGATTCCAGCAACATGCTTGAGAAAGCTTAATGGAAAACTATGATGTTACAAAAGAAACATCCTGTGATTTTTGTTTGAATTTTTAATAACTTTTATTTTGAAAACAAGTTGGAAAAGAAAAAGAAAGACTCCACCCAGTGAAGGGTTTGTAATCAAGTGAATATATGGTGGATTTGTGGCTGTTTTCAGGGCACCGATTTTGCTCTAAAACAGGGATTAAATCATACAAAATAAAACCTGACTTCTGAAAAATGGTGTGGTTCTAAAACAGAGTTGTTGATCATTAGTTTAACTAACAGGGTTGATCAAAAGAGCAAACACCTGGGTTGCGGCTTTTAAAACTCCTTGATGTTTATCACTTACTTGGTTCCCTCAGCTTTAATCTCTACTCACTAACTCAATCAAGGAGCTAATAACATAGAGTATCCGAAATAAGAATTCAGCATAGTTATGCCAAAACCGATAATAGAAAACACTCACTAAGCTTCCACCAAGATAAATTTAACACTCGGCTGATATACTCCTTGATTAATTCAAGGTTCTGTTGTGCCTTGTATCTACAGCAAAACAAGATTAAGAGCAAGAGAATTCATCATATTTTCCTCATTAGAAATTGATTTCAGACCAAGTGAGGTGAACAATCAAAACCATAGAGAATCTAGCAAGTGATAGAACATAAAGAGCAGTTTCACCGCAACCCAGGCTGTAAATTTAGCCAAACATCTTCATCAAAACAAGCAAAAGATTAAAATGCAAAAACCCTAAAAAAGGTTCAGCAAAACAAACTGTCTCCAACAAAAACAGTGAGAAATCACAAGAGAAATGAAATGGAAAAACCCGAATGACCATTCTCGAAGGTTCCTCTTCCTTTTATACTCAGAATCCTCTCTCCTTGCCACGGATTTCAGCTTTTCCATCGTGCATAGCCGCCCCATTCCTCTGCTGCCTGTGGTCCCAAAACCCTTAGGTGCTGTAAGTTATTCCCGTGGCTTTCTCAACTTAAGGTTCCTCTCATGGGCTTTGTGGGCTTGAGTCACTTACAGATCAGTTCACTCCTGTGTTGGGCCACTGCTCATGGGTTTGACCAGCCAACCTATTTAATTGAAGAAAGTAGTACTCAGGCTTATATACACGAAAATTTATTGCTTTAAGGTGTAAATGGTCATTTTTCATGTTAGGGAGGGCTAGCACATATCATTTGATTAATACTCTTAATTTTAACAAATAATGTTCACTAATCTCACTAGTTAAGAGTATTAAAAACAACATATTTATCCAGTTATCACACCCCCAACTGACTTTTTGCTAATCCCTAGCAAATTAACTGGTTTAGAGCAAAGATGAAGGAGCTTCTCAACTAAACCCAAGAACTCAGGCCAAGATTGAAACTTACTGAGGCTTAAGAACACTAGAAGTAAATTGACCAGAAATTTAGTGCCAACAAGAGATTTATACACTGTTTAGTTAGTCAACCAAACGGGGTAAGTATAGTAAAATATTGCTTCTTTCAGTGCATGAGACTAGGGTCAGAATTTTAGAATCGACCACCAGGGGACATTTGAAGTATCAATCACTGCAGAAAGTTTGAGATGACCACAAGGTCTTACTTCAAGTCAAAACCATTGTATTGTTGGCTTTCACACTATTACACTTTGAAAGGCACCTCTTCTTGTGGAGGGCCTCGGCAATAGGCAGTCTTTTCCAATACACAAAATTATGTATGAATCTATCAATTTTTTTTTTTTTTTTTTTTTTTTTTTCTGATCCCTGGCTTTTCCCTTTTCTTAGTTGATTCACTCAGATTTCTTCCTAAGCCATTAGGATATGGTTCATTGAAGTCTCATACAACTGGAATGTAAATCAACAAGTAATGGCACACTGGAGTCTTTCTAACTCTGGGTATGTGTGTGTGTGTGCGCAGCAAGATTTTAATTGCAACCCCTTGGTTTAAACAACTAAACAAACTGGATAAGCTCCCCTTTTGACCTAACTTCTGAGTATAATTGAAGTTTAACTGTTCTATGTCCTCAGCAATTTGGTCTAAAGCGCAATAAGTTCAGAGACAGGGGTGTTCTTCTACTAACTCAATCTCAACACTTTCAAGGACATAAAGGAAAGGAAGAAAACTGAATGCGGTCTTAAATGTGTCTGAAAACTAAATTCCCCCCCCCCCCCAAGTAGGCTGTAGCATTGTCCCCATTGCTACAAAGTGACTAATTTTTTTTTTTTTTTTTTGATCCCTAGTGGTTTTAACTTAAGTACTAGAATCTAGTACCTACAATAATTGCTCATAAAAAGAAAGAGCGACAATATAATATGTATTGCATATTCTTTAATTAAAGAGAGACTAAAGAGGAATCAGCAGGAACGGAGAGGTGTGTGAGGAGTTGAGACAATATATGTATTGCATACTCTCTAGTTTTTGCTTTGCAGGATACAATATAGTCTCAATGTCCACATGTATTCAATCATTTTCAGCACCTAGCATAAGCAAATACATTACAAGAAAAATTACATTCATCAAATCTGTGGAAGTATTCCAAAACTTGTACAAGAAAAATTACATCCATCACTAACATTCAAAACTACACTCATCAACTGGAAATTTGTAGTGGCAAATAATTCTCGAACTCATATTCTTAAAACCATGCATTCACATCCCTCTATTCGTAAAATCAAAATAATTAAACCAAGGTTGGATACAATAATACAGATTACACTACAAATTCAAACATCTCAAAATTATTCAACTTCAAATTTGTCAGCTGCAGTGACATAGTTCCATAGAATATGCATTATCAAGTGAGCATCAACACCTCTCGTTGGAAAGCAGGCATTTGAATTTCTAGACTTCTAGTGTCTTTGCATGTTGAAACTTCATTGTATATACATGTATCAACAAAGGGGGAAAAAAAGCCATGACAATAATACATACAGTAACAACTACGTATATATCTGTAGCCTCAATCCGTTAAAAAAAAAAAAAAACTCATATTTACTAATATATAACACTAACAGTAATGCAAATTCACAGTGGCACGTACACACTCGGGGACATACTTCATCACATACTAGGTAGTATGGATTCAAATTAATTAAACCATCGAATTTTGAGAGCGGCCCATATTAACCTTTCATATCTATCAATTAAATCTAACCATGTGACTCTTCAACCACATTATTATTCATTCTTTAATGGTGGAATATTTTTCTATGTTCCATATTTGTGATCAATGTCATAATTTCTCGTACCATTTGTATAAATGCTAACTTGGTCTTTAATTTTGTGACAAAAAACCAAAATAACATTCCAAGAATCTAACAAATTTGTATCCAAAAAAATAATTTTCATTCTCATCTACTCACTTTCACAAAATATAAAAAGCACCCATGAATTTTAACTATAGAATTATAAAATGCTCTCTATTTTACACTACATGATATAATTCATCTCCCTTGCTAAGCGTTGAATAACATCCGCAATTTCAAGCAAAATGAAAATGAAAATAATCATGTTCCTTGGTGACAATTTTATAAGAATTCATGCTTTTTATTTAATTATTTTTCTGAGCAATATCTTGCCCCACACACACACACACACACACACACACATATATATATATATATATATATTCTTTGAGCAAAGTCTTGTTGTTTTAAGATTAGCTGCTAATGCATTAAAATTAGTTTTTAATCCAAAGGTTGAAAGCTAAAGTCAAGAAATTTGCACGGAAAGAGTGCCAATAATGCATCTTATCTGGCTATGAACTCTATGTTGGTAGAGTACCACGGTAATTTTGCACAACACAAGTTCTAGTTTATGTGCTGTGAAATAAAGCTATACACAGTGAATGAGATTATTCAGGGGAAGAAGAAAGACTCAAAAAACACATATCTAACAATGACAGTTTCTCACCCAAAATCAGCAACCATTATAATACAAAATAACACAGATCCAAAAAACACAAAGCTGCAGATTCAATAAACACAAAAACACACAATATATGGAATGTTGGGAAACGAAAATGGAATGGAGAGAAAACCATAAACCCTTCGGTCATAAAAGACCAATATCGGCAGTCCCGGACGGTTCCATTTGGAAGACAAGCAGTGAGAAGAAACACCGCGGCCTGTGTGATGAATCTGTACAGAAGAGAACGCTGGGGAGGGGTTGGGACGCAGTGTGCGGAGGTTGCGAGGGAGGGGAGGTTATGTAGCAGGTCTCAAACTTTTATTGCACTATTTGAGTAGGGAAGCACCATATTTCTTTATTTTGGCCTTTGAACAACACTCCATAATCTTGTCCAAAATAATTAAAAGTACAGAATTGAATGAATGAGGTAAGATGGTTGGTGAGGGAATTATTTGGTCCATAAGCCGCATAAAATAAATTATCACAATTATTAAGGCAGGGTTTTACCGTGAATCTTTGAAATTCATACTCAAAAGATTTTTGGTTGTGTTGTCTTGTTAAACAGACAGTCACAACTTCTTAGAAGAAGTGTCTGTGCCAGTTGGCTGACATGCTTGATAGTGAAATTGTCCTATATTGAGGTGTAATGCTTTTGATGTTTCTTATGTATGCCACTGAACAGGTTAGTGAAGAAGTGGAGCATGCTTTTTTTTATGAATATTTTTGTTTTATAAAGCTGAGAACCTTGTTGTTTCAATGCTTTTCTTTATGAATATTTAAGTTCATAAGATGCTTTCCAATGGCAAAGCCTCCTCTACTTGCATTTAAAGAGGTGAGAGATCCAATAAAGCATACCTGTCCAGGGTCTTCAGGTAATATGCAGTTTCTTTCTCCATATTTCTAGAACAATTTTTCTCATCATTTATAGATCTAGAGATTATGCTTCAAGAAACATGGGTACTTACACACTGCTGGTTGTGCCGGTTGTTTGATGTGTTATCAAAGTAAGGGGAACTGAGGGCCTGCATTCAGGGGGAGAAAAAAGAATAAAATTATTTATGAGTACTTCCATGACTAAAGAATGTTTAGAAAAAAGCATGAATATTTGAACTGATAACTGCATGCTTTTTTGGATTACAAGTCTCTTGCAGAGCATAATATATACAAGGAACATCACCTCAATTTGACCTAGAAAAAATCTGATTTAGCCAATGGCTTCTAACAAAACAGAAGCAATGTCAGTCTGCAAAAGGAAAACACATCACAACACCTAAAGTCATCTCTATGATCTTTTGATGGCTAAAAGAGAATCCGTTAAAAAAAAAAAAAAAAAAAGGAATAAAGTAGCTAGCAATAAGTGCTTTTCCTTTTTGTGTTCCTTTTCTACTTTATCATTGGGAAAACCTCATAGCCGGTCGGGTGTAATACATTTATTTACACTATCCAATAGAATCTTAACAAATATGAGATTTATTTATCTTATAATGGGTCTTAACAAATATGAGATTTATTTATCTTATAATGGGTCTTACAGCAGGCTATGATTTCCCTTGCCCTTTCTCTACTCTACCCAGCGCCCCTCCTGTATCCCAATTCTTCTCTCCCCTCCCGATTCTCTTCTTTCTCTCCTCTCCCCTTTCCCTCTCTCTCTTCTCTTTCTCGTGGCCTCTGCTCTTTCTCATGTTGATTGCGCTCCTTTCTCTCCCACTAATATATATATATATATTAGTGGGAGTTTATGTATTCTAGAAATCCCATCATGCCAGCTTCTCTGCGGGAGCTTCCAAACCCCTCACTTGTGCATTGTGCAGTCCATTTTTCCAATTTGACTCATTTAATACCATGACACACTCACTTTGTCCCCCTTCTTTGTCCTTATGCTTCTGCTTCATTTCTATGGTTGTCTTTCAAAAGTAACCGATTTGATAGTAAGTTAAAGAGGAGTGAGAAGAACCAGAGGAACCATGATTAGCTATCTATTTTTCAACGATTAACTCTCAAAGTGTACGTCTTTTTTTGGTCTTCATTTGTGGGTTGTGCTTGGTATATACATAGGAGTAGCCATTGTTCTCATACTTTTCCTTATATCTCTCTAGTTCACGTCCAGATGCAAGAGTTCTTCCCCTTCTTTTAATTTGCTTCCATGCCAGTTAAGAAGGCCTCTCAGAATCCCATCATCCCAAACATCTTTAAAGAAATCCAAGAAATTCGAGTAGGCCTTTCCCAAACACTAGCTCACCCCCATCGGACCCTGACACTAATGCCTACCACCACGCTTTCAACCCAACCCATTGCTGGAATCGGAGCCGTTATGCAGAGCTCAACCCCTGCTTCTTCAGCAAAAGGAAGAGAGCCTGATGGGTGTCTGGAACAGAATTCACATAGAAATTGGTAAAAATCACCGGATTTCGTACTTGAACCCCGACGAGGGGAGCAGGTCGTGATGGGGGTGGGAGCAGTAGAACACAGTGCTTTATTTTACACAGAGAGAGAGAGAGAGAGAGAAGCCGAAGCGTTGGATAGAAGTGGAAATGAGAATAGAAAAAAATGTGGTCAGATACATGCAGGCCTATTTTCTCATCCACTGAAACCAATATGTGACAGCACCCCATTCGTTGGTGTAAAAATTAATATCACACCCGACCGGCCACAAGCGTCTCCCTTTATCATTAGATAGATTTTTCTCATTATGAGTTTCAATATCTGATCTATCTGTTTCTGCCATTTTTCAGGTATGGTCTTGAACTTTGGTAAACATTCCACCCTGTATTTTGAATGGCTTTGTGGTGCAAACTTCAGATTGACTAAAATTGACAAGATTGGAAGCAAAGATAGGATGTTGATTTTCATTTGCTACATATTTAGTTCATGTAACTTTAGCACCCTATGTGTTTGCTAAGCATGCACTGATCTCTGTATACATTGAGAGAGAGAAGACCATGATTTTCTATTATGTAGATGAATATTGTACGTTAATTTCGTGTGAAAATGATGAGGAAATTTGGCAACTTTTTTGGTGATATTTGTCTCCATATGGCTGTTTCCTTCATGATCATCATGACGGAAAATCTGGACATGTTTCTGGTGCTTCACCTTCATGGCCAGATTTTTGTGGTACTAATTAATCTACAACGGGGATGAAAAGGCTCAATTTCCTTTGCATCCTTGCTTTATTGTCTAAGAAATGTTTTAGTATACAATGGCCAGTAGCTGTATTCAAAGCTTTAAGTTTGAACCAATCAAAGTTGTTAAGCTTTCTATGGAAGTTCTCACCTTTCAATACTCAAGACCTTATATTGTTGTTAGTGCTGCATTTTATATGTTGTCTGTTGTGTTATTAAGAATTTGACGTATAAAATCAGCTGCAAGAAGACCCACAAGAGCCATGTAGATTAAGATCCACAACTCCACTACCAAGTGTGTAGATCAATTATAAATTATAATTTGAGTGGCTTCAGATTTCAGGAGATCAAACCATGTGCTCAAGTTGTTTGTTAACTCAACTTTTCATTATATAGGTTAATTTAATGTACCTACATATACCCATTTTGTACATCATAACCAAAACATAAGGGGAGTACAATTACAATTAATCTCTTTAAAAACACTTTACTCCATACAACGTGTAAATTTACATATAATTTATCCGAACCAAGCCAAAACTATTACAATTGGGATAACCTAGTACAAACAAAATAATTTTCGCTTTTCCTTCTTCAACCAAGAACGCTTTGCTTCCCTGGATATCTAACAAACCCACAAAATGAGTCAATTGCATATATGGGAGCCATAAGGATAACTTATAATTATAATAGCCTTATGCTCCTTTGGGTTCTTCTAGTAAAAGAGATGTTGCGACAATAACTGTATTGTGAAGTGCATTGTAAGCATCACACAAAATGCAGATCCAAAGAGAGTCAGTTGTCCAGGGTTCATTGTACTTATATCCATTATTCCACAATAGGATGAGAACCAAACTCAGACTCTACAACAATAATCAACAAAGGAAAAACAAATTTAGGAGTTTAGTTCATTAAGCAGGGAAATAACATTCAGCCATATAACCATTGATAATAATCAAAGAGATCTCATCATGTAACATTTATAGGAGGGAATGCCGAGTGGTGAGAGAGAAAGAAGGAAAATCCACAACATTCAATGTACCAATCACGACAGCATTACGTATACCAGTAAAGAGACAAAATGTTTGCAGCACATATAATAGCCACTGATGGTGGATGAAAAGCCCTCCCCTTCCAAGATGTAATACAATTCTACATTTTAGCATAACTTAAGTAACTAAAGAAGAGCTTGGCAGCAGATAAGTTTCTAGTACAGATTCATGGGGAAAAATATGACCAATCATTATTACAAGAAAGCTCTAGTTATTCAGTTCAATACCTATCATTGCATTTGCATCTTTCAAAATAAGTGGTTAAGTATGGGTTCCGCCACAATTATCCAGGAGCAGCCAAATATCCCACTGTAAAAGGGAATATGAACAAATTCAATGGAGCCAACTGACTATGACTGAAGAATCTAAAATGGGATTGCTTGACCTCTTTCTTTATCTAGTTGTAAAGTCTCGAATAATAATCAGTTAGCAATTTTCTTCCCTCCCTTAGAAATTCACCTAATGATCAATTGGCATGCCAGTTGATTAATTGGCTATGGAAATGAGGGGCGGGGATTCCAAATATATGGCTTCTCTCTCTTCCAATCTTGTTCATCTTAAATAAACTAAAACTTTCTACTCTCCAAAATTCAGGCGTTGATTGAACGAACTACATACCATTCCCCTGAATCTACAATTCAAGTAAGAAACAAAGTTTTAATAACTAACTCTTGAATTGCTTACCAGAGACGTATGCATTCGTATTCATATATATAATTAAAGTTGTTACAAAGGATACGATTTACAAGAATTTAAACTTAAGTGTAGAAGGTAACTGCTGCAGAACAACGTGAAAAACAGAGAACCACGTCAACCACCAAACTACGATATCTTTGGTAAGTTACGTAGTTTTAATATCAGTTATTATAGATTGAACTTTATCCTTATCAATGCCCTGTTTATTTATTTTTTTATTTTTTCAGCAAGGTATTCAAATGAATTCAAGCGACACCAAATAATCACATATATAATGAGGCTTTGATGATGAATGTGTCATTCATAATGGTTTCGTAATGCTTTTTTTTAGTAAAATGGTTGTCCCGATTAGTGAAAGGTGACTGTTTTGCATTTTCAGGCTCTTGACTGTTTTTTTGTACATATCTATTGTGCATTCAGAAATTGGAGTGGCCGAAGTTAATGACTGTTTCAGAATCTAATTGTTTTTCAATTCACTGACTGTTTTCTGTGCATTCAGGTTGTGCACTGTTGTTGGTTAATATTTAACCTTGATTTTCAATTCTATGTGAGAAATTGGACATGGCTTTTGAGAAGTCAGTACAAGATTCTTATCAACTGTTTTTATATAATATTTTGTGGTTAACTTGTTATTTGTTTTACAAATCCACAGATATTAGTAATTGGAATTTATGTGCTCCTTTACGGGTAGCTCTACCGTGTTCTTAGTGGACTGGAGAAAGCCTTTCTTCTTGAGGCTAGAGTGTGAAACCTACAATCTTTAGATAGTAGATGACTAGAAAGATTGGAACAAAAGGATTAGGCAGCAGGATTAAAGTTGGATCCTGCTGCCTAATTAGATATTAGGCATAGGAGTTCAACAGGATTAAAGTTGGCAATGATGAGCAATGATGAGACTTGTTCATAATTAGAATCTTGTAGCCTTGTGCATGATTAGAATCTTGTTTATCCAGAAAATGGGACTACTTGGATCCTACTAAGTGGGAAGTTTATGTACCAAGTGGATGAAATTATACAAATTTTATTTGTTCCTTAATGAAATTCCAGAAAAGTTTATTTTAGGTTTCTCCATCAGTGATATTTTCAAGTGGCTTGCGTGTGATTTATGATTTTTGTTCTTTTTTTAAATTTCTGGTCCCAATTGTTGGGTAAAGTTTGGTAACAGGATTACGATTTGCTTCAACTGTAATGATGAGAAAACCACTCACCATTTAATATATCAAAGTTTTTTATTATTTGTAATTCAGATTTTTATAACCGCTTGCCATTTAAAATAGACTTGTGAAAATAGTTGCAAAAATAGTTGTGAGCATTGAAGCCGAGCACCTCTTTACATGCTTTTGTCAAAATTAGCCCCTTTGGAGCACACGTGAAATCTTGCTTGTAGAAACCCTTTCCCAGAAGGGCTGGAGTTACAAGGGTTAGCGTGATCTTAACAGAGGTCATCCTTAACCATTCAGGCATTTTCAATCACATGCATACTACCAGCGAAACTCTCTTTATCAACATAAATAGTCGATAGCTCTAATCCCAAACTACTCCATCACTTCACCAAGAAAGATATATCATATCCTTTCCCGTTTAAGAGATTTCAACTCTCACTTCAACGTTTACCTATAAAAAAAAAAAAAGCAAGACGTAATCAATACATTATATTTTTACAACTCAAAATCAATCATAAGCACACCAAAAATAAAAACTACTTCTCTTCAAAATGCTATAAGAATGCAGAAATGTTTCGACAAATAATTGCAAAGCTTGAACCATTTTCATGCCCCTAACACAAGTGATTATGTATAAATTATCGGATCTATTTGGTTTTTTAAAATCATTTTAGTCTTTAGATTATCGTGTAATGTTAGAATATTCTAGAAAGAGATGTTTTGTAATTTCAAGATATTCAATGATATAAATGCGCATATATTACAATTAACTCTTCCGATCTACCACCACATTCTTAAATATCCCACCGGACTTTAGACTGTTGCCGAACTGAAGTTTCAATTTAAACTTCTCTGTCTAAACCGACAATTAAGTCGGAACCACATAGGAAAACTCACATGATTTCATCCCTAGTGCACCTTACACTCCACCACAACACAGAAAGCAAAAACCAAAATCATATCCCTGAAGTTACATTTATATTCCAACTCAACTAAAACATAAAAGCTTTCAGATGCAAATAAAGCTAGTTACAAGGTTCGGTCATTCTAAACACCATCAGCAGGTAAAGCTAAAAAATGCTTGCCAAAATAAAATAGTTAACTCATAACTCATAAGAACTGTAACTCGTAACCTTCCGTGCGATTAATTTACAAGAGAGATGCGTGACGAGTGACGACACAGCTAGCTGGCGCAATGAAATAAAAGTCGTAGGGGGATGATTTGTCATTCTTCTATTGGACTACTCCTTTTTTCTTTTCTTATTGGCTACATGTCGTATTCGCTCGTGGGCCTCATCCCCCGGTGGCTTTTTCTCTTTTTTAATATTATTGTATTTTTATTTTTTTGAAGTGTGTTCACTTTTATTTAGATTTATGTTAGTTATCATTGGAACACAAATTCATCTCAATTTATTTTAAATTAATTATTAATAAAATTTAATATTTTTTTAACTTCACATAAAAATGTTTAATTCATCTCAACTTGTATAATTAATTTAAATACAAATCTAAATCTATTTATATTCAAACATATGTTAATGGAACTCACAAAATATTACTATTCAGACATCAACTCAAATAATTTGAAATCATCTCAATATCTAAATGCAATTTTAACCTATCTACATACGTGTATATATGTATATGTTATATATATTACTATATTTTCAATATTATGTATACGTATCTATATTATTTATTAATAGAGTTATAATTGATTTATTTTAATCAGTTAATTATTGTATATAGAGTAATGTAAGATACAATTTTAGGATATGTAAATTTTTCGCAATCATTTAAAAAAAAGGTCTATTATTAAAAAATAAAATTTTTTCATGTGGGTTCTAAATTTGTCCAATTTTTTCAAAGAAAATAGGTAAGACTTGTAATGTACAGGGTAAGAAAATAGAGAAAAAAGATCTAGAATGGTAATGGCTGCTCTTTCGTTGAAAGAAATGAAACTAAACCCACCGCTTCACTTAAGGTTGTGTTTGGTTTTTGAATCGAACTCAATTCACCTCAACTTATTTCAAACTAATCATTTATAGATTGACTACTTTTTTAACTATTCAAAAATAAGTTAAACTTATCTCAACCTATTTAATACATTTCAACTTAAAAAATTAAACTCATATCAACTTAAAAAAATTAAATCTATCTTAATAGAACTCACAAAATATTAATATTTACAACTTAACTTACCTTAACATTCAAATATAGCTGCAATTGCCGCTACTAATTTTTTTTTCTTATAAAGCTAGTATTAAAACCATGTTGGGCTTTGGCTTAGGTCCTGGTATTACATATATAGATTAAAACTAGAAGATATACTTGACTATTCAAACTTCTATCTTTGATATATATATTATATATAGTTTCTTAAGCTAATTTTGGTCGTTGTGGCCAAGGTGGCCCACTTAGAGGAGTTAACAATATAATATGAAGAAACAAATTTTCGAATCGGAGAATTTCGCCCTAAAAGGCAATTTTGTTGTAGTGGCTCTGGCCAAACAGTTTATGGGGTGAGTAATACATCTCTCACAATAAGGCTTATGCTTCTTCAAGGCAAAAAGTTATCCTTGGGTGATTTCCTTTCCAGAATGGCATGTGCCAATCTGTCTATTAGGCAATCCATTTCTGATTGCATTTTTTATGTATAAATGGCCAAGGAGACACTTCTCCATTTACGAGACTGTTGAAGAATTTCTACAAAATCAAAATAACCTCATGTCAACTTTTTCTTGAAATTAAGAAGATGACCAAAGGATTTAGAAAAAAATTGGGTGAAGGAGGATATATATGGCATAGTATCAATTAAAAGAACACTTTGAAGTAGACATCTTGTGACAGTAAAGATGTTAGTCCAGTTCAAAGCAAATGGATAAATTTTTTATCAATGAAGTAACGACTATTGGTAGGATTCATCTCATGAACAAAGTGCAACTCATCGGTTTTTGTATTCATTGTTCAAAGCGTACCCTTATATATGTTCATGCCCAAGGGATCATCTCGATCTTAACAAACACATTTTTTCATCAAAGGCAAATATCCTTAACTATGAAAAAATATATGATATTGCTATAGGACTAGCTCACGGGATTGTGTATTTACATTGAGAATGTGACATGTAAATTTTACATTTTGATATTAAAATTTGGCCCCCAAGATTTTGAATTTTGGCTTGGCAAAATTATACCCGTGGAAGATAGTATTGTTCATTTGACTCGTGCAAGAGGAACCTTTGGATACACAGCTCCAGAAATGCTTTACAAAAAGAAAAATTATATTCATAAGTCTCATACACCACACGTACACTACTATTTTTATTATTTTTTTAATTTTTTTCTCTTACTAAATGTGTAGTATATAGATGATTAGTAGAATAATTCAATTATTTTAAGAAGAATAAAACTAAATAAAATTAAAAAAAAAAAATAAAAAATAAAAAAATAAAAAAAAATAAAAAATTATGTTATATGTGATGTAAGGAGTTATGAATAGCAACGCTCTTACAAAAATATTAGAGGCATTTCATATAAAGCTAACGTCTATAGTTTTAGAACGCTGGGCCGCTGGTTGCTTGACTGGCTGCGTGATGGGTCGTTCTTAGGGTTTTGCCTCACTGTCTGCATGAATCATTTAGAATCGTCACCGATCAAGGGTTTTTTTTTTTAAGTATTTAAATATTTTTTAAAAATTAAAAAAATTCACAAATTCATTTAAAATATTTTCTTAATCATTAAACAAATAAATAAATAAATAAATAAAATGCAATTCGGTATAAATTTTTGGTAAAAACTTTACATAGGAATAGTATTTTCCATCATTTATATTGGGTTCCAGCCCCTGGTCTGCCAACTTGCATTCCAACCTGTTTGGAATTTTCGAAATTTTCAGAATTGCCAGATGAAAATAATGATTTTTTCTTTTTTTTTTTGGCAAGTAAATGACAAAATTGGATTAACCTAAAAAAAGCTTTTTCAAGTAAAAGACTTGTGATCATACTGTTGAAACTTGTTTTATAATTGATGTTTTAAATTGGCTTTCTTAATTAATTATGCTAAATTGTTAAAAATATTTTGTTTTTAAAAACATGTTTGGCAACACATTTTTACCTCCCGGTCACTAGATTTGATATACAAAAATTTTATATACAATCATTTTTATTTATTTTTTATATACTCTACTAATATGATTGATTGAATTATTTTTTTAATATAAAATAATTAATTATATTAATAAAATATAAAAAAATTCAAAAAAAAAATAACTATATACAGTAGAATTCTTCCATATGTAGAGACTTATTTAAGAAGATCAAGGTTAAAGAAATCCATATAAATTTCTGATCACCTCTCACTCACTTCTCAATATCAATGTCGGCTAAAAGTAGTGGTCCCTCAAATGAAGTTCTCGTCACTTTAGACTTTAACGGCTGCTCTCTTGATTTTCTGTTCACTTTTGTTTCACTATCAGTATTAACTATTGACCAATCATTTAATTCCTAGTTAATTATTTTCAGTTTCAAGTGTCAACTCGATAGAGCTTAGAAACTTGAGTATAGGCAAACAAAATACACACGGCGGCCAGAATTAATTCTAGTTAAAAGATGATTTTTAATTAATTTATTAAATATAAAGAAATAATATTAGTAGTTTTAAGATTTATAGACTCCGTACACTCTCACATAATCGTATAAGAAAATTATTTTTTTATTAATAAACCTTATTTTATTTATATTTTAAAACTGTATAGAGCATTATTTATATTATTAATGTAGAATCTTATGGCATTAGTAGTACAAAAAGTATTAATATCTTTGAACTTTTTTATGAATGTTTTAATTCAACTTTGAGCTATAGATAAATAGATTTATACATAATAAGCTTGAAATTATATATAGAAAGCAACTCATGATCCTTTAATTAACAAAATCGATCCATCCACTTTGAGGAGAAGAGTACAGAAGATTTTGGTTCATTGAGAACGTACATGAGGAACATAAGAATCGAAGAAGGGAATATATGCAGATTTGCGTGATTCCAAAAGATCGAGATTTTGTAAGCATAATTTTTACTAGCTTTAATCATGGAATTCATATCCTTTGGGGCTTACTTTTCATTAGATATGGTTCAATTAATATTGTGGAGGAAGTATATTCATTCATCAGCTAAATTAAGCGTCCTAACGCATTCTTCTAGCCCTACAAAATAAGGTTATAGCATTATTATATATTCTTTCATAAAGTTCACTAACCTTTGTTTCTCTGTTTGTCTTAGAAAGGCAAAAAGAGACACCGAAAGTGGAAAATAAAGAATCACCCACCACTATGAGGTATACATGTGTTCATTCTATTTTTTTTTTTTTTTTAATAATGCTACATATATGTAGTGAGTAAGCGTTGTATAGTCGCTTTAAAAAAGAATGAGGTCTATTATTAAAAAATTAATTTCTTTTCATGCGGGTCTGGTATTTATTCATTTTTTTCAAAATGATTGTACGACGTTTGCACACTCACGATTGCAACTATAATTTCTTCAAACAATAACATACAAAGAAAAATATAATAAAATTTAAAATGAAAAATGGTGGCTGAATGGCCCCAATCTAAGTTTTGAAGTCCCTAAAACAAAATAAAGAATTAGAAACTTGCTAGAAATAAGTAACATATTTAGCACCAAAGGGGATAGTAGGAGAGAAATAAGTGAAACAACTAGTCATGGTGAGAACAGAGGCAAAAACACTGGCGAGGTTTTGGATGTTGAGATAGTTTCATCTTATCTTATCTCATCTCATCACATGTCAACATCTAAACACCACTCAAACATACACTTTTCAAATTTAAATTTTTAACTTTTTTATATATAATCATTACCTAATCATTACAAAATTTTCAAATTCCGAAACAAAATATAAAAAATAATTCAACTTTTTCAAATTTTAAAATAAAAATTATATTAAAAAATTATATTTTAACTTTATAATATTTTTATTCAATTTTTTCTCTTTTATTTCTCAAAACTTTATAAAATATCTATTGACAGCTATCTTACCATCCATGCACAAAATCACGTCTAGCACGATTTTTGTAATTAGCTTAATTTTAGGACTTCATTTCAATTAGTCCACTTTCCTTTTCTGTATAATTTCATTACATAAGCACATTGTACAACTATTTATATGTAAAGCTTAATATGAAATGAATCAATTCAGATCAATATTTCTCCTTCTTCCTTCCTTCTTAACATGGTATCAGCCTAAAGAAATGATCCAGTCTTTTTTTTTTGTCATGGCCGAGACCCACACCCCACCCATTCCCTCCTCTTATCTTCTTCATCCCTCTGATTCTCCTAGCTTAATTCTAGTCAATAACCTTCTCACAGGAGACAACTACCCCAAATGGCAAAAGGCTATGACCCGAGCCCTCAATGCCAAGAATAAACTTGGCTTTATCGATGGCACTCTCATCCCTCCTGAACCCACCAAACCCGAATATACTAAGTGGAACCAAACCAAGGATATGGTCCTTACCTGGATCCTCAACTCCATCAGCCATTCCCTTGCCAATTCCCTTGAATATCATACCGATCCCCGTGCTGTTTGGCTTGACCTTTCTTCTCGTTTTTGCCATGGCAACAATGCCCGTATATACCACCTCAAACGAGCTCTCTCCTCCCTGCACCAATCCACCAACTATGTTCATGATTATTTCAACCAAATAAAACAGCTATGGGATGAACTTAGTCACCTACAAACTACCACTGACCTCAAAGAAATGTAACGACAGGCTGATGATGAACAAGTTTTCCAATTTCTTTTTGGACTCAACGACTCCTTTGCTCATCTTCGCACCCAAATTCTGGCCATGGACCCGCTTCCCTCTCTCGGCAAAGTCTTTTCCATTCTGTTTCAAGAAGAGCAACAACGGCGCTCCTCCACCTTCAACCCACTTCTTCCGAAACCATGGCAATGTCTATCCGCACCTCAGCCCGCCCAAGACCTCCTCTGAAATGCACTGCATGCGGCAAAGATGGCCACACCCGTGACCGTTGCTGGACCATCATCGGATACCCTCCAGGCTGAGAGCCTCGCACCACCAAACCGAAATCATCCATCCTTGGCCCACCTCCATCCACTGCAAATACCGTTGGCCTCTCCTCTTCCTCCACTGCAAATCTGGTTTCCCTTCCTTCGGAGCTCTATCAGAAGCTGCTCAACCTCCTAGCACCGTCGGCCACACCGATCGACCCATCCCCTGCTTCCTTTGCTGGTAATCTCTTCTCCCCCTCTGATTTCAGCTTCAATCGGCACCTCCATTGGGTGGTAGACAACGGTGCAAGCCACCACATCTGCCACCAACGTGAAGCCCTTTCCGATTTCCAGCCTCTTGCTACTGCCCATCACATTCGGCTCCCAAACGGCCAAGATATTCCAGCCGAAGGGCTGGGTTCTTGCCGACTCTCCCCTTCCCTCATATTACAAAATGTTTTTTATGTTCCCCTTTTCTCCTTCAATTTACTTTCGGTTTTCCAAATTGCCTTCATAATTCTTGCCTTGTAACTTTTTCCTCTAATTCTTGTTTATTTCAGGACTCTCTATCGATGAAGCTGATTGGAACGAGTGATTTATGCAATGGGCTCTATGTGTATCGACCTACCTCTCCCGTCATTTTTGCTGCTCCGTCTCCTGCAAATAAGACCTTATGGCATCAACGTCTAGGTCATCCCTCTAATTTTACTATTCCCAATATTTTTAATTCTCCTTGTACTCTTTCTGAATGTGATGTTTGTGCTCGTTCTAAACACACAAGATTATCTTTTTCTAATTATGCAAATAAAAATGATTCTCGTTTTAATTGCATTTTTTGTGATATTTGGGGTGGTTATCACACAGCCTCATTATGTGGCGCTCATTATTTTCTCACCATTGTTGACGATTTTTCTCGCACCACATGGATTTATCTTATGCGTTTTAAATCTGAGGCATACACTCATTTAACGCATTTTTTTCCCTTGTCCAAAACCAGTTTAACACTACTGTCAAAATTATTAGAACTGATAATGGACAAGAATTTATTTCTCATCAATTTCAAACCTACCTACACACACATGGCATCATTCATGAACATACTTATGTCGAAACTCCCCAACAAAATGGTGTTGCGGAGTGTAAACACCGACACCTTCTTAATGTTGCTCGTAGTTTTCGTTTTCAAGCACACTTACCTCTCTCTTATTGGGGTGATTGTGTCCTCACCGCAGCCTGCCTCATCAATCGCACCCCTAGCCGTATTCTCAACAATAAATCCCCTTTTGAAATTCTATTCAATAAAATTCCCGACTATAATCATCTTCGTGTTTTCGGTTGTCTTTGTTATGCACACACCCTTCGAGCTCACTGCGACAAATTTTCTCCTCGTGCCATTAAATGTGTCTTCCTTAGCTATCCAAGCATGCATAAAGCCTACTAACTATATAATCTCCAAACTCAGACCATCTTCTATTCCCGAGATGTCACCTTTCACGAACACATATTTCCTTTCCAAGACCTTCCTGACCTTCCATCTCTTCCCGCTCCTATCATTCCTCTTCCCATCCCTGACTCTATCCTGACTCTTGATCCTCCGGCCTCTTCTGACTCTCTTGTCCCTCCTGATTCTCCGATTCCTGTGTCCTTACCTAGCCCCTCTCCCCCGGCTCCTTGCCCTCGCCGAACTATTACTCGACCTTCCTATCTTCACGACTAAATTTGTCCCACCTTACACACGGAGCCCACCGCATCTACGCCTGCTTCACCGGCTTCAGGTACTGCTCATCCTTTGTCTACTTTTCTTTCATATTCCCGTTTTTCTCCCTCACATATTACTTATTTGACTGCTCTTACCTCATGTATTGAACCTTCTTGCTATACCACTGCCATCCGCCATCCTCACTGGCGTGAGGCCATGACAGCTGAGCTTCGTGCTCTAGAGGCCAATTCCACCTGGACTCTTGAGCCTCTCCCCCTGGTAAGAAACTCATTGGGTGCAAATGGGTTTTCAAAACTAAACTCAAAGCTGACGGATCTATCAAGAGATACAAAGCTCGGCTCGTTGCCAAAGGATACAATCAGATTGAAGGCCTGGACTACCATAAGACCTTTGCCCCGGTCGCCAAAATGACCACGATCCACTGCTTATTGGCCGTCGCAGCCACCAAAAATTGGATTATTCATCAGCTCGACGTCAATAATGCCTTCTTGCATGGCGACCTTGACGAAGAAGTCTACATGACCCCACCACTCGGATATTGTCCTAAGGGGGAGACTTGTGTTTGTCGCCTCCGTAAATCCCTCTATGGCCTCAAACAAGCTTCCCGAAACTGATTTTTTTAACTAACCTCTGTGCTTCTTGATGCAGGTTTTCATTCATCTCAAGCAGATCATTCTTTGTTCACTCTCACCACTTCCACCAGCATTGTTCTTGTTCTTGTTTTCGTCGATGACATACTGGTTGCTAGTAACGATCTCTCACAGATTGGTCTGAAGGGCAATTACGGTGAGGAGACGTCGCAAATTTGGGTCATTGACGGCGATTTTGCAACCCCGTAAAATCTAGATATTCGGCGATTTTAGAGCTGGCAGCAAGAAACTTTGTTTCCATTTGCAGTGAATTCATAGACACCGCAATTTCAAACTCTTCCTACGACGATTTTGGGGCTGGCGGTAAGAAAGAGAGTTCTCATTTGCGGTGTCTTCGTATACGCCATAAGTTCAGACTCTTCATACGGTGAATTGCTAGACGCCGTAATTTTAGAGATTCTACATGCGGTGAGGTTTACGGCGCAGGAAATGCTAAAACCACTTCTTTCTAAAATTTACAATTGCTGGGTTGGATATGCGGTGAATAAATGAAGAAACCCAGTCGCAGAATTAGATCTATGGGTTTTCCAAACGCTGGATAGTACCAATAGTTTAGCAAATTTATGGGTTTTTGGAATGCTGTGCATGCACAATATTTCCCCTGTTTTTGCTGCCACTACAAGATCTATAGTTGAGCAAATTATTATTTTTGGAATGCTTTGCAGCAATGTTAACGTTATTTGACAGCTCACGTTTTGAACCCAGGTATGTTTGCAAATCAATTTATTATATATGCAATTAATTGAAATCACCTCTATCGCAATTCCCCTGTATATCATCTTGTCCATTTTGGTTCTCCACCAATCATAACTTAAATGTTTAAAATATTGATTCTTTGCCAATCTAGCTACCCAGTATATGTTTCATGAATGAATGACCAATCATCAAAAATTGCTGATCGAGACACAACATGATCATTTCAATAACATTAATATGCTGATCAGAAAATTAGACATGAAAAGATGCACCTAATTTAATTGAACCCAATAGCAGTACGCACTCAATGTTGATCAACGCCTTATAGCTACCTAGCTGGGTCGATGATGATCAGCAGGCCGTGTGACTCAGGAATTTGCCAAAAATAAATTACAAGCTTGGAGCAATATTATAGTTAATAAGAGCTAGGGAAATAGCATATATTAGCATATATTGGTACCTCAAGTCTATTTAGAAATTTAATAACAGGTTCTCATTCCATGCATGAAGATGATTCTTTATATAAATCATGGAATTAAAGAAACATAGATACAGAAAGGACCTTAACAACTAATTTTTGCAATACTTTGCAGTGTTTATTAATTTCTTAACATCTTGGTGGTAACAGGATCTAATTATATTAAGCTGAATTACACTGCACTAACTCAGGAAAAAATTAATAAGATCAAGAAGAAAGAACTATAAAGAGTAGCTATGTACGTAACCAGGTTTGCTATTGAATCTTTCCCAATAGCAAATTAGACTTATCTTTGAAATTCCTCTCATTTTTAAACTCTACCAAACCTGTATTTGAGGACTTTTGTTTTAGATTTAATATAAATCAAACACCATATATTTTACCATCTAAGCACTTGTACATTGCCATCCAGTTTTCATACGAATAAGCTTGAATGTGAACATTTCATTAACTTTCACATCATACATCTTAGCAGGTTTCTAATTGTCATGCAATTGCTTAAATTCCTAAAAACATCTACTGCGACTAAACACATGAAAAATAATTGCGGGTCATTGGAATTGTGCATCCACATGGCTATACATTAATTTAAACCTGGGAGTGAATCCATATATGTAGCATCCAGCAGGCTCATTGGTGCATCAAAAAATTCCAACATCGGCATATTACACTAATAAAAATTAAAACGAACACCACATGTAAAGATTCAATTAATAAAACTGTGCTACATTACCTATTTTCATTTATTATTCAACACCAAGTTTAGACTAGAATATAAGTTGGTAACGCATGCAATATGTGAAACCTAGGCAATTTGAGTGGAAAATGTTAAACACTTGCTAGGCGAAAAAAAAAAGAAAAAAAAAAAGGCAAATCCATGTGATGTTTGAAAGGTAGGATGAAACACACGGATATGTTTACAACATACCAGCTAGGTTCCTGGTACTTTTGGTCAATGTAAATTATCAACTTTGACCGTTTGTGATGAGCTAATTATTTATTTCTCTTGTGTATGACCATGAAACGTGTGGAGATGAGGGTACAAATTTCATTTGGGATCTAGATTATGGTTTTCATTAGGGGTGTAACCGGTCCGGTTCGGTCCGGTTTTGTACAAAATCTAGGACCGAACCGGTAGGCACCGGTTTTGCATTTTTCAAAACCGATTACGCACCGATTTTCCTCCTAAACCGGTATTCCGGTTTTACCGGTTTCCGGTCCGGTTTGGTCCGGTTTTAATAAAATAAAAATTTTTTATAAAAATTCTGTTTAAAAGAAAAAACTGATTTAAAAAATTCTGTTTACCATTTACAAAAATTTGCTTTGCAAAAAAAAATCTGCTATCAAAAATTTGGTTTATAAAAAAAAAAATCTGCTATGTAAAAAATTCTGATATAAAAAATCTGCTTTATAAAAAAAATCTGTTATATAAACAAAATTCGCTATATAAAAAACTGCTATAAAACAAATACTAAAATAAGAAATCTAGTGTAAAAAAAAAAATTTGTTATAATCCTATATTAGACGATTAGTATTAGTATATATATATTAGTATTAGTTATAGTTATATAATATATTAGACAATATAATAGTATTAATATTAGACTATTAGTATAGCTATATGTTAGTGTTAGTTTTGATGATTTAGTATAATTATATTAGTATGAGTATAACTATAATCTATATTAGAATATTAGTATTAGTATATATGTGATTATTTTTTTTGTGATTAAAAATTATATATAATATAAAATATATTATATATAATATTAATATATAAATAGTACCGGTCCGGTCCGGTCCGGTCCAAAACTAATCGAAACCAAAACCGGACCGGTTCCGGCCGGTTTTTCATTTATGAAAACCGGTTCCGGACCGAACCGTTCCAAAACCGGCACAACCGGTCCGGTCCGGTTTGGTCCGGGCCGGTTTTCCGGTTTGCCGGTTTTTTTTTACACTCCTAGTTTTCATGCTCTGGAATCAGTACTTAAAGTTGCTGATTCCACATTTTAATATAGCTATATATATGTCATTGTTTGGGGTTGCGGTCAAAACATAGCAACCACGAAAGTTGTGAGAAGCATCTAAGAAATACGGCATAGAGCATTGACTAAATTAACTATTGGTTGGTCACCCAAAACAACATTCGCCAAACCTCCCAAAACTTCAAATTAATTATAAATTAGCATCTAAAAACTGATCAAAACCCATCCTTCAGCATCAAAAAGTTTCTAATGTAGATAAGGCACAGCAATTTCTAACAGATTCGCAATCCATTTAAACTACTATCTGAATATTTTTATGTAAATGACTTTACCTTTCACTTGCAAATGAACACAAAAAAAAAAAAAAAAACTAGATAAATGCATATACCCAAAACAGAAAGAGATAGACACGGAATGAAGGAGAGAAATACCACACAGTTTGAAAGGAGAGGAGATAGCTTGCTGAAATAGGGACTGAGTGGAGAAGTCGTGCACGACGGTGGGACACGATTGGGCAACCTATAGAGAGAGAGGGACTAAGTGAAAGTTAGAGAGAGAAAGAGAGAGACGGACGGTGAATTGAGTGTAAGCGAGATGGAGGAGACTTACCGGCTAGGCGAGGAGGCGACGGCGTGCGGCACACGACGTCGTTGTTTTCTCAAACCATTTTCGACGTGAAGGCCGTCATGGACTGACGAAGGGGATTTTACCAAGTTTCCGTGGTGAAGGCAGGGTGGCTAGGCACGGCTAGTGATTTATTTGTGGTGGAGGCTCACAATAGCTGTAGGAAAAATGGGTGGAAGATATAGAGAGAGTATCGGCGCCTTTGGGTTTCTGTAGTTTACCGCGGGGAGAAAAATAGAGTGATAGTTCTGTAGTTTTATCGCCGCACGGAAAAATTTAAAGCCATTTTAGGCCTTTACTCTGTTTTATTATTTGTGAAGAGAGAAAGTCGCCGCAAAATATGTATTGTTGCTGCAAAAAATATATATGACGGCGAATTCCGCGTGCGCCACTACAAAAACGCGGCTCCAAAAATTATGGACTGTTGCGGCTCAAATTTACTCGCCCCTTCAGTTTTTGGCAGCAAAAGCTGCTTTTTCTTGTAGTGCTACATCAAAGGCTGTCCGGGTTAGGGTATCTTCTTTCCTTCATCCAACAGTATCCATGTTTCAGCTTATACAGACTCTGATTGGGCCAGCTGCCCCATCACTCGCCGTTCCACCATTGGTTATTTTATTTAGTTAGGCACCAGTCCGATCTCATGGCGCACCAAGAAACAGAATACAGTCTCTCGCTCTTCCACTGAAGCTGAGTATCTTGCTATGGCCGTCACCACCTGTGAACTTACTTGGTTAAAACAGATTCTCACTGACCTTGGTGTTCCACATCCCGAGCCTTTCACTCTCCATTGTGACAATCAGTATCTCTATGCGCCAACTTGAGGGGGAGTATTGACAGCTATCTTACCATCCATGCACAAAATCACGTCTAGCACGATTTTTGTAATTAGCTTAATTTTAGGATTTCATTTCAATTAGTCCACTTTCCTTTTCTGTATAATTTCCTTACATAAGCACATTGTACAACTATTTATATGTAAAGCTTAATACGAAATGAATCAATTCAGATCAATATTTCTTCTTCTTCCTTCCTTCTTAACAATATCATAATTCAAATAATTCTACTACTATTTAAAAATTATTTTATTATTATTTATAAATTTTTCATCTCATCTTATTTTCCAAGCATTCACCGATGAGCATGTGAGCCTAACATGCCTTACTAATATATTGAAATCATTAGCTACATCGGTAAGTAATATTAATGGCGATATGGTGCTCCCCCAATTGATCCATCTCGATAATGACGACCAAATTAATATAAATAGCAACTCGTGACTAGGACGTCTCTTCGAGTTTACTGCTTTATTTTCGTTTGGTTACAAATAAGATGAGGCGGGATAAAAATTTAAAATTAAAATAAAATATTATAATTTTTTAATATAATTTTTATTTTAAAATTTAAAAAGATTAATTATTTATCATAATTTATGAGAGTTTGACAAAGTTAATGATTGCAAACAACGTCTTAGACTTTGGAATCCAGGCATGTGAACAGACTTTCAACTTGAAAATGAGATGTCTATTATATATGGCTGCAAGTTGTTTCTTCTCAATAATTTGCCGAGAAAACGTTAAGCAAAGTGGTTGCTTAGGAGCTTCGAATACCTAGCTAGACAGCTACACATTCACATTCAGAATTACAGATATATCTTAATATTAATAAGTGCCAATAGCTTGAGCTACAGTATTTTCGTCTAATATTTTTATTTTCAATTTTACCCTTAACTTCATTCCAAAATTACGGACAGTTTGCTTTTATTTCTGTTTTGGTCTTTAGTGGGATTGTGTCATTCAAAAGAATTTCAGACCACACAAATCTTTCATTCTCGTCTTCGTATTCCTCCCAAGTTCTCTCTCTAAACTCAGACCCATCCTCTATTCTCTCTCTCTCCGTTTTTGAATTTATTTATTATTTTGTTTATGAATTTGATGATCTGTGATTTTTGTTTGCAGAAGAAGGAAAATATCACTTCGATTGGCTTGAAGATCGTGGTAATTTCAACTCCATGTCTTTTTGCTTACTTTTTTCTTTCTACTTTTTTCTTTCTGAACCTCTCTCTCTCTCTCTCTGAAGCTCACGAACCCAGCTCTTTGCCAAAGCCTCAAGATCCACTCCCTCTGCAAACAACAAGCAATGAAGTGCTGAAATCGATGGTTTCTAACGAGAGAACTGAGAAGCAGCTCCACCAAAATCGATTCCTCCACTCTCTGTGATTTTAATTTCTTTATTATCTCCTAAATTTCCTGCATAATCTTTTCTGATGCTTGGTAGGGACTCGACGAACTGGAGGAAACCGATTTCAATAATCAAAGGGTGGTTCTCGCCCTCTATGAGACCATGTACTCTGATTTGAATTTCTCTCTATGGTTTCTAACGAGAGAACTGAGAAGCAGCTTCACCAAAATCGATTCCTCCACTCTCTGTGATTTTAATTTCTTTATTATCTCCTAAATTTTCTGCATAATCTTTTCTGATGCTTGACAGGGACTCGACGAACTGGAGGAAACCGATTTCAGTAATCAAAGGGTGGTTCTCGCCCTCTATGAGACCATGTACTCGCACGACGTAACCACGATGCACCAGATCGTCGCCGACTGGAAGGGAATCTCCGTTTCTGTCTTCTGAGCCCAGGCAAAGCATCCCCTCTCTACGTATCGTACGAGTGGGTCACGACGGCTCGCTGATACCCTCCATCTCATGCTGTTTCCAGCGTGAAAGACCAGCAAATCCAGCGGCTTCGTGAAGACAACTGGGAACTAAAGAAAAAAAAACATAAAATAAAATAAAAGTGAGGAAAGTCATGGAGATGACCCCACTCTTCACTAACTATTTTGTCCTTGTCCACGGAGGTGGCTTTGGTGCTTGGTGCTATAACACATCCTGTCCGATGAGATAAGCACAAGCACACGTTTTGTGATAAGAATTTATTTCAATTACGTCACTATCATATTTTTTTATTTTATTTTGTAGGCCCACGCATGCAAGTTGACATTGTGGTTGAGAGAGTGGATGGGTGTTGCTGTAAAGGTATTTTGGAGGAGAATTTCCCGTGAATTGGTAGTCGAGCATGTGAACCAACATCTCTGTCCTTTTTGGTTGTTGAGCACGTGACAGAAGTAGAGCTGTGATCAGAATGAAAGCATGGAGCATTCTCTACCCTGATGAAACTTTCATAACCTTGGACCAGTGCTTCAATGATTTTCTTGTCAAAGTGGACAGAAAGTCTATCAGTACCGATGAAATTACTACCACAAGTCCCATGGCTGAATCTATGGCAATCACTGCAACATGTGCTTGATCATTTCATAACTAGACCACGAGGGCAAAGTGTTACTCTTCCAAGATTAATTTTTTATTTTTTGTGGAAAATAATAGTACATAAATATGGAATTCAATTTGCTTACGATGATTTAACATGAATTCCGAGTGATTATTGGAATTGCACTTGTTTTGGTTGAAAAAACTGCTACTGATGTGAATGGGGCAGGGCAGTGGATTAAATTTAGAGGCATGGGGTCTCAACCATAAGATGTACTCATTAGTCTTCAACATGTGCAATGCACAGGAAAGACTGATTTTATTAAATAAAGAATACTTTATGTTACTAAAGTCAGCATATGTTGAGAGATCATATAATAAAATAAAGAATATGAATATTGATCTTAATTAATTAATTATCCTACTCCACTTACATAAATATCATGTCCAGTCCACATCATATTAAACTTTTCCATATTTCTTTCAAAGAAAGTAGATGAACTTGCTTTTCACTATAATCATTGACCATAAAGCTAACGGCCATTGTAACTCTAAGAGCATTTATCCCTACGAGCATTAACATTTGCTTTCCGTTGGTATGAGACACATGATTTTGAAGTTATTGCTTGATTTTCCAATTTTCTATACATATATATCTCTATTCTAAATTTTCAATAATCAAGTTCAAAGACTTCAACTAAACATAAATTCAATACGGTTTATTAAGTGTTGTCAATTTCCATCTTCTCTCCTTTTTTGCATTTTGCTATCCTACTCCATTATTATTATTAATAAAATGATTACTTAATAAGATCTATCCAACTGAATCCTATTTAATCAAACTTTTTGTAATATCGATGTTTCCATCTCAAAGTTGGGAAATATTTTTTTACAATCCACTCTCACCGATTCTCAACTAATCCCACCAATGCTCTAGATCTCTCTTAGCCGTAATTGATTTGTGATAGTTTGTACAAAAATGTTGACAAAAAAATTCATCTCTATTTTTAATGTCTAAACTAATTAAACGACATGTTCAAGTTGATCTGACTGATATATATCTCTATTCCAAATTTTCAATAATCAAGTTCAAAGACTTTAACTAAACATAAATTCAATACGCTTTATTAGGTGTTGACAATTTCCATCTTGTCTCCTTTTTGGCCCTACAAAATGACAAACTAATTTATGGAGGCCCCAAATAACGGGACCCATGTGTTTGTACATATAATTCATGTATCACTGTCTCATAGCAACGAGTTTGATGGAGGTTTTTATATGGTGACGAATGAGTAATCAAAACAGTCCAAATCCAGTCTCGCTGCTACTTGCCACATCAATCAACCAATTTATTCAACCTTCCTTTTTTTAATTTTACCAAATCTATATTTGTAGTAAGTATGGTTATTCACTCACACAGAGATAAAGTAAATCAGGGATTTGGGATTGCCTAGCAGCCTTGTGCAAGGTCAAGATGATAAAAAGAGAAAATGTGATTTGCTGGCTGATGATGATGGCCATGGACAATAAAAAATGGCAATACGATAAGGTTGGGTTGCCAACTGGCTGTCATTACAATTATATCAAGGATAAGATTGAACCAGACAAGAGTGTCATCACTTCACGCACCTCACCACTTATTATATAGCAATTAATAAAATAATAATTGTTAAAATATAGATAAAATTCTGTCTATTTATAGTTAAATTGAAAAATTTTTAAATTGTTACACTTAAGAAAAATATCGACTGGGCACACGTGCATCGCACGTGCTGCTTTACTAGTATATATATATATATATATATACAAGTTGCGCGCTTCTCCTACAATGACCCGTGAGACCAAGCCATATATATATATATGCAGTACCTACTAAATCACAACCAAAATATCTGTCTTACCTTAATTTGTTGATAGTTGGGCACCCATCTAGCAATCCAAGCATATTATAATACAATTTGTTTAAGAAGCTAGCACAACAATATCTTCAATGCTTACACACTATTGGGTTTGATTTTTAGATGGATATAAAATACTAATTTCTATGCATCGGATCTCCAATTTTACAGCAGGATGGTTGCTGGTTTTTTCTCATGCTGGAAACATATAATATGATCCAAACTACAGGCTTAAAATTCAGGCATGATAATCTGTTTGCAAGGCTGATCTTTTGAATTCCTTCGGGTCTGTATATCTTATATATATGTAGGAGATTCTGCAAATATGTTTGGCTGTCTCCAGGATTTGTACGTGTGCAATGTTAAAGTGAAGAAAATAAGATGTTGCAGGTTTCATGTAAAAATGACTATTTTCTGCAAATAATTATTTTTGCACATCTTTTGATCGATTAATACATATACTCGGAGAAAGATGAACACACTGGCACTTATTGCAGCAAAAGGCTATATCATTATTTGTCAGTTTTTCCAGCAAAATGCTTATGATGATGTGAAGAAGTCTTTAATATCGAACTTGGCCTTGAAAAGAAATCCTAAAAAGAAGGAAATAATGGTGTGAAGTAAATAAAATATTGCAAGTTTGGTTTCAGTTGCGATCTCATTATGTCAATCATGACGAGTAATATTGAAAAAGAGAGAGGAATTTTAATTGTAATTTCTTGTGCAATCATTGATGTTTCCCACCAACATGAGCATGGCCAAAACTTTTATGATGTCCTCAAAAAGGATATACGACCACTTCATTTTCTATCAACTCCACTTGCTTTGTTGCTGAAGCATCATGTGTGGGGTAAATGGTAGGTGAGGACAACAAGCGCATCATTGAAAGCAGCTAAAAGCTTCTCTCGGCATTGTGTGATTCATTCTCACGACCTTCAAAGCATTGGGGGGCCGGGCCCTTTTAAATTATATTAATTTATGTTTGGAAACTAGTAAAATTTGGACCCCAAATCGTTTCCCACGTAATTTCTGCTTTCCGCTACCATTATTATTATGTACACAAAATGTCAAATGCTGTAAGCAAATTGGACCTTATAAATTAGAGGGGCCTACGTTTGAGTAATTAGTGAGTAAATCATCAGCATAATATGAGAACAGCTAGCTTTAGTTACTAAAAATAAAGAAGCCCTACAAATTAACAAGTGTGTATGGTACTAACGCTTGATATAACCATTCCTGATCATCCACTTCAAACTCTAATGGTCGTTGACGTTTCTAAGGGTCCAGTAAGCCCACCCAAATGTTGCTTGTCGATAAATATCAAGTAGGGCCTTGGCAAATCTTTGGTATTCCTCTTTTGATGCTCCTCTAACTTGCCACTCAGCTACCTATTCATCTGTAACTTGACAACAGCTAAGTCCTAGTTAATTATACATCTATATATTTTTACTTTCGATTTATTTATGTGCAACATATTAGTTGCATTGTCTTGGTTTGAGTATTTGTTGTTGAAGAAATAAATCGTGGTTCTCATCCTCTATTTATAGAGGGTGAAGTGAAATAATGTGAAATTACAACTCTTAACTTATGACTTTTCAACTGGTAGTTATAGTTTAAAAGTCATGTTGTTTTATTTTAAGACCAAAGAACATGCCCGGTCAAGTGGTTAGATACTTTTCTCCCGAAGGGAGGTCCTTGGTTCGAACCACACCTATTTAACATTTCTATTGAAATTATTTTGAAGCATTGCACTCATCCAAGTTCGAACCACACCTATTTAACATTTCTATTGAAATTATTTTGAAGCATTGCACTCATCCAAGTGAGTCTTTTACACAGTGGCCATGCGTGGTACCTCTTTGGCCTAAGCATCATGTCTCTTCAAGCTTACCGGTTCAGCCCAAGCATTGTGTCTGTCCAAGTCCCACACTTGACTTATTCCACAAAGTAAATCAAAGTGCACTTGTGGAATTTCGAACTCCTACTCTTTCATTTAAAACAACACATCACTACCACTAAATCAATACATCTCTTTAGATAATAGTTTACTAAAAATATAATATCCCACATTCAATAAATTCACATATTTAATATCACAATCTATAATAAATATAACATTTGTAGACCAACAAAACATGACATCCGAATAAAGGAATATGGTTTTGTACATTGGGGGTAGGCTTGCATATTGGCCCGCCCAAGCAATTTTTGGCCTGACCCGACTTGTCCTGCATCCAAATTCAGGGCAACAAAATAATTTGACCAGATCCAAACCATTCGGGTCGAGTAAAAAGTCATCATTTTTTTTTAGTTAGATTATGATTAGAATGTATGGAATTTATAGAAGAATGTAAGCGCTGATTATAGAATGTAAGGGCAATGGAATCTTACATTACTACTCAAATCACTTGAAATTCTCAATATCTTCTGCCCCTTTTTATCATTTTGAAAGGCTTTGTGCAGAAATTACTTTTTTTCTTTTTACTAAAGGAGTATACATCCAACATCAACCCAGAAAAGTAACAGATTCAACCTCACAAAACTTTCAAATTTAACACAAATGGGTCCAAAATGACTGAACAAACGAAACCAGTCTGAACATATATAAACATGAAAATGGTTAACTTATAACTATTCTGCAACAATTTTCCAACTCTATATCAAACAGAGGAAGTGCTTTGCTAGAAGAACCTCAGCAGCAATGGTGATAGCTTCAGCATCAGAGACGCAAGCCTCCCTTACTCTAACCAATATCTCATACTTGAAAGCCCTTCTCTCTCTATGTCTCTGCCTCAGAGATGCAGTCCATGACCAATATCTTAAAAGGCATACTCTACTCAAGGTATAGGACTCAAGGTATATCCTATACCTTGTGTAGTATAATGACTTTAATGAAAAATCGATTAAAATATATTAATCACATCAATCTGTGTGACTAGAGATGAATTAATGATGAAGAAAAACATCTCTCTAATTACAATCATTAACGTAAGAAAATGGATCAAGATTTCTCATAATTCTCAATATATTATACAGTCTAACTTTTCGAAAAGTATGAGAGATATAAGGAGTAATTTTTAAACTTCTTTTACCTCATAATTTGTAGCTCTTTGTGTACTGGTCCATTCTCAGGCACACGAAGGCAAAAAGGTACCAATTAGAAATGTGTCTTTACCCACATAACATATAAGGCTTTCTTTGGTCCATATGATCCATAGCCATTAGTGACTTGAAACTTCCCTTGCATCTTTCCCTACAAAATCCGCAGTCACCATCTCCTCTGTCTTCACCTGCACAATTTTAATGTTACAAAGAAAATATGTCACTACTCATTTTCTACTGACTATGACCCATGACAGGGCAACTAACCTTCAACTTTCTTGTTATATTTCAACACATCAAAAGTTTGCTTATATTTATAAAGTTCGATTTCGTTTACTAATTAATGTGAGAATTGGTATTCCTCCTATGCAAGTGAGGTTGTATTAATGAAATATGAGATATAATCTTTTTATTTTAAATAGTCAATTTGCTATTTAAAATGTTTGATTACCTTTATAATCTACCCACTTTCTATGAGTTATCCATATTTCCAAGATGGGGAATGAGGTGTTTTATGTCAAATTTTAACACGAATTCGATACTTGAGACAAAATTAATACCTGATTTGTTGGTGTGTCTATAAAGAGTACTCACCAAACTATATGAGGATTGAGCAGGTGTTGAGGGTCATAACATTTATAGAATTGTTAAAAAATAAGTGAGTAGTAGAACTATTTGATCTTTTGCAAAATGTTGTTGATCAATCTCAATAATCGGATTGGGCTATGAGTAAAACATTTTGATTTATTTTTGAAAGTGGGTAGCGAGACAGATTAGTGAATTGGAGTGCTTTATTTTTTTAGAATTCTCACTTTTGCTTTGTGATACACAGTATGCAAACAAAATTACTTAAAATATACCACATAAATAAATATATGTAGCTGGAAATGATACCAAAATCTAAGATAGGACGTTACAATATTTCTCTCTGCCCTCCGGTATTTAAATTTGCTTTGTTTTGGACACTCCAATGTTGTGCCTTCAATTCAATTTAAGTAATTAATTATCAGGTAATTTGAGAGTATGGATATAATATGATACTCGAATTATAGTGTCTAATTTATTGGTTAAAATGCTATTGAGTGCCAAATATAGTCCAATCCAATATAACAAAGTGGGAAAAAAATGTCTGATACAAACTGAGAATAGCATCCTAACCTTTTCAAATAAAACTCAATTATAAACACGAAAAGTATCTTTTGTAGTCTACCAAATAGGAGAAGAGTACAGTTATCCACATGCCTGTCAAGACTTGGATGCTAGCTTTTCCTTTAAGAAGTTGATGGCAAAGTTTGACTTGATAGCTAATCTTGACTTGAATTTTCTTGATCACAATCTTTTATCACTCTTTCTGGGGATGATAGGGGAGCTCTAGAAGGTATTTGTAAGTGTTCAACTTCTCCTTCAAGCATTTCTACAACTTTCTTCATAGAAGGACGATTACTAGGATTCGTTTGTATACACCATAATGCGACAATGATCATCTTTCTAACTATCTCTTTGTCCTCTTCAGCAGCACATTCTATTTCAATATCTTTCCCATCATTGAATTGATCATACACCCAGGTAGGAAAGTAAATCTGGCTTGAATATTCGACAAAAGCATTCAGGTTCTTTCTTTTGCCAACCAATTCCATCAAGAGCATTCCAAAACTATAAACATCCACTTTGTATGAAATACCTCCAATGTTTTTGTAGAACAATTCAGGAGCCATATAACCCAATGTCCCTCTTGCAGCAGTCAAAGAAATAGTATTGTCTTCTATGGAATACAATTTTGCTAAGCCAAAATCAGAAATCTTAGGGGTGAAATTCTCATCTAGAAGGATGTTATGAGGTTTGATATCGAAATGCAAGATTTGCATGTCACATCCTCGATGCAAATACTCAATCCCACGAGCCACTCCTAGAGCAATATTATATGTTTTCTCATTGTCTAGGAAGATACTTTCCTCCGAAGAAAAAATGTATTTATTTAGAGATCCTTTGGGCATAAAGTCATATACAAGAGCACGCTTTGATCCATGAACGCAATAACCAATAAGTTGCACCACATTAACATGATGTATCCTTCCAATAGTTGCCACCTCATTGATAAAATCTTGCCCATTTGTGTTTGACTGGCCTAACATTTTTACTGCCACAAGACATCCACTTCGAAGTGTTCCTTTAAATACTGTGCCATATCCTCCTTCACCCAATTTTTCCTTAAAACCTTTGGTCATCCTCTTAATTTCTGAGAAGGAGTAACTTATTGGCATGAAGTTATTTTGGCTTTGTAGAAATTCTTCAATAGCATTGTACATGGATAAGTGCCTCCTTCGCCATTTATATATCAAAAATGCAATCACAAATGGAGTGCCTAACACGCAAAAAGGCACACGCCATTCTGGAAAGGAAATCACAAAAGTAATTATAAGAAAGGGATCTTATAGTTGCAGTACCAATACTTTACTTGTTGCCAGCATTGTGTTATATTTAATTAGGAGTGCCTAACACCCTTTTAAATTCTTTTGGTTAGGAATAGTACCATTTCTATTTAATGTCAATTTAATATTATGTACGTCTAACTATTTTCTTGTCTCATAGTTTAAGGAACGATTTGCTAAAACAATTAAATGAGATTAAAAAGCAAGAGATAAAGATTCTTACCGAGGAATCCAATTATTGTTGCCATTACAACTGCAAAAGTTGTTATAAACAATATTAATCTCCATTATAATTTAGCCAAAACTAAAGTAAAAGAAATAAATGTGCAAACATGCATGCTTAGAATGCATTCATCGTTAGTGAGATCTAAAAAGAAGGTATAATATTAATCCAACAGTTTGAGATCCACGAAGCAAAACCCATCCAATTATACATTATGCGTCTCATATCTTTCTAAGTGAGATAGAAAACTCACAAAAAAATGGGGAATCTTCATAATATACTATTGGAATGATACGACCTGCAGGTTTGACCAAAAAAAAGAAGAAAAAAGTCAGTGCGTCAGCATCTGAAATCAACAATCAACAATTGTGTCGGTTATCCACCAAGAATTAAGTTTTTGTGATCTTAAAGATAAATTCAACAGAAGCTCAATATTGGTACGTACTACTAATTAATTAGTCAGAATCGGGCAATAGAGGAATGTATAACGTACGTAGGAGGGAAAACAGGAAAAGATGAAAAGGTTAAATTACAGTACCTTCAATCATGCATCTTAATTAAGCTTTTATTAAGATTGTTACGTTTCTTCAGATTGAGATTACTAACCATGAGTGGAGAACAAGGATGCAGAACAGCGTGCTAGAGGTAGTGAGCATAAAATCTATATAGATTTCATTAGTTTGGAATGCTGATTATTATTGGTGAGCTTGTATTTTTGGAGCACTTAGTGTGTGTGTGTGTATGTATATATATATAGACCATTAAATTTCGAGGCACACATTAAATTCTTAATCGAATGTGTGCACAAGTTATAATTTCCCGTTGAATCGTGATCTGATTTGTTAGAATATTGTCATATTTATGTTCACGAGAAATATTAGTTCTTCTCTCTTAATTCCTTTGTAACTTGTTATTTATCACGGTACTTGAGCCCCCAATTTGTGTCTTTAGTAACGTTTCTCCTTCATTTGTGGTAAATCTCATACTCAACATGTTATTTGATAATCTTTTCCGTTCACCACACGTTCTCAAGGCATTTTCTAAGCCTTTGAATGGGTCGCTACCCTCATGCTCATCACCAATCATATTCATCGGTTTGCACTCATGCACTATATCACTTCCATAGTTGTCGAATTTTCATAAACTGCCACCATAGATTGAGTCCTTGAACTCTTGCTAATTTCTTGGTGCAACAGTCACTCCATTCTAGCCAAACTTGCACTACAAAAGTCACACCATTCTAGCCAAACTTGCACTCTCACGCGCTGTCACAAGTTCCAACGCCCACACACCTCTCCTCTATCTCACACACAGCTTGGCTCTCTCTCTCTCTCTCTCTCTCTCTCTCTCTCTTCTCCTCATCATCTCGCAACCTGTCATGCATAGCCTCTACCAAGACCTTGCTCCACAGGTCGCTACTGCCATTGTGACCAGTAGAGGTCGCTGCACCACATGCACAACCGCCCACACCACTCCATTCTTGTTGCACTTCCCCGTCAACAAATCCAACCGATCACTTTCACAAAGCTAGTAATACACTCTCTTCCTTTATATGTTAAGACAATGACCGACTTGTTTTGTGGAGTGATTGGACAATTCTAGGAATTTTGTGGAGTTTGAATTGTGTTGCTTGGTGGATTAATGGTTTGGTTGTTGTAATGTTCCAATGAGGTTGGATGAGATTTGGTTGTTGACTTGGAGATGGAAGTAAGCGGGTTGATCCTAGATGCTGGGGTGTGATAATGGGCCTTTCAAAGCTTTTGTTTGAATTTATTTATGTTTTTAGCAATTCTACTTCTTGTAATGTATTTTATTATCCTCAATGGAAATATATGTTGTTGTGAGATGTTTTCAGTGACTTCACAGAATTTTATCAGAATGAAAAGGCTATTAACATGTGACACGTTGGCTTGTGTGATTGGAGATATAAAACTCGTCAACAGTTATATGTGTATATATATATATATATATATATATATATATTATAAATATATAATACTTTATTTATATAAGTAATGTTAGAAACTTAGTCATCACATGAGAAAGTTACTTTTTAAAGTTGGGCCAACTTTTTTCTAAATATATTATTGCTTCTAGATTGCACATTTTTTGCCTGCAGAAATCATTTTCTGTATATTGTGTGTATATATATATAGAAAATGCTAGGGATCCGCTGAGGGATCCTGTTAACTTGTCATGCTAACCTTTTCTTTTTTTATTTTTTTGAATTTTTTTTTACAGAAAAATTAAGAAAATTATATTTAATTATATTGTGAATTTTATTCATTTTTTCAAAATATTTAAAAGCGTTAAAAAAATGATATGAAAAAAGCAAAAAAAAAAACACTTTTAAATATTTTTTTAAATCATTTTTTTAACACTTTTAAATATTTTGAAAAAATGAATAAAATTCACAATATAATTAAACAACATTTTCTTAATTTTTCTATAAAAAAAATTCAAAAAAAAAAAAGGGAGCGGGACAAATGAACGGATCCCCAGCGAAATCCCTATCATTTCCCTCTATATATACACAATATATGTATGCATGCATTCATGGTGCACAGTGCATGTTATCATTGCTTACAAGATGAAAGTAAACTGAGATGGTGCTGCAGGCACCGGCTCCCATGGCTCCCGCTGGGAGCCACTGTTAGGTAAAAAAATTTTTTTGTCTTTTTGTTTTTTTTTTCAAATCATTTTTTAATAGTTTTAAACATTTTAAAAAATATAAAAAAATTATAATAATATTAAAAAAATTTCTTAATCATTAAAGAAAAGAAAAAATTAAAAAAAAAAAATTGGGCCGGTGGGAGCTACCAGCGGTGACTTTAGTGTTTTTCTTAAAATAGATGACAGAGGTACAGAATATTCTTACCGGTGGTCCCGTATACAATATAAAAAGCTGGCGTAACTGCAGAAAAGAAATAAAGGTAGGTACTGTTCAGTTAAGTTATATAGAAACTGAAAAAGTGATTTAAATAATTGAAACAGTCCAGATTTAACGAAACTGTATAAACAGCTTTATGATCCATTTATATTGTCAATAAATAAATGTAAACAACTTTTGAGCATGCATTGAATACCGAACCTTAATTTGTTGTGAGGGACATATATATAATAGGGTACTTGGAAAGAAAATTTTTCAGAGAAATCAACTAATAAGAAATTTAAACATAACTTAACGTCCAAACACATAATTCTAATTACTTAACATTACTTAACTCAAGACCTGTTTACATGTATGATGCATAATTTTTTTCAACTCAATACCTCTTTGCATGCTAGACTAATAACCTTTTTTAATTTCATATAAATATATTTAAATCCATCTTAATATATAAATACATTTTACTTAGACCCCACAAAACTCACTCATCTTTTTAAATTAACTACTATTTATAAAAAATTCAACTCAACTCAACTCAATATCCAAACGTAATCGAGGTAATCTTCAATTTTTCATTAAAGAGGAGAAGCTACTTATTTAATAAATTTGAAATTTGTCCTTTTATTTTATTAATCATTGTTTCTTAGGTGGAAAAGAAGTTTAATTCAACAGTTTGAGATCACTGATGCCCACACACAAGGTTATACCTACCTAGCTAGCTACCTTGTGTTATTACTACACACTAAGGAACCTTTAATCTGAAACTTACTGTTTAGATGACTTTCTTAATAGGGCACTACCACGTAATGTCACGTGATTAATTTATTAAAAATAAAAAATATAAAAAAATAAATTCAAACCAAAAATTGGGTGTCTGAAAATATAAAAAGAGTAAGACTGAAATTCTAGGTCTCTTTGCTCCTTTTGTGTTTGTATTTTTAATTTATTTTTAATAAATCACTTGACATCACATGGTAGTTCCATGGCAAAAGATCAGTCACATGGTAGTGCCCTTTTTAGACGAAGTAATTTTTTTTAGCTAGTTTCTTCATAAATTTGAAAATTGTCCTTTCATTTTGTTAATCATTTTTTTCTCGGATGTTAAAAAGGTTTAATCCAACAATTTGATGAGATCACTGATGCCCATGCACAAAGTTATACGTACCAGCTTGTGTTACCACCAAATCACCAATCAATGCTATATTATACATGATCTAACATCTTATATATAGAGATAGAAAACTCACCTATAATATATGACAGACCTCGTAAGAAACTAACGAAATTAAATCTGCCTGCATGGTTTGACAAAAAATGGTATAACATTAGCGTCTGGAATCTTCAATTAAAAATCAAGTCATTACAATGCTAGTTAATCAGAACTGTGGAAAATGGATTGATAATAGGTCAAAGCCAACAAAAGGCTAATAATAGGTCGAAGGCAATTGAGCTGACAATGGGCTACATATATATGGCATTGGTCAACTATGGAATCAAAATTAATAGACTAAAAATAGGACTGTGACTTCAAAGAATGCTCACAACAGACTAAAATCTAATAAAAAAAAAAGCCCAGAGCTAATAAAGATACTTCAAATGCAAGAATTTGAATGAGACACAGTTGAACCAAGATGAAAATCTTGTGAGAAATAATGCTGACAGAAGAACTTTGAATTTTATCTTCTTCAATATGTTTTTGGTGGAAGAAATTGTATGCATCGGATGCTTGATTGACCAGCACCGATTCAATGATTTTTAATTTTATTTTAATTAGTGTTCTTTTTAGCTTTGCTTACAATTTCATTCTCAACGAGATCAATAATTTCACTGCCCAGAATGCACTCGAAGGATTACTAGCTTAGGTAGTTGTCGTTCTCGCTCATGCATTAATAATTGGCTGACCATGTTTACCTAACTGAAAAAGATGAAAGAATTTACTTGCGATCTCAGATTTTGAATCAACTCCCTCCTTATAAATTTTGTTCAATTTTAATAATTAGAAAAACACATTATAATATAAAAGAAAACTGACCGACACATTATAATATAAAATCCCTTTTGTAATTCTAGTCCTATGTAGACTAAGCAATCATCTTCAATTTATAAAAATCAGGTCATTAATTATAACATGATTAGCGTTTGGAATCTTCAATTAAATATCAGAAGAACTCCGGCAAATAAAAATATTAATTATGGCCCCTATCACGTATCCCTTTAAATTAGTAATTGTCATGTCGGGTACCTACTAGGCAATATACATCAATCATTCTAACATGAAAATCAACATATCCATCAGCTAGCACTAAATTAAAAATAGTAAAATTGATAACACCAATAAATATATCACTATGAAAATCAACCCTAGAATGTTTCAAATGTTTCGTCCTAATAAACATAAGTGCTATAAATATTGTCGAAGATCACAATAACGTACGGTGCTAATCAGAATTGAAAGAAGTACTTCAATAATTGCCAAACCAACATATATAATGACTAGATATATCTCGTTAGAATTTAGATCTCAAATTTATTACTCACTCCAATTATATGGGTCGCAATGAGCTTGATTATCGTCACCGAGGTGGCAATAGGCACTGCAGTTTCTACAATAAAGTGGGTAGAACCATGAAAGCTCAAAACCATGTGAGAATACGTTGCGGAGGTCAGTACAGGAAATATTAGGATTAATTTGTCCTGGCCACGATGTCAGAGACATTTGCTCTATGGTGCACGACTCCCTCACATCCATCGCTTTCACTCCATTGCCAACAAGATATATGTACCTTTTGGAATATTGAGACAAAGAGGAGTTGGAAGTAGACCCAGATCCATTATTAATATTAGAACAATTCGTAGAAGTCGAGACGAAATGGAAAGGGAAACCCGGAGCCACTGGCTTTTCACAGTTCACAATAACCACAACTGTCAATAGACTGGTGGATTGTTGGTACTGGCTTGTTGATTCATCATAATATGTTGTATATGAATCCCAATCCGGCCTACTGAAATTACCTTCGTTTAGAAAATAACGAGGGATGAAGGAGTAATTATCATCCTGAATACCTGCGTCTACAATTCGGATTGTGTAATTGTTGTAATTGATGTGGCTTACGTAGTATTTACTACCATCATGTAAAGATAACAACGTATGGTTGTTGTCATCACATGAGAGCTCATACCTTTTGTCTCCGCAGTTCGGTGGATTCCCTTTCAGTCGAAACGGATAGCTGATGTTGGGGATATTGCCACAGGAAGAAGGAACACATGAGTAGTTATCATGAGTATCATTAAGACTAGAAGCTGGAGGAAGAAGCTGGATTAGGACCAGAACAGTTATAAGGAGGACCATGAGTCCAGCAGGGAAGGCTGTCGTTCCTCTTGTCATCAACAATTAACAGAGAGAGCCAGAGAGGGAGATCAGAGAAAGAGAGAGGATTAGGGAGATCTAGAGGTCGTAGTTTCCACAGCGTACGTCTGTAGACAAACATTCAGGTACAGGAGGAGGAGTAAACATAAGCCCGCGTTCAAGAATTAATGTTCACAAGAAATAGAATTGCATGGGTTGACGGAGTCAATTGGGATTACTGTGAGGGATGAGTCCAAATTAATTATTATTGGTAGTGGAAAGTGGTTTGTCGGCCAACTTGTTTACTACGAAATTATACAGATTGCGACTACTCATGATATTATAGCCACTTACCTTCTCGTGCCGATTCATCATTCAAATGAAGACGAAAACGAAATAGGAAATAGCTGTTAATTATGCATCGTTTTATACACGCCTACCTTTTTGTTCAGAAATTGGAGAAGAATCACGCGATCACACTCTTTCAACATTCAGGTACAGGATCACATTCCTTCAACCCAGTTTACACGCTCACCCCCGTAATTTTCAGGGCTTTGTGTGGTCCATTCTCAGGCACGCGAAGGCAAAAAGGTACCAATTAGAAAGGTGTCTTTACCCGCATAATATGTGGGGCCGGCCTTCTTTGGTCCATAGCCATTCGTTATCTTTCTGTGAAGCTTTGATGGGTAAGTTGAAAAACTGTGTTCCATGAATCCTGTTTTGTAGTTTCCATGATTGTTAAAATGTACAAGCTGCAATTTCTGTGTACAGGACTAGAGATATTGTCTCTGGTTCTGGAATGATGTTCGAAGCTTTGAACAACTGATACGGTATTTTTTTTTGTTGGAATTAGTATGATTGTTGGTATATCTGTTTGTACTAGGAAGTCTTACTGGTAATGTTTGTTCGCAGTCCCTTACATGGGTGTAATCGAGTTGGAGCAAGAAGTGACCTCAAGTTTTATTTGTTTGATTTTTACTTGACGCTGTCCTGTCTTAGCGCAGCAAGGAAATCACCAAGCGGTCGATTAGTAACTTGGTGACTTCCTGTTGAGTGAGGAAATCATCATTCAAAGCTTTAATTTGTTGGTATTTGTTTATTGTTTAGCAATATTTCTACTTCTCATGTGGTATTTTGTTATATCCTCAATCACAATATCTGTTGTGATAAGTTTTAAGGGACTTGATAGAATTTCAACAAAATGAAAACATTTAAAATGTGATATGCTAACTAGTATGATTAGAAATATATAACACATCAACCGTTATATATATAATATTTATTTATATATGAGAAAGTCACTTTTTAAAGGTGGGGCCAACTTTTTCCAAACAATATTACATGGGGATTGCACAGCCGATCCTATGCGTGAACAAATCATTTTCTGTATATATCTTTATCTTATCTGCAAGTTTAAACTACTATCATGTTTGGTTGCTTAAAGGAATGATCTGGTAAAAGATGAAAGAAGAGAAATAGATTTAGAGAGAGATAAATTCTTACCAATGAGCCCTAATCCAATATATATAATAAGCTGCGTACATTGCCGACAAGAAATAAAGGTTAGTGATCAGTTAATTTATATAGAAAGTGATTTACATAATCTGAAAATTAAGTCCAAAGCCAGTCGATATAATCATTTTGTTCATTGATTCTGAGATGTAAAAGAGGTTTAATCCAAGATCGAGTTGGAGATCAGAATAAATTAGGTACCATGAAAGCTCAAACCCATATGATACAATACATTGCGGAGGTCTGTACAAGAAATATTAGAATCCTTATAAAAATGTCCTGGCCATGATATCCGAGACATTTGCTTTACCGTGCACGACTCCTACACATCCATCATATTCGCTCCATAGCCAAAGCATTATCCTTGGAATAATTCGGAGGAGTCGTGACCAAAAAGGAAAGAGTACATGGAAGCTGTAGTCAGTGGCATAAGCCCGCGTTCAAGAGAAGTTCACGAGAAAAAGAATTGCATGGGTTGACGGAGTCAATTGCGCGTACTGTGAGAGACGATGCAAAATTATTATTGGTGGTACTAGGACTGGTTTGTCGGCCAACTTGTTTGCTACGAAATTATCTAGACTGCGACTGCTCATCATGTTGGAGTCAATTACCTTTGTCGTGTGATTCACGATTCACGTGAAGAAAATACAAGAAGAAATCAGCTCATGTTAATGCATCGTTCAATACACGCCATGTACATATTTGTTCAGAAATTGGATTAGATCAATCACTCGGTCACATTCTTTCAACCCAGATTACACGCCCTCCCGGCCCTCTATGAACCAGATTAAAAATTGGGATGGAGTACTTTTGACAGACTCTTTGACTTTTTGGCATGGTGAAGCATCCAAGAAATGTTTGCTAATACGAGATGATGTCGATTGTTGAAGACTATTGACTTTGTGGGAGATGTACCACGTGCTTACGTACACCTGACAAAACTATATATCTATGAAAGATATAAGAATATTGAATAGTTAAATATAGCTAAATTTGGATTCACAAATATTTTTAATTCATTTCATCTCATCTTATCTAATTATTATAATTTTTATAAATTCATACATAAAATTAAATAAATAATTTAATTTTTTCAAATTTTAAAACAAAAATAATATTAAAAAAATAATATTCGAACAATATTTTATTTAATTTTTAATTTTCATCTTAATTTATTTCATCTCAACTAACTTTTAATTTAATTTGTCATATCAAAGATTCAAACTATATATATAATACCACCCTAAGCCCAAGGCCCAATCTCGTTTTAATACTAGTCCATTAAGGAAACGAAATTATTAGCGACTGGTGCGGTAGGTAAGGAAAGTGGTTGGTTGGCCAACTTGTTTACTACGAAATTATACAGATTGCGACTACTCATGATATTATTATAGCCACTTACCTTCTCGTGCCGATTCATCATTCGAATGAGACGAAAACGAAACAGAAAATAGCTGTTAATTATGCATCGTTTTATACACGCATACCTTTTTGTTCAGAAATTGGAGAGAGGCCGTTGTTTCCACGGCCGTCTGTAGAGAAACATGTGATATGTTTCATAATGCAGATATAGGGGTAACTGCACGCAGGTAGGTACAAGAGGGGGAGTAAACATAAGCGCGCGTCCTATTGACAAGAAAAAGAATTGCATGAGCTGAAGGAGTCAATTGCGCGTACCGTGAGAGACGATGCAAAATTATTACTGATAGTACTGGTTTGTCGGCCAACTTGTTTGCTACGAAATTAGGTAGACTGCGACTGTTATCATGTTGCAGCCAATTACCTTTGTTGTGTGATTCACGATTCACGTGAAGAAAATACAAAAAGAAATCAGCTCCTGTTGGCTGTTAATGCCTCGTTTTATACACGCCAGATGCTTTTTCAACTCTTCTTTTATTTTTTTTCACGTCTCTTTAATATATTTAAATATTTTAAAAAAATAAAAAAATATATCAATACACATAAAATCTTTTTTTTTTTTACACCAACGGTCAACCTGGAACTGTATGTATTACGCGGCAGATTAGCTTTTTTCTTATTCAGTAATTGGATAAGAATCACGCGATTATATTCTTTCAACCGCTCTCCTGTCGCAAATATGAAAATTTTTAAAATTTTAAATTTTTTTTATAACTTTGTTATTAAATATTGTTCAAACACCAAATATTTTTTATTAATAAATTTAATTCTTTTATTTAATCATTACTCAAACATAAAAATTAATACAATTTGGACAAATTTTAAAATAAAATTATATTAAAAAATCTTTTAATTTTATTTATTTATTTTCACAAACTCTAATATAATACTTAGTTTAAAAATTATTTTATTTAACTTTTTTTCTTTAATTTTTTAAAATTTAATAAAACATTCTCACTCATTTTTTAATTTTTTAAAAGAATTAATTTTTTTAATCGTAGACCCCACTCATTTTCAAAATGATTACGCTGTATTTGTACATTCCACGATTATATGTAACATTATTCATATATAAAACTAGTGGTCCAGTATCGTGCACGTCACGTTCTCCTAGTTGAGGAAAAATTAGTGTTAATAATTTTTTTTTACTAATAAAGAAAATGTGATTAATAAAGAAAATGTGATTGAAATACATAACAATTTCATTCTATTTGTATACCAAGTAAAAGATAGGTATATCAAAACAGATTATAGCTTGATATAAGTCTAATAAAAACAGCAACACATAAAAATATAAGTTGTAGTTTTAAATCTTAAGAGCAACATTTTTTTTTTTGATAAGTAAATCTTAAGAGCAACATATAATATACAAATATTTTAGGACCCTGAAAATGACTGTAAAGCACTCTCATTGGCTTGGTTAATTCAATTTTAATCAAATTTATAGTTAACAAGACACTTAAAATACCCCACATCAAATTAAACATGTCTATATGTTGACTAATTGCTACTTTTTAGTCCCACACCGGTGGGATTTAAACAAATATGCATTAGGCTAAGTTATAAATAAGAGGCTTAATCTCTTAGTTTAAGTGCACCAGTTGAAAGCTTATCTAATAACTTTTAACTTTAGTTAAATTCCTCTATTAGCCTTTTGTAAAAGGAGAAGAGGTGTAAAGTTAAAGTTTTACTAGTAGGGTAGCTTTGTGGGTGTGGTGAGGAGAAAAATTGTGCGATTGTAACAATTTTTCACATAGTGAATTTTCTTCTCTGGGTCTGGTGGTTTTTCTCCTGTTTTGGAGTTTCTACGTAAATTTCTTGTGTTGTTATTATTTCTCTATTTTTCTTATTATTCCTGCAAATGGTAGATTCTAGGGGGTGAATTTGGAGGTCCAAATTTTCAACAATTGGTATCAGAGCCACTAGGTTCTTTTTATAGGGTAGAGCTTTGGTGTGGTAGTGTGGATACGTACAGTCTAAGGAGGTTCTGTCTAGGAGATTGGAAATTTTAAATGTGTCCATTGTGACCCTCCAATCTTTCCTGGAAACTGACTTAGTGAGGTACTATTCATTTCTACAGTAAATTCATCAAAGCAATGTCAGGAAGTAGGGCTTCAAATCTTGTCAAATTTGAGGTGGAGAAATTTGATTGGAGAATCAATTTTGGCTTGTGGCAAGTACAAGTCAAGAATGTCTTGATTCAATCAAGATTACACAAGACATTGAAGGGCAACCAACACATGAAGTGGTACTAGTGTGACTGGTGAAATGACAGATCTAAAATGAGCGATGAAGATTGGGAAGATCTGGATTTGAGAACAGCAAGTGCGATACGTCTATGCTTGGCCAAAAATGTTCTTGTAAATGTGCATTGAATATCTACGACAAAAGAACTCTGGGAAAAACTTGAAGAGTTATATCAGATGAAGGGCGTCTCAAATCGTGTGTACCTAAAAGAGCAGTTTCATACACTGCGGATGAGTGAATGTACAACTATTTCAGATCATTTAAGCGTTCTTAATGGCATTGTCGCTGAGTTAGAAGCTATTGGAGTTAAAATTGATGATGAAAATCAAGCTTTAAGACTCATCTGGTCTCTTCCACCTTCCTATGAGCACATGAAGCCTATTTTGATACATGAGAAGGAGAAAATAATTTTTTCAGAGGTTACCAATAAAATCTTTTATGAAGAGAGAATACTAAGTAGTGGAAGTAATGTTCCACTTGAGAACTTAGTAATGGTAGCAGCTGGAAATGGGAAGATGAAGAACTCCATGAAGAAGAAAGTAGTCTGCTGGGAGTGTGGACAATCTGGACACGTCAAGAAAAATTGTCCATAAGCTGGAGAAGGTTGGGCAAATAGCTCCAAGTCAGTAAATGGAGATACTGGAAATGATGCTGATGTTGTCATGTCTCTCTCCATGGAAGATTTTGATCTTTAAAAAGAGACATGTACATCCTCATGGCATACCGCTAATTCCCAAAGTTGCCATGATAGAGGATGTGTTAATGTTAGCGGGTCCACAAGTTTGCACACAGGCATTGGTTTGGCATTGATGCAGGGTGTGTGGTGGAAATTCATATCGATGGCTGATGAACTTCCAGGAGAGCCAAACGTGGAAGTTACACCATAATTTTCAGCAACGTTGTTTTTCGACATAGGCCAAAGTGAAATGCTTGGAATTAGTTTATTTTGAGTGGGTATGCTTTTATGGTGAAACATGATAATGGAAGCTATGAAAATCTTCATTGAGGTGAAACTTGGCTGTGGGACTAGTCAAAACCGCAAGGTGGAGATTGTTGACTAATTGCTACTTTTTAGTTCCACACCGGTGGGATGTAAACAAATATGCATTAGGCTAAGTTATAAATAAGAGGTTTAACCTCTTAGTTTAAGTGCACCAGTTGAAAGTTTATCTAGTAACTTTTGACTTTAGTTAAATTCCTTTATTAGCCTTTTGTAAAAGGGGAAGAGGTGTAAAGTTAAAGTTTTACTAGTGGAGTAGCTTTGTGGGTGTGGTAAGGAGAAAAATTGTGTGATTGTAACAATTTTTCATATAGTGAATTTTCTTCTCTGGGTCTGGTGGTTTTTCTCCTATTTTGGAGTTTCCACGTAAATTTCTTGTGTTATTATTTCTCTATTTTTCTTATTATTCCTGCAAAGGGCAGATCCTAGGGAGGTGAATTTGGAGGTCCAAATTTCCAACACTATATAGATCTAGACATTTTCTACTGTAACTTATCAAATATGTGGATGTATAGTAACTTAGCCAAATGTACACTACGGTATTCATTTCTCACTCCTCTCACCAAATATATGTATGCATTCCAGAGTCATGTTGTTTCGTCTACTACATGGATGGAAATGATGTTGAATTTTTTGTTGCTTTGGTGCTTTCACTGGTCTAGGTCTGCAGTCAGTTGAAAATCCATTCTTTTTTTATTTTTTTAAGTCTGGGCTGCCATGCCTTGCAAATAGAGCAAATGGTCCTGCATGGAAAAAATTTGGAATTTTTGCATTATTAACATAGAAATAAAATATGATAAACCAGGTAAAATAGGAAGTATGCTAAATAAATATAAATGGTACAATTTGGTGGGTGTTCTTTGTTTCATTTAGATTTAAGAGATAGCCAGATTGTATTTAAATACATGTTATTTATGTTTGATTGTAAAATTTCTTCAGTTGAAAGCTAAACTTCCAAGTTGGACAAAAGACACTATCTAAGTAATTAAAACAGAAACCACCAATCAAAAAAAAAAAAAGTAATTAAAATAGAAATCACAAATGACGGAAATAATGTTTATTTGAAAGGAAAAATATAGTTGCAAGTATAGTTGTGCACTAATCTGTGCACCAATGTGATGTGATTGGTCAAAAAGTAGATTTGATTGAAAACAATATTAATTTAAATTTTAAGTATCAATAAATCAGTATTGGTACACAGATTAGTGCACAACTGCGTTTGTATGTAGCAAAGTTCTATTTGAAATAAGAACAAAACAAATGCATATACACGGCTGGAAAAAAGAAGCAACAATGGAAATTAAATAGAAATTACCCTTCTATACATGCAGTTTTTTGCAATACTTATAAAACCGTGGGTGCTTATGAGAAAAGAACACAGTTAAAAATTAAAATATATGAAATGCTTTTATGTTTAACAATTAAATTAATTGGAATCATTCAAAATATCCTCATATCCTAGAAAGATTTCTTTGAATTGGCTCGATGCCACTATAGATTTTTGTACAGGCCAAAGAGTCTGATTTATTTTAAAAATGATTATTACAATGTGTTTGCTTCAAAGGGATGTGATTTTCACTATTAGCAACGATAAAAGAAATGGATGGGGTGGAATTTATATTTTATTTAATTAAGAACAAAGCCAAATCAATGCAAAAGAATCAAATTCTCCATAGACATCACAATAGCAAATCAGAAATGAGTAAATCTAATAAACAAGCTATTAATACAAGGAGATTGTATATTATACGAGCAGTTACGGAGAAAATGTGAGGAAAGCAAAAATTGGAAGCAAAAGATCAACTCTTAAATAAAGAGCAGTAATGATTTGAAAGAATTCAAGATTTTTTTTTAATAAAAAACAGGGCGAGGTCACGGCCTCTCATTATTGAGAATTCCTTGCTGTAATGGAAGAACAACTATATTTACAATTTCCAAACAACAAATCAAGAAAAAAATTACATCGGTGTCAAATGTAAGGAATATCCAATTTATCCATACGGACTAAACCCCAAAAACGACCTTGCAATTTTACACAAAAATAACTTGCAGTCACCCAGCGGTCCATTAACTTGGTGATAATATTGACAATATTGGGATACATAGTTTCACCATTTATATATAAAAAATGTTATTACAAATTAATACCGGGATTGCGGCCACGTGCCATGCCATCCTAGAAAGAAAATCACCAAAATAATGAAAAGAAAACAATGCTTGCTATTGTTTCACTACCTATCGTCCCCATTTTGATTTGTTTGGAATTATAGTTACACTTTATAACTACCTAACTTTCAAAGCTTTAATTTGTTGGTATTTGTTTATTGTTTAGCAATATTTCTACTTCTCATATGGTATTTTGTTATCCTCAATCACAATATCTGTTGCGGTATGGTTTGGTAAGTGAGAATTTTAAGATGAGAATTTTGACTTTTAAGATAAAATATTAAAATATTATATTTTAATAATATTATTTTTTTGGGATTTAAAAAAATTAAAAAAAATTGAATTATTTATTATATTTTGTATGATAATTTGAAAAAATTATAATGATGATATGAGAATTTTGAGTTTGAGATAAGAATTCTTAAGAGCCAAACCGGGATTTATAGAATTTCAACAAAATGGAAACATTTAAAATGTGATATGCTAACTAGTATGATTAGAGAAATATAGCACATCAACCGTTATATATATAATATTTATTTATATATATGAGAAAGTCACTTCTTAAAGGTGGGGCCAACTTTTTCCGAACAATATTATATGGGGATTGCACATCCGATCCTTATGACAATACATTGCGGAGGTCTGTACAAGAAATATTAGGATCTTTATAAAAATGTCCTGTAATGATATCCAAGACATTTACTCTATCGTGCACGACTCTACAGGCTACACATCCATCACATTCGCTCCACGGTAAAAAAAGAAAAAAGAAAAAAGAAATATATGTATATATATATGTACTTTTCGAAATATTGAGATAAAGAAGAATTTGAAAATTAACCTAGATCCATTCTTAATATTAGAATAATTCATAGGAGTCGTGACCAGAAGAAAAGAATACATATAAACTGTAATCAGTAACATAAGCCCGCGTTCAAGAGAAGTTCACGAGAAAAAGAATTACATGGGTAGACGGAGTCAATTGCGCGTAGTGTGAGAGACGATGCAAAATTATTATTGGTGGTACTAGGACTGGTTTGTCGGCTACGACAGCTCATCATGTTGGAGTCAATTGCCTTTGTCGTGTGATTCACGTGAAGAAAATACAAAAAGAAATCAGCTCATGTTAATGCATCGTTTTATACACGACATGTACTTATTTGTTCAGAAATTGGATTAGATCAATCACTCGGTCACATTTTTTCTATCCAGATTACACGCCCTCCCGGCCCCCTATGAACCATATTAAAAATTGGGATGGAGTACTTTTGACAGACTCTCTCAGGACTTTTTGGCATAGTGAAGCATCCATTTGCTTATGCGAGATAATGTCGATTGTTGAAGACTATTGACTTTGTGGGTATGGTTCTAGTGGAAGGTGAAGATTCCCATGCCTTGTGATATTGTAGAATGGTCCTAGATAGAGCGTTAGTTGTGACCAAACAATTTTGTGGCTGAGAGCCAAGTGGCTGGTTCTAGCATTCTTGATCATTGTTATTTGTTACTAATACTGGATCTGTAAAATATCATTTTTTTCATAATTGAGGGTTCATCTGGTTGACATTGTTTTTCATCCGAACCGTACGTACTATCTGGTAATTATGATAGGCCAACAGCCTGTGATAGATGTGATATGCCACCTGAATGCCATCCATCTTTACTATCCTCAATAGATAGGTGCTCTGTCTGTGTGATAATATATATACTTTTTTTAGAAATGATATTTGCAGTTGTGATTGTGCAAACGACGTGCAGTCGCTTTGAAAAAAATGAATTAATATGAAACCCACATAAAAAAAAACTAACTTTTTAATCGTGGATCCCACTTTTTTTTTAAAGCAATTGTGCGGCGTTTACAATTCCACGACTGTATGTAGCATTGCTCATACATTTTTGGATGGTATCATAGCTTTTCACTTTTGCAGTTTGAAGGCTGGAATAGCTGGTCTTTTTTATGGAAAAATATAATTACAATATAATTACGTACTAATTTACGCACTAATTTGACGTGATTAGTTAAAAAATAAATTTTATTAAAAATAGATTTTTTAAAAATAGTATAATTATTAGAATGAATCAATATTGATACGCAGATTAATACGCAACTTTATTTATATGTAGCAAAACTCTTTTTTTATTAAAGAATAACTTCTAACCGGTAGATCTATCAAAGAGCTTAAATCAGTCACCAATTACACCTGCCACGTAACCCACCCAATACATCTAAGATGCACCCACACCACACCAAATCCAGTTCTCTCTCCCACCCTGGTCTCTCGAAGCCAGTTCTCCCTCCCCTCCCCTCCCCTCACTCACTCTCGTCTCTCTCTCACGAAGCCAGAGCCCTCCCCTCTCCTTACTCACCCTTGACGCCGTGGGTTCTTCCCTCCCCTCACCCTCTTCTCTCACCGAATCCACGATTAAAAACACTTACCGGTGAAAAGATTTGCTCTTTGCAATTTGCTTAATGTTTACGAGAATCTAAAAACAGGTGGCATATTCTGTCTGCAAAATCAATAAAAAAGCAAGCAAAAGACAAAAGGACAAAGCACCAAAAAAGGAGAAGAAAAAGCTCTCTGTCAAAGTCAAAGTTAGATGATGAGAGGTGGTGGTGAATTAGATTGCCGGATTCCTAGGTTTTGACTTGTTTGGTGGACCTGATTGCGTCTAGTCTTTAACATTCAACGAACTTTCGGCCAAGTCAATAAAAAAGCAAGCAAAAGACAAAAGGACAAAGCACCAAAAAAGGAGAAGAAAAAGCTCTCCGTCAAAGTCAAAGTTAGATGATGGAGGTGGTGGTGAATTAGATTGCCGGATTCCTAGGTTTTTACTTGTTTGGTGGACCTGATTGCGTCTAGTCTTTAACATTCAACGAACTTTTAGGCCAATTTTAACAAGTTTTGGTTTTTTTTTTTTTTTTTTTTTTGTTAGGACGTAGAGGTGGAACTTTATCTTCTTCTCTATTTTTTTCTCTCTCTAAGTTCTGACTTCTGACCAATCCTATCCTTGTGTGGTTTATTGTTGAAGACTTACTACTGGGTTTTTGTTTTTTGTTGTTCCTTGATCCTGAATAGCCTCTAATTCTATTGCGCCTAAGATTAGCTGATCGACAAAGAAATTGTGCAATTCCTCGGTGGTGGAGAAGGTGAGCTTCAGCTTCCTGTAACATTTTGGATGGCTCGATGATGAACTGGCTGCGTGGAACTGGTGGCGGCAATACAACTCGTCGGCTATGAGAGGCAGAGGGAAGGGAAGAACATTTCCTTTAGCAGTGTATTTCATTCTAGGTAGAAATCACATGGGCTGAAGTTCATGGTGTTAATTTATGTAATGCTCAGATGGCATCCTTATATTGGTTGCTGTTAAAAGGCTGAAATCAGCCCGTACCGTTCCAGAGCGTTTTTCTTTTTATTCATGATTACAGTACAAGCAACTAGACATGCTGTTTAAGAATTGTGACACTATGAGTACTTCCGAAAATGATCTGTTCGTTTGTGTTCTTTTTCAGCAATTTGCAGAAGAAATTAGTGTTGGAACTGTGACGAATGACAAGAGTATTCTTAAGAATTCAATGCACCATTGGCTATTGACCCACCATTTTTTTTGTTTTTTTCCTTCCTTCTGTCTAGTGTCTTTGCATGTTGAGACTTCATTGTATATACATGTATCAACAAAGGGGGAAAAAAAGCCATGACAATAATACATACAGTAACAACTACGTATATATCTGTAGCCTCAATCCGTTTAAAAAAAAAAAAAAAACTCATATTTACTAATATATAACACTAACAGTAATGCAAATTCACAGTGGCACGTACACACTCGGGGACATACTTCATCACATACTAGGTAGTATGGATTCAAATTAATTAAACCATCGAATTTTGAGAGCGGCCCATATTAACCTTTCATATCTATCAATTAAATCTACCCATGTGACTCTTCAACCACATTATTATTCATTCTTTAATGGTGGAATATTTTTCTATGTTCCATATTTGTGATCAATGTCATAATTTCTAATACCATTTGTATCAATGCTAACTTGGTCTTTAATTTTGTGACAAAAAACCAAAATAACATTCCAAGAATCTAATACCAAAAATATCTAACAAATTTTTATCCAAAAAAATAATTTTCATTCTCATCTACTCACTTTCACAAAATATAAAAAGCACCCATGAATTTTAACTATAGAATTATAAAATGCTCTCTATTTTACACTACATGATATAATTGATCTCCCTTGCTAAGCGTTGAATAACATCCGCAATTTCAAGCAAAATGAAAATGAAAATAATCATGTTCCTTGGTGACAATTTTATAAGACTTCATGCTTTTTATTTAATTATTTTTTTGAGCAATATCTTGCCCCCCCCCCCCCCCCCCCCCCCACACACACACACACACAAACACACACACACACACACATTCTTTGAGCAAAGTCTTGTTGTTTTAAGATTAGCTGCTAATGCATTAAAATTAGTTTTTAATCCAAAGGTTGAAAGTTAAAATCAAGAAATTTGCACGGAAAGAGTGCCAATAATGCATCTTATCTGGCTATGAACTCTATGCTGGTAGAGTACCACGGTAATTTTGCACAACACAAGTTCTAGTTTATGTGCTGTGAAATAAAGCTATACACAGTGAATGAGATTATTCAGGGGAAGAATAAAGACTCAAAAAACACATATCCAACAATGAAAGTTTCTCATCCAAAATCAGCAACCATTATAATATAAAAAAACAGAAATCCAAAAAACACAAAGCTGCAGATTCAATAAACACAAAAACACACAATATACGGGATGTTGGGAAACGAAAATGGAATGGAGAGAAAATCATAAACCCTTCGGTCATAAAAGACCAATATCGGCAGTCCCGGATGGCTCCATTTGGAAGACAAGCAGTGAGAAGCAACACCGCGGCCTGTGTGATGAATCTGTACAGAAGAAAACGTTGGGGAGGGGTTGGGACGCAGTGTGCGGAGGTTGCGAGGGAGGGGAGGTTGTGTAGCAGGTCTCAAACTTTTATTGCACTATTTGAGTAGGGAAGCACCATATTTATTTATTTTGGCCTTTGAACAACACTCCATATTCTTGTCCAAAATAGTTAAAAGTATGAATGAGATAAGATGGTTGGTGAGGGAATTATTTGGTCCATAAGCCGCATAAAATAAATTATCACAATTATTAAGGCAGGGTTTTACCGTGAATCTTTGAAATTCATACTCAAAAGATTTTTGGTTGTGTTGTCTTGTTAAACAGACAGTCACAACTTCTTAGAAGAAGTGTCTGTGCCAGTTGGCTGACATGCTTGATAGTGAAATTGTCCTATATTGAGGTGTAATGCTTTTGATGTTTCTTATGTATGCCACTGAACAGGTTAGTAAAGAAGTGGAGTGTGCTTTTCTTTATGAATATTTTTGTTTTATAAAGCTGAGAACCTTGTTGTTTCAATGCTTTTCTTTATGAAAATTTAAGTTCATAAGATGCTTTCCAATGGCAAAGCCTCCTCTACTTGCTTTTAAAGAGGTGAGAGATCCAATGAAGCATACCTGTCCGGGGTCTTCTGGAAATATGCAGTTTCTTTCTCCATATTTCTAGAACAATTTTTCTCATCATTTATAGATCTAGAGATTATGCTTCAAGAAACATGGGTACTTACACACTGCTGGTTGCACAGGTTGTTTGATGAGTTATCAAAGTAAAGGGAACTGAGGGCCTGCATTCAGGGGGGAGAAAAAAGAATAAAATTATTTATGAGTACTTCCATGACTAAAGAATGTTTAGAAAAAAGCATGAATATTTGAACTGCTAACTGCATGCTTTTTTGGATTACAAGTCTCTTGCAAAGTATAATATATAGAAGGAACATCAACTCAATTTGACACAGAAAAAATCTGATTTAGCCAATGGCTTCTAACAAAACAGAAGCAATGCCAGTCTGCAAAAGGAAAACACATCACAACACCTAAAGTCATCTCTATGATCTTTTGATTGCTAAAAGAGAATCCGTAAAAAAAAAAAAAAGGAATAAAGTAGCTAGCAATAAGTGCTTTTCCTTTTTGTGTTCCTTTTCTAGTTTATCATTAGACATATTTTCCTCATTTTGACTTTCAATATCTGATGTATCTGTTTCTGCCATTTTTCAGGTATGGTCTTGAACTTTGGTAAACATTCCACCCAGTATTCTGAATGGCTTTGTGGTACAAACTTCAGATTGACTAAAATTGACAAGATTGGAAGCAAAGATAGGATGTTGATTTTCATTTGCTATATATTTAGTTCATGTAACTTTAGCATCCTATGTGTTTGCTAAGCATGCACTGATCTCTGTATACACTGAGAGAGAGAAGACCATGATTTTCTATTATGTAGATGAATATTGTACATTAATTCCGTGTGAAAATGATGAGGAAATTTGGCAACTTTTTTGGTGATATTTGTCTCCATATGGCTATTTCCTTCATGACCATCATGTTTCCGGTGCTTCACCTTCATGGCCAGATTTTTGTGGTACTAATTAATCTACAACGGGGTTGAAAAGGCTCAATTTCCTTTGCATCCTTGCTTTATTGTCTAAGATATGTTTTAGTATACAATGGTAGGTAGCTGTATTCAAAGCTTTAAGTTTGAACCAATCAAAGTTGTTAAGCTTTATATGGAAGTTCTCACCTTTCAATACTCAAGACCTTATATTGTTGTTAGTGCTGCATTTTATATGCTGTCTGTTGTGTTATTAAGAATTTGACGTATAAAATTAGTTGCAAGAAGATCCACAAGAGCCATGTAGATTAAGATCCACAACACCACTACCAAGTGTGTAGATCAATTATAAGTTATAATTAGAGTGGCTTCAGATTTCAGGAGATCAAACCATGTGCTCAAGCTGTTTGTTAAACTCAACTTTTCATTATACAGGTTAATTTAATGTACCTACATATACCCCTTTTGTACATCATAACCAAAACATAAGGGGAGTACAATTACAATTAATCTATTTAAAAACGCTTTACTCCATACAACGTGTAAATTTACATACAATTTATCCGAACCAAGCCAAAACTATTACAATTGTGATAACCTAGTACAAACACAATAATTTTCGCTTTTCCTTCTTCAACCAAGAACGCTTTGCTTCCCTCGATATCTAACAAACCCACAAAATGAGTCAATTGCATATATGGGAGCCATAAGGATAACTTATAATTATAATAGCCTTCTGCTCCTTTGGGTTCTTCTAGTAAAAGAGATGTTGCGACAATAACTGTATTGTGAAGTGCATTGTAAGCATCACACAAAATGCAGATCCAAAGAGAGTCAGTTGTCCAGGGTTCATTGTACTTATATCCATTATTCCACAATAGGATGGGAACCAAACTCAGACTCTACAACAATAATCAATGAAGGAAAAACAAATTTAGGAGTTTAGTTCATTAAGCAGGGAAATAACATTTAGCCATATAACCATTGATAATGATCAAAGAGATCTCATCATGTAACATTTATAGGAGGGAATGCTGAGTGGTGAGAGAGAAAGAAGGAAAATCCACAACATTCAATGTACCAATCACGACAGCATTAAATATACCAGTAAAGAGACAAAATGTTTGCAGCACATAGAATAGAAACTGATGGTGGATGAAAAACCCTCCCCTTCCAAGATGTAACACAATTCTACATTTTAGCATAAATTAAGTAACTAAAGAAGAGCTTGGCAGCATATAAGTTTCTAGTACAGATTCATGGGGAAAAATATGACCAATCATTATTACAAGAAAGCTTTAGTTATTCAGTTCAATACCTATCATTGCATTTGCATCTTTCAAAATAAGTGGTTAAGTATGGGTTCCGCCATAATTATCCAGGAGTAGCCAAATATCCCACTGTAAAAGGGAATATGAACAAATTCAATGGAGCCAACTGAATGTGACTGAAGAATCTAAAATGGGATTGCTTGACCTTTTTCTTTATCTAGTTGTAAAGTCTCGAATAATAATCAGTTAGCAATTTTCTTCCCTCCCTTAGAAATTCACCTAATGATCAATTGGCGTGCCAGTTGATTAATTGGCTATGGAAATGAGGGGTGGGGATTCCAAATATATGGCTTCTCTCTCTTCCAATCTTGTTCATCTTAAATAAACTAAAACTTTCTACTCTCCAAAATTCAGGCGTTGATTGAACGAACTACATACCATTCCCCTGAATCTACAATTCAAGTAAGAAACAAAGTTTTAATAACTAATTCTTGCATGCAGACCCTAAAAAATTTAGCATCAAACAGTAAATAATGCAAATCTTATAACATCAACAATGTACTTGTAAAACTAGCGTTGTGAGTAAAAACAACTAATTGGGGATTTTTTAATCATATCCTCAAATTTATATGATTATCGGCAATTCCAAGTGAACAAAGGGATTACTATCAGTGATCACAATGAATAGAAATCAAAAGCATGAGACTAGGAAAGGCACTTTTTCGCCAGTGCTTTGAGAGCAGTATTTGGCATTTTGGAGCTGAACAACATAAGTAAATGTGATCTTCATAACAATGAAATAGACTTTCAAACACAGCACGCAGTAGAAATAATAATCGTATTCTTACGACAGTGAATTCGGAGGCTATCTAGGTTTAATAACAAAGAAAATAAAATATCGAAGTTAGTCTCAAAACATCAGAACTCAAAGAATCGTCGAATAAATCTTAAGAAATTAATAGAAGAAGACGACGACGAAGAGTGGCTTCGGGAGTTACATACGAAATTCGTTTTCTTCTCGGTAGTTTGGATCAGATTGATTGGATCAACTGCAAAAAGCTTCTGCTATCAGGTTGTAGCGTGATGTCCGCAATCCAGAAGAAGCCAGTTATAGGTGCGAAAAGCTGCCCTCGTGAAGTGGAGAGAAGGAGAAATGGAGGGTATTATGAGGACATTTAGAGATTTGAGATTATGACAATGAAATCAAACAACACTTCGTTGGTCTATTTTTTCTCGATAAATACTTCTCCAAGTGGAGTAAAAAGAGACTGTTAGAAAATTGATCAGCCACAGAGAAAAAATAAACAAGTCAGGGAGAGAGGGCTCGAGATTTAGATAGAAGGGGAAGATCAACTCAGAAGGGCCGATTTTGCTACACAGATAGGACGAAAGATCAACTCTTACCAGACAAATGGGAGGGTTAGAATCGTGACTGAGATGGAGGGGGAGGGGTTAGGGCAGAGACAAAGGGGGAGCGGTGAGGGACTGAGATGGAGGGGAAGGGGTTAGGGCAGAGGGCAAGGGGCAGAGTGCTTTGATCCTACTAGCAACAAATTCTATGTGTCACGAGGTGTTATATTTGACAAGTCTTCCTTTCCTTTTCAGTCTGTCTCTTTGAATATATACTCACTCTGTTTTACAAGAGTTCAAATTTGTCTCCGATATCACATAAAATTACCACATAAAATTACCACTTGTTTCAAAAATTTAATCTGATAAAAAGAGAGATTTTATTATTTATTTTATATATAAACAATAAAGAGTACATATAACAAAACAAATGAAAAAAATAGATAATAAAAATAGTGAAACAACGTTGTATAGTGATGAAAATGTAGACAACAACTAAGAAAAAGTTTAGAAAATAAAATAAGATAAGAATTTTATAAATAATAATAGAATAGTTTGTAAATAACAATGGGGTAATTTAAATTAAGAATAGTTTAAGTTAAGGGTAATGATACCCTTTGTACTCTCTACTATCCGTCTACTACCGACTTATTTATTTATTTATTTTCTTCTTCTGACTTCTAGTTTTGAGAAAGCTAGGACCCAATATTTTCACTTCTTTGCACCCAACCGTCTCGCTCTCCCCCTCTGCGCCCAAGCTCTTCCCTCCGCGCCCAAAAGCCATTGTCAACGACGACGGTCCAATACAGGTTACTCTCGCTGACGATCTCTCTCTCTCTCTCTCTCTCTCTCTCTCTCTCTCTCTCTCTCTCCAGAAGCCCCCCTCAAGTCGAGCCCAGGCCGAACGTCCGCTCCCCTTGGTGGCGCGCCTTCTTCTTTGTGGCCATCGTTCAACGGCAACGTCTTAGGTGAGGATCCCTCTCCTTCGCCTTTCTCTCTGTCTCTATGTCTTAAGTTTCGGCAATTGGGCAAATAACAACATCAAGCGGCTGTGTCTCTAGGTAAGCCTCAAGATATTCGAAACCTGGTTGCTGCTCTTGTTAGACAAATGCAATCTGTTCAAATAGTGGGATTGAGAAGTTCATTGCTATTTTTTTTTGAATTGTTTGACACATTTATTATTCCCTGGTAGTTGCATGTATAGCTCAAAGCCCGTTGGAGGAGAAAAAAAAAAAAATTCATGAGGAAAATTCTAAAAGTGAAATTCCTTGCTATTCGCATCCATTCTTTGCTGTACTGGTTTTTAAGTTGCTGAAATGGGGCTTCACTCTTATATTTTGAGGTTTGTACCTTATCATTGGTGGAGTTGGTTGTCAAATTTCCTCAACATTGCCTGATTACTGGTGTCGTTGAGAAGTTAGGTTCCCCCTCATATTTTCTATGGATTGAGTCTGGAATATTTCTTACTTTAAACTACAGGTTCATATGAGTTCCCCTAATGTTGAGCAATTAATTGATTCGCTAGTCAACATTCCAGCTGAAGGCTATAATAATTCCTTTGCTTAGGTAATGTCAGAATGGACGAAGCAGCAAGATAAGTACACCTTATGCCTGAAAGAACTAAAAGAACTCTTGAATTGCTTACCAGAGACGTATGCATTCGTATTCATATATATAATTAAAGTTTTTACAAAGGATACGATTTACAAGAATTTAAACTTAAGTGTAAAAGGTAACTGTTGCAGAGCAACGTGAAAAACAGAGAACAACGTCAACCACCAAACTACGATATCTTCGGTAAGTTACGTAGTTTCAATATCATTTATTATAGATTGAACTTTATCCTTATCATTCCCCTGTAAACTAGCAAGGAGATCCAAAATAGAGAGCTTTTCCTGGAGATAACAGAACCGATCAGCTGTGTGTCCCTTGGTAAAGATATCTGCAGGTTGGAGAGAACTGGGAACGTGTTGAAGAATAATATCTCGATTGGCCACCTTTTCACGGACAAAATGATAGTCCACTTCAATATGTTTAGATCGTGCATGAAAAATTGGATTGGAGGCAAGAGCTAAAGTACTAATATCATCACACCAAGCAACGGGAGCAGAATCAAGGGAAATCTTTAGGTCACACAAAAGCATGCGCAACCAATAAACTTCAGCCGTAACAAGAGCAAAACAACGGTATTCAGCTTCAGTACTCGATTTAGACACCATAGGTTGTTTCTTAGCCGACCAAGAGATGGGATTGGGTCCAACGTAAACACCATAACCACATGTTGATCTTCTATCATTAGGATCACCGGTCCAATCAGAGTCACAATAGGCATTAATATCAAATGAACCAGGTTTGTAGAAAAGATCATAATCAAGTGTATTCTTCAAGTATCGCAGCACACGTTTGGTTGCTATCCAATGAGCCGTGGTTGGAGCTTGCTTGTGTTGACAGAGTTGATTCACTGAGTATGAGATGTCAGGGCGTGTGAGAGTAACATACTGTAAAGCCCCCACCATTTGCCGATATTCAGAAGGATCCTGAAGAGCATCTCCATCATATTTGGACAGTTTGGACCTTGAGACACAAGGTGCTCGATATGGTCCAAAAGATCAATAATGTACCGTGTTTGCAGTTGATGTAATCCTGAAGGATTGCTTGTGGCTTCCATACCCAAGAAATACGTCAACTGACCGAGATCCTTCATAGCAAACTCAAGTTGTAATTCAGAAATAAGAGAGGTAATGAAGGCCTGATCATTTGAGGTAACAAGAATATCATCCACATAATGAAGGATCAACTTGTGAATTTTGAAAACCAAATGCCAAAAGAGCCGTGGATAGTCGATTAAACCAAGCCCGAGGGGCTTGTTTCAACCCATAGAGAGATTTATGAAGTTTACAAACAAGCTAAGGATGGACCGGATCTTCAAAGCCTTTCGGTTGAGTCATATAGACCTCTTCTTCTAAAATGCCATGGAGAAAAGTATTAGAAACATCAAGTTGCCTAATTTTCCAATTGAAAGAAACGGCAAGTGCAAGAACCATACGAACAGTGGCAGGTTTGATGATTGGGCTGAATGTATCATGAAAATCAATACCACTTCTCTGAAGATAACCAACAGCAACTAGTCTGGCCTTGTGACGTTCAATACTGCCATCAGGTCGCCACTTGAGCTTAAAGACCCATTTGTAAGGGACCACGTTTTTACCAGATGGTCGAGAACACAATGACCATGTTTCATTCTTTAATAAGGCCTGAAACTCACTTTCCATTGCTGCAAGCCATTTGGGTTGAGACGCCACATGAGCATAGGAACAAGGTTCAGAGATAACTACACCTGCATGTAATGCTTGAAGAGGATGACGAGTAGAATATAACTTAAAATCAGGAAAGCTACAGGGCTTAAGATGACCGATTTGGGATCTAGTAACTTGATGTGAGGGAGCCATAGGAATAGGTGAGCCATCAATTTGGGTTTCAGGAGATGCACTGTTTTGTGGTTCAGGGAGATGAGAAGAAGAAGGTGCAGTGGAAGGGGGAAAGGTAATCTAAGTCTCGGTTTGGTCAGAATTGAGAGATGGGAGAGAAGAGTGGAGATGGGTATCGGGTGAGTCAGTATCATGCGAGATATTTGGGGAAGAAGTCTTTGGAATATTAGACGAAACAGGGGAAGAAGTAAAAGAAAATGAGGGAGGGGCGAAAAGTAAACTTGGAGAATTACCTGAAGGGTGTACGCAGCTGGTAGGATCAGTGACGTTGGATTGTACATGAGCTGGAAACTTTCCTTTGTCAAAAATCACGTTGCGAGATATATAAACACGTCTAGAGGAAGGGTCAAAACACCGAAAGCCTTTATGATTAGAACAATAACCAATGAAAATGCAAGGTGTGCTATGATATGATAATTTATCATTTGTATAAGGACGAAGGCACAGAAAACATTGACAACCAAATGCTCGAAAATATGTGAAATCAGAAGGGAGATGAAAAAGCCGTTCATAAGGTGATAAATTATCAAGAACCTTAGTAGGTAAGCGATTAATTATATAAGTAGCGGTTAAGAACGCATCAACCCAAAATTTCTTAGATAATCTTGATTGAGCGAGAAGAGTAAGTCCCATTTCCATAATATGATGATGTTTCCTCTCGACGATGCCGTTTTGTTGAGACGTATGAGGACATGATAATCGATGAAAAATTCCATTATCACTTAGAAAATTGCTTAAAGATGGTAGAACAATATTCACCACCATTATCGCTTTGGAATTGTTTAATGGTGGAATTAAATTGTTTTTCCACTAAAAGCTTGAATTTAACAAATGTAGAGTAAACATCGGATTTATTTGAAATAGGAAACATCCAACAAAAATGAGTGAAGTCATCAATGAAAATTATATAATAGCGACAACCACTCAAAGAAGGAGTGGAAGTTGACCAAACATCAGAATGAATTAGTTCCAAAGGAGTAGTCGATTCTCTTGAAGAATCAGCGAATGTCAACTGTTTTGACTTTCCAAGTTGACAAGACACACAAATGGACGATTTATTTATTGAATCACTAACCGGAAGAGAAAAATTAGAAATGACACGATAAAAAATTGTTGTGGAAGGATGTCCCAAGTGACAATGCCAAGTGGAGGTAGAAGCCTTGACGCCAACAATCATTGTGAGAGCATGCAGTTTTGGTGATGATAGTTGACGAAGGTTGATCGAGTACAATCCATTATCACTTGGTCCCGTCAATAGCGTGTCCCCCGTCAGGATTTCGTTCACAGAAAAATCAGAACCAGTGAGTTCAAAAAGAACATTATTATCGTTACAAAATTTATTGATAGAGAGAAGATGAGCGAAAGCTTTAGGACAATAAGCAACATTATTCAAGGCAAGCGTAGATGAAGATGTTTTAATGGAAGCATTTCCAGTACGAGATATAAGCAAACCTGTCCCGTTACCTACGCCCATGGAGTCATCACCTTCATAAGGTTGAGAAGTCGTAAGATTAGCAATATCGGAGGTAACATGAATATTAGCACCATTGTCGGCATACCATTGATGCTGATTTAAATAAGTCGTATTAGCCTTAGCAACCATAACAGCTAATTCAGTAGGAGGATGACGTCCCTGGAAGGAGTAGTTCATGCGATTAAAGCAATCCAAGGCCTGATGTCCCTCGCGTTTGCAGATCTGACATCGGGATCGTGAATGCGATTCAAATGGAGCATGGGCAGCTGAAGACGAGGATGGTAGGTGAGATAATGGCTATCGAAATTGGGTAGGAGAATTACTCGAGCCTTTAGATATTCTTGAGAAACGAGATTTGTTACTTTTGTGCTGAGAACCTGGTTTAGAACCGGGTTTATGCGAGTAGAGAGCATAGGGAACGGCCTCAGAGTGGAGAGACTGATTATGAAATTTTTGCATTAAATCATGGTTTAGTAACTCTGCATGGAAATCCGAAAATGACATAGATTTCTCTTTGGCGAGAAGCATATATGTTGTCACAAAAGAGTGAAAAGAGGAATTGAGACCATTGAGAACAGAGAGAATTAAATCAGAATCATCAATCGGTTTACCAACAGCAAATAATTCATCAGCAAGAGACTTAACTTCATCCAAAAAATTTTGGCAAGACAAGGAGCCTTGCTGTAAAGTTTGCAGCTTTCTCTTAGTAAGAGAAATAGGGCGCAACAAACCGTGGGCCAAGAGTGGCAAGCCGAGAAGTTTCAAGTCCATAAATGGTGGAGACCACCGCAGGAGACAAAGAAGAAATAATCCATCCAAGTACCGTTTGGTCCTTATACTGCCAAGCCATATAAGCAGGGTTAAGAATACCTTTGGCCTTTTGTTCATCGCTAGAAAAACGAGGTGGACATAGATCGGAACCATCAATGATTCCCATGAGTCCATAGCTCCGAAATAGAGGAAGCAATTGAGCACTCCAAGCGAGGAAGTTAGTTCCATCAAGTTTGATGGAAATAACTTGAGCTGGAAGGTGAAATGCAACAGAAGACGACGAAGAGTCCGTAGTAGTAGCCATAGGATAAAAGGAAGTGTTAGCTATAGGAGGCTGTGATACCATGAAAGAACTAAAATAACACTTGAATTGCTTACCAGAGATGTATGCATTCGTATTCATATATATAATTAAAGTTGTTACAAAGGATACGATTACAAGAATTTAAACTTAAGTGTAAAAGGTAACTGCTGCAGAACAACGTGAAAAACAGAGAACCACGTCAACCACCAAACTACAATATATTCGGTAAGTTATGTAGTTTCAATATCAGTTATTATAGATTGAACTTTATCCTTATCAATGCCCTGTTTATTTATTTTTTTATTTTTTCAGCAAGGTATTCAAATGAATTCAAGCGACACCAAATAATCACATATATAATGAGGCTTTGATGATGAATGTGTCATTCATAATGGTTTCGTAATGCTTTTTTTTAGTAAAATGGTTGACCCGATTAGCGAAAGGTGACTGTTTTGCATTTTCAGGCTCTTGACTGTTTTTTTGTGCATATCTATTGTGCATTCAAAAATTGGAGTGGCCGAAGTTAATGACTGTTTCAGAATCTAACTATTTTTGAATTCATGGACTGTTTTCTATGCATTCAGGTTGTGCATTGTTGTTGGTTAATATTTAACCTTGATTTTTTCAATTCTATGTGAGAAATTGGACATGGCTTTTGAGAAGTAAGTACAAGATTCTTATCAACTGTTTTTATATAATATTTTGTGGTTAACTTGTTATTTGTTTTACAAGTCCACAGATATTAGTAATTGGAATTTATGTGCTCCTTTGCGGGTAGCTCTACCGTGTTCTTAGTGGACTGGAGAAAGCCATTCTTCTTGTGGCTAGAGTGTGAAATCTACAATCTTTAAATAGTAGATGACTGGAAAGATTGGAACAAAAGGATTAGGCAGCAGGATTAAAGTTGGATCCTGCTGCCCAATTAGATATTAGGCATAGGAGTTCAACAGGATTAAAGTTGGCAATGATGAGCAATGATAAGACTTGTTCATAATTAGAATCTTGTAGCCTTGTGCATAATTAGAATCTTGTTTATCAAGAAATGGGACTACTTGTATCCTACTAAGTGGGAAGTTTATGTACCAAGTGGATGAAATTATACAAATTTTATTTGTTCATTAATGAAATTCCAGAAAAGTTTATTTTAGGTTTCTCCATCAGTGATATTTTCAAGTGGCTTGCGTGTGATTTATGATTTTTTTTTTTTTTTATAAATTTCTGGTCCCAATTGTTGGGTAACGAATGGTAACAGGATTATGATTTGCTTCAACTGTAATGATGAGAAAACCACCCGCCATTTAATATATCAAAGTTTTTATTATTTGTAATTCAGGATTTTATAACCGCCTGCCATTTAAAATAGACTTGTGAAAATAGTTGCAAAAATAGTTGTGAGCATTGAAGCCGAGCACCTCTTTACATGCTTTTGTCAAAATTAGCCCCTTTGGAGCACACGCGAAATCTTGCTTGTAGAAACCCTTTCCCAGAAGGGCTGGAGTTACAAGGGTTAGCGTGATCTTAACAGAGGCCATCCTTAACCGTTCAGGCATTTTCAATCACATGCATACTACCAGCAAAACTCTCTTTATCAACATAAATAGTCGATAGCTCTAATCCCAAACTACTCCATCACTTCACCAAGTAGATCATATCCTTTCCCGTTCAAGAGATTTCAACTCTCACTTCAACGTTTACCTATAAAAAAAAAAAACAAGAGATAATCAATACATTATATTTTTACAGCTCAAAATCAATCATAAGCACACCAAAAATAAAAACTACTTCTCTTCAAAATGCAATAAGAATGCAGAAATGTTTCGACAAATAATTGCAAAGCTTGAGCCATTTTCATGCCCCTAACACAAGTGATTATGTATAAATTATTGCATCTATCTGGTTTTTTTAAAATCATTTTAGTCTTTAGATTATCCTGTAATGTTAGAATATTCTAGATAGAGATGTTTTGTAATTTCAAGATATTCAATGATATAAATGTGCATATATTACAATTAACTCTTCCGATCTACCACCACATTCTTAAATACCCCACTGGACTTTAGACTGCTGCCGAACTGAAGTTTTAATTTAAACTTCTCTGTCTAAACCGACAATTAAGTCGGAACCACATAGGAAAACTCACATGATTTCATCCCTAGTGCACCTTACACTCCACCACAACACAGAGAAAGCAAAAACCAAAATCATATCCCTGAAGTTACATTTATATTCCAACTCAACTAAAACATAAAAGCTTTCAGATGCAGATAAAGCTAGTTACAAGGTTCGGTCATTCTAAACAACATCAGCAGGTAAAGCTAAAAAATGCTTGCCAAAATAAAATAGTTAACCCATGTTGAAAACAGAGTAGTGAAAGATGAAGCTCAGATGCTTGTAAGAATGCATAAGAGAAAGAGTGTATTCCGAATGAAATGTTTCTTATTTTCCATACTTCCTCAATACAATAGTGCTCATATTTATAGCAGAAATCATTTACAAGAGAATAATTCTAGAGGGTTCTTCTATTATTCCGTAAGAGGTGCAGAGGTGGTTATGGCATTTTGTTAAGAGCAACCAGCAGAGGAGGCATTCTGTTGAGGGCATGCAGTAGACGTGGCCCGTGAGGTGTGTTCCTCTACAGCATGTGTACATGCTCTAATAACCCATAACTCATAAGAACTGTAACTCGTAACCTTCCGTGCGATTAATTTACAAGAGAGATGCGTGACGACACAGCTAGCTGGCGCAATGAAATAAAAGTCGCAGGGGATGATTTGTCATTCTTCTATTGGACTACTCCTTTTCTCTTTTCTTATTGGCTACATGTCGTGTTCGCTCGTGGGCCTCATCCCCCGGTGGCTTTTTTCTCTTTTTTAATATTATTGTATTTTTATTTTTTTGAAGTGTGTTCACTTTTATTTAGATTTATGTTAGTTATCTTAACTAGTTATCATTGGAACACAAATTCACCTCAATTTATTTTAAATTAATTATTAATAAAATTTAATATTTTTTTAACTTCACATGAAAATGTTTAATTCATCTCAACTTGCATAATAAATTTAAATACAAATCTAAATCTATTTATATTCAAAGATATGTTAATGGAACTCACAAAATATTACTATTCATACGTTAACTCAAATAATTTGAAATCATCTCAATATCTAAATACAATCTTAACCTATCTACATACGTGTATATATGTATATGTTATATATATTACTATATTTTTAATATTATGTATACGTATCTATATTATTTATTAATAGAGTTATAATTGATTTATTTTAATCAGTTAATTATTGTATATAGAGTAATGTAAGATACAATTTTAGGATATGTAAATTTTTCGCAATCATTTAAAAAAAAGGTCTATTATTAAAAAATAAAATTTTTTCATGTGGGTTCTAAATTTGTCCAATTTTTTCAAAGAAAATAGGTAAGACTTGTAATGTACAGGGTAAGAAAATAGAGAAAAAAGATCTAGAATGGTAATGGCTGCTCTTTCGTTGAAAGAAATGAAACTAAACCCACCGCTTCACTTAAGGTTGTGTTTGGTTTTTGAATCGAACTCAATTCACCTCAACTTATTTCAAACTAATCATTTATAGATTGACTACTTTTTTAACTATTCAAAAATAAGTTAAACTTATCTCAACCTATTTAATACATTTCAACTTAAAAAATTAAACTCATATCAACTTAAAAAAATTAAATCTATCTTAATAGAACTCACAAAATATTAATATTTACAACTTAACTTACCTTAACATTCAAATATAGCTGCAATTGCCGCTACTAATTTTTTTTTCTTATAAAGCTAGTATTAAAACCATGTTGGGCTTTGGCTTAGGTCCTGGTATTACATATATAGATTAAAACTAGAAGATATACTTGACTATTCAAACTTCTATATTTGATATATATATTATATATAGTTTCTTAAGCTAATTTTGGTCGTTGTGGCCAAGGTGGCCCACTTAGAGGAGTTAACAATATAATATGAAGAAACAAATTTTCGAATCGGAGAATTTCGCCCTAAAAGGCAATTTTGTTGTAGTGGCTCTGGCCAAACAGTCTATGGGGTGAGTAATACATCTCTCACAATAAGGCTTATGCTTCTTCAAGGCAAAAAGTTATCCTTGGGTGATTTCCTTTCCAGAATGGCATGTGCCAATCTGTCTATTAGGCAATCCATTTCTGATTGCATTTTTTATGTATAAATGGCCAAGGAGACACTTCTCCATTTACGAGACTGTTGAAGAATTTCTACAAAATCAAAATAACCTCATGTCAACTTTTTCTTGAAATTAAGAAGATGACCAAAGGATTTAGAAAAAAATTGGGTGAAGGAGGATATATATGGCATAGTATCAATTAAAAGAACACTTTGAAGTAGACATCTTGTGACAGTAAGGATGTTAGTCCAGTTCAAAGCAAATGGATAAATTTTTTATCAATGAAGTAACGACTATTGGTAGGATTCATCACATGAACAAAGTGCAACTCATCGGCTTTTGTATTCATTGTTCAGAGCGTACCCTTATATATGTTCATGCCCAAGGGATCATCTCGATCTTAACAAACACATTTTTTCATCAAAGGCAAATATCCTTAACTATGAAAAAATATATGATATTGCTATAGGACTAGCTCACGGGATTGTGTATTTACATTGAGAATGTGACATGTAAATTTTACATTTTGATATTAAAATTTGGCCCCCAAGATTTTGAATTTTGGCTTGGCAAAATTATACCCGTGGAAGATAGTATTGTTCATTTGACTCGTGCAAGAGGAACCTTTGGATACACAGCTCCAGAAATGCTTTACAAAAAGAAAAATTATATTCATAAGTCTCATACACCACACACTACTATTTTTATTATTTTTTTAATTTTTTTTCTCTTACTAAATGTGTAGTATATAGATGATTAGTAGAATAATTCAATTATTTTAAGAAGAATAAAACTAAATAAAATTTAAAAAAAAAATAAAAAAATAAAAAAATAAAAAATTATGTTATATGTGATGTAAGGAGTTATGAATAGCAATGCTCTTACAAAAATATTAGAGGCATTTCATATAAAGCTAACGTCTATAGTTTTAGAGCGCTGGGCCGCTGGCTGCTTGACTGGCTGCGTGATGGGTCGTTCTTAGGGTTTTGCCTCACTGTCTGCATGAATCATTTAGAATCGTCACCGATCAAGGGTTTTTTTTTAAGTATTTAAATATTTTTTAAAAATTAAAAAAAGTCACAAATTCATTTAAAATATTTTCTTAATCATTAAACAAAAAAATAAATAAATAAATAAAATGCAATTCGGTATAAATTTTCGGTAAAAACTTTACATAGGAATAGTATTTTCCATCATTTATATTGGGTTCCAGGCCCTGGTCTGCCAACTTGCATTCCAACCTGTTTGGAATTTTCGAAATTTTCAGAATTGCCAGATGAAAATAATGATTTTTTCTTTTTTTGTTGGCAAGTAAATGACAAAATTGGATTAACCTAAAAAAAGCTTTTTCAAGTACAAGACTTGTGATCATACTGTTGAAACTTGTTTTATAATTGATGTTTTAAATTGGCTTTCTTAAAAAACTTGTTAAAAATATTTTGTTTTTAAAAACATGTTTGGCAACACATTTTTACCTCCCGGTCACTAGATTTGATATACAAAAATTTTATATACAATCATTTTTATTTATTTTTTATATACTCTACTAATATGATTGATTGAATTATTTTTTTAATATAAAATAATTAATTATATTAATAAAATATAAAAAAATTCAAAAAAAAATAACTATATACAGTAGAATTCTTCCATATGTAGAGACTTATTTAAGAAGATCAAGGTTAAAGGAAATCCATATAAATTTCTGTCACCTCTCACTCACTTCTCAATATCAATGTCGGCTAAAAGTAGTGGTCCCTCAAATGAAGTTCTCGTCACTTTAGACTTAACGGCCGCTCTCTTGATTTTCTGTTCACTTTTGTTTCACTATCAGTATTAACTATTGACCAATCATTTAATTCCTAGTTAATTATTTTCAGTTTCAAGTGTCAACTCGTTAGAGCTTAGAAACTTGAGTATAGGCAAACAAAATACACACGGCGGCCAGAATTAATTCTAGTTAAAAGATGATTTTTAATTAATTTATTAAATATAAAGAAATAATATTTGTAGTTTTAAGATTTATAGACTCCGTACACTCTCACATAATCGTATAAGAAAATTATTTTTTTATTAATAAACCTTATTTTATTTATATTTTAAAACTATATAGAGCATTATTTATATTATTAATGTAGAATCTTATGGCATTAGTAGTACAAAAAGTATTAATATCTTTGAACTTTTTTATGAATGTTTTAATTCAACTTTGAGCTATAGATAAATAGATTTATACATAATAAGCTTGAAATTATATATAGAAAGCAACTCATGATCCTTTAATTAACAAAATCGATCCATCCACTTTGAGGAGAAGAGTACAGAAGATTTTGGTTCATTGAGAACGTACATGAGGAACATAAGAATCGAAGAAGGGAATATATGCAGATTTGCGTGATTCCAAAAGATCGAGATTTTGTAAGCATAATTTTTACTAGCTTTAATCATGGAATTCATATCCTTTGGGGCTTACTTTTCATTAGATATGGTTCAATTAATATTGTGGAGGAAGTATATTCATTCATCAGCTAAATTAAGCGTCCTAACGCATTCTTCTAGCCCTACAAAATAAGTTTATAGCATTATTATATATTCTTTCATAAAGTTCACTAACCTTTGTTTCTCTGTTTGTCTTAGAAAGGCAAAAAGAGACACCGGAAGTGGAAAATAAAGAATCACCCACCACTATGAGGTATACATGTGTTCATTCTATTTTTTTTTTTTTAATAATGCTACATATATGTAGTGAGTAAGCGTTGTATAGTCGCTTTAAAAAAGAATGAGGTCTATTATTAAAAAATTAATTTCTTTTCATGCGGGTCTGGTATTTATTCATTTTTTTCAAAGTGATTGTACGACGTTTGCACACTCACGATTGCAACTATAATTTCTTCAAACAATAACATACAAAGAAAAATATAATAAAATTTAAAATGAAAAATGGTGGCTGAATGGCCCCAATCTAAGTTTTGAAGTCCCTAAAACAAAATAAAGAATTAGAAACTTGCTAGAAATAAGTAACATATTTAGCACCAAAGGGGATAGTAGGAGAGAAATAAGTGAAACAACTAGTCATGGTGAGAACAGAGGCAAAAACAATGGCGAGGTTTTGGATGTTAAGATAGTTTCATCTTATCTTATCTCATCTCATCACATGTCAACATCTAAACACCACTCAAACATACACTTTTCAAATTTAAATTTTTAACTTTTTTTTATATAATCATTACCTAATCATTACAAAATTTTCAAATTCCGAAACAAAATATAAAAAATAATTCAACTTTTTCAAATTTTAAAATAAAAATTATATTAAAAAATTATATTTTAACTTTATAATATTTTTATTCAATTTTTTCTCTTTTATTTCTCAAAACTTTATAAAATATCTATTGACAGCTATCTTACCATCCATGCACAAAATCACGTCTAGCACGATTTTTGTAATTAGCTTAATTTTAGGACTTCATTTCAATTAGTCCACTTTCCTTTTCTGTATAATTTCATTACATAAGCACATTGTACAACTATTTATATGTAAAGCTTAATATGAAATGAATCAATTCAGATCAATATTTCTCCTTCTTCCTTCCTTCTTAACATGGTATCAGCCTAAAGAAATGATCCAGTCTTTTTTTTTTGTCATGGCCGAGACCCACACCCCACCCATTCCCTCCTCTTATCTTCTTCATCCCTCTGATTCTCCTAGCTTAATTCTAGTCAATAACCTTCTCACAGGAGACAACTACCCCAAATGGCAAAAGGCTATGACCCGAGCCCTCAATGCCAAGAATAAACTTGGCTTTATCGATGGCACTCTCATCCCTCCTGAACCCACCAAACCCGAATATACTAAGTGGAACCAAACCAAGGATATGGTCCTTACCTGGATCCTCAACTCCATCAGCCCTTCCCTTGCCAATTCCCTTGAATATCATACCGATCCCCGTGCTGTTTGGCTTGACCTTTCTTCTCGTTTTTGCCATGGCAACAATGCCCGTATATACCACCTCAAACGAGCTCTCTCCTCCCTGCACCAATCCACCAACTATGTTCATGATTATTTCAACCAAATAAAACAGCTATGGGATGAACTTAGTCACCTACAAACTACCACTGACCTCAAAGAAATGTAACGACAGGCTGATGATGAACAAGTTTTCCAATTTCTTTTTGGACTCAACGACTCCTTTGCTCATCTTCGCACCCAAATTCTGGCCATGGACCCGCTTCCCTCTCTCGGCAAAGTCTTTTCCATTCTGTTTCAAGAAGAGCAACACCGGCTCCTCCACCTTCAACCCACTTCTTCCGAAACCATGGCAATGTCTATCCGCACCTCAGCCCGCCCAAGACCTCCTCTGAAATGCACTGCATGCGGCAAAGATGGCCACACCCGTGACCGTTGCTGGACCATCATCGGATACCCTCCAGGCTGAGAGCCTCGCACCACCAAACCGAAATCATCCATCCTTGGCCCACCTCCATCCACTGCAAATACCGTTGGCCTCTCCTCTTCCTCCACTGCAAATCTGGTTTCCCTTCCTTCGGAGCTCTATCAGAAGCTGCTCAACCTCCTAGCACCGTCGGCCACACCGATCGACCTATCCCCTGCTTCCTTTGTTGGTAATCTCTTCTCCCCCTCTGATTTCAGCTTCAATCGGCACCTCCATTGGGTGGTAGACAACGGTGCAAGCCACCACATCTGCCACCAACGTGAAGCCCTTTCCGATTTCCAGCCTCTTGCTATTGCCCATCACATTCGACTCCCAAACGGCCAAGATATTCCAGCCGAAGGGCTGGGTTCTTGCCGACTCTCCCCTTCCCTCATATTACAAAATGTTTTTTATGTTCCCCTTTTCTCCTTCAATTTACTTTCGGTTTTCCAAATTGCCTTCATAATTCTTGCCTTGTAACTTTTTCCTCTAATTCTTGTTTATTTCAGGACTCTCTATCGATGAAGCTGATTGGAACGAGTGATTTATGCAATGGGCTCTATGTGTATCGACCCACCTCTCCCGTCATTTTTGCTGCTCCGTCTCCTGCAAATAAGACCTTATGGCATCAACGTCTAGGTCATCCCTCTAGTTTTACTATTCCCAATATTTTTAATTCTCCTTGTACTCTTTCTGAATGTGATGTTTGTGCTCGTTCTAAACACACAAGATTATCTTTTTCTAATTATGCAAATAAAAATGATTCTCGTTTTAATTGCATTTTTTGTGATATTTGGGGTGGTTATCACACAGCCTCATTATGTGGCGCTCATTATTTTCTCACCATTGTTGACGATTTTTCTCGCACCACATGGATTTATCTTATGCGTTTTAAATCTGAGGCATACACTCATTTAACGCATTTTTTTCCCTTGTCCAAAACCAGTTTAACACTACTGTCAAAATTATTAGAACTGATAATGGACAAGAATTTATTTCTCATCAATTTCAAACCTACCTACACACACATGGCATCATTCATGAACGTACTTATGTCGAAACTCCCCAACAAAATGGTGTTGCGGAGTGTAAACACCGACACCTTCTTAATGTTGCTCGTAGTTTTCGTTTTCAAGCACACTTACATCTCTCTTATTGGGGTGATTGTGTCCTCACCGCAGCCTACCTCATCAATCGCACCCCTAGCCGTATTCTCAACAATAAATCCCCTTTTGAAATTCTATTCAATAAAATTCCCGACTATAATCATCTTCGTGTTTTCGGTTGTCTTTGTTATGCACACACCCTTCGCACTCACCGCGACAAATTTTCTCCTCGTGCCATTAAATGTGTCTTCCTTAGCTATCCGAGCATGCATAAAGCCTACTAACTATATAATCTCCAAACTCAGACCATCTTCTATTCCCGAGATGTCACCTTTCACGAACACATATTTCCTTTCCAAGACCTTCCTGACCTTCCATCTCTTCCCGCTCCTATCATTCCTCTTCCCATCCCTGACTCTATCCTGACTCTTGATCCTCCGGCCTCTTCTGACTCTCCTGTCCCTCCTGATTCTCCGATTCCTGTGTCCTTACCTAGCCCCTCTCCCCCGGTTCCTTGCCCTCGCCGAACTATTACTCGACCTTCCTATTTTCACGACTAAATTTGTCCCACCTTACACACGGAGCCCACCGCATCTACGCCTGCTTCACCGGCTGTCTTTGTTATGCACACACCCTTCGCACTCACCGCGACAAATTTTCTCCTCGTGCCATTAAATGTGTCTTCCTTAGCTATCCGAGCATGCATAAAGCCTACTAACTATATAATCTCCAAACTCAGACCATCTTCTATTCCCGAGATGTCACCTTTCACGAACACATATTTCCTTTCCAAGACCTTCCTGACCTTCCATCTCTTCCCGCTCCTATCATTCCTCTTCCCATCCCTGACTCTATCCTGACTCTTGATCCTCCGGCCTCTTCTGACTCTCCTGTCCCTCCTGATTCTCCGATTCCTGTGTCCTTACCTAGCCCCTCTCCCCCGGTTCCTTGCCCTCGCCGAACTATTACTCGACCTTCCTATCTTCACGACTAAATTTGTCCCACCTTACACACGGAGCCCACCGCATCTACGCCTGCTTCACCGGCTGTCTTTGTTATGCACACACCCTTCGCACTCACCGCGACAAATTTTCTCCTCGTGCCATTAAATGTGTCTTCCTTAGCTATCCGAGCATGCATAAAGCCTACTAACTATATAATCTCCAAACTCAGACCATCTTCTATTCCCGAGATGTCACCTTTCACGAACACATATTTCCTTTCCAAGACCTTCCTGACCTTCCATCTCTTCCCGCTCCTATCATTCCTCTTCCCATCCCTGACTCTATCCTGACTCTTGATCCTCCGGCCTCTTCTGACTCTCCTGTCCCTCCTGATTCTCCGATTCCTGTGTCCTTACCTAGCCCCTCTCCCCCGGTTCCTTGCCCTCGCCGAACTATTACTCGACCTTCCTATCTTCACGACTAAATTTGTCCCACCTTACACACGGAGCCCACCGCATCTACGCCTGCTTCACCGGCTGTCTTTGTTATGCACACACCCTTCGCACTCACCGCGACAAATTTTCTCCTCGTGCCATTAAATGTGTCTTCCTTAGCTATCCGAGCATGCATAAAGCCTACTAACTATATAATCTCCAAACTCAGACCATCTTCTATTCCCGAGATGTCACCTTTCACGAACACATATTTCCTTTCCAAGACCTTCCTGACCTTCCATCTCTTCCCGCTCCTATCATTCCTCTTCCCATCCCTGACTCTATCCTGACTCTTGATCCTCCGGCCTCTTCTGACTCTCCTGTCCCTCCTGATTCTCCGATTCCTGTGTCCTTACCTAGCCCCTCTCCCCCGGTTCCTTGCCCTCGCCGAACTATTACTCGACCTTCCTATCTTCACGACTAAATTTGTCCCACCTTACACACGGAGCCCACCGCATCTACGCCTGCTTCACCGGCTGTCTTTGTTATGCACACACCCTTCGCACTCACCGCGACAAATTTTCTCCTCGTGCCATTAAATGTGTCTTCCTTAGCTATCCGAGCATGCATAAAGCCTACTAACTATATAATCTCCAAACTCAGACCATCTTCTATTCCCGAGATGTCACCTTTCACGAACACATATTTCCTTTCCAAGACCTTCCTGACCTTCCATCTCTTCCCGCTCCTATCATTCCTCTTCCCATCCCTGACTCTATCCTGACTCTTGATCCTCCGGCCTCTTCTGACTCTCCTGTCCCTCCTGATTCTCCGATTCCTGTGTCCTTACCTAGCCCCTCTCCCCCGGCTCCTTGCCCTCGCCGAACTATTACTCGACCTTCCTATCTTCACGACTAAATTTGTCCCACCTTACACACGGAGCCCACCGCATCTACGCCTGCTTCACCGGCTTCAGATACTGCTCATCCTTTGTCTGCTTTTCTTTCATATTCCCGTTTTTCTCCCTCACATATTACTTATTTGACTGCTCTTACCTCATGTATTGAACCTTCTTGCTATACCACTGCCATCCGCCATCCTCACTGGCGTGAGGCCATGACAGCTGAGCTTCGTGCTCTAGAGGCCAATTCCACCTGGACTCTTGAGCCTCTCCCCCTGGTAAGAAACCCATTGGGTGCAAATGAGTTTTCAAAACTAAACTCAAAGCTGACGGATCTATCGAGAGATACAAAGCTCGGCTCGTTGCCAAAGGATACAATCAGATTGAAGGCCTGGACTACCATGAGACCTTTGCCCCGATCGCCAAAATGACCACGATCCACTGCTTATTGGCCGTCGCAGCCACAAAAAATTGGATTATTCATCAGCTCGACGTCAATAATGCCTTCTTGCATGTTAACCTTGACGAAGAAGTCTACATGACCCCACCACTCGGATATTGTCCTAAGGGGGAGACTTGTGTTTGTCGCCTCCGCAAATCCCTCTATGGCCTCAAACAAGCTTCCCGAAACTGATTTTTTAAACTAACCTCTGTGCTTCTTGATGCAGGTTTCCATTCATCTCAAGCAGATCATTCTTTGTTCACTCTCACCACTTCTACTAGCATTGTTCTTGTTCTTGTTTTCGTCGATGACATACTGGTTGCTAGTAACGATCTCTCACAGATTGAGCTTTTCAAGAAAATTCTCTCCACACATTTCAAGACCAAAGACCTCGGTTCCCTGAAATACTTTCTTGGTCTTGAAGTTGCTCGCTCTCCCACTGGCATTTTTCTTAATCAACGCAAATATGCCCTCGACATTCTCTCTGACAGTGGGCAATTTGGTGCACGGACCGCTCATTTTCCTATGGAACAACACTTGAAGCTTACTGCTGATGATGGCGACCTCCTCTCTGATCCGGCCTTTATCGTCGCTTCGTTGGTCGTCTCATCTATCTGATCATTACTCGACCCGACATTGTTTATGCCGTCAACACACTCAGCCAATTCATGCATGCTCCTCGCGTTCCCCACATGAACGCCGCCTCCAGAGTTCTTCGCTACACTACAGGAAATTTGCCTTTTCGCGGGGAGCAAATTCACCGCAATTCTCCTGTTTTCCCGCAACAAATTTTTAGAAACTGCGATTTGAGTCCATCGCTAATTGGTCGAAAGTAAAACGTCTGCTGAGAGGGGTTTCGGTGAGAAACCATTGGTGGCCGCAACTGCTGCAGCTAACTCGGCCGACAAATCTCGCAGCAAAATTGGTTGAGCAAATTGGTCTGAAGGGCAATTACGGTGAGGAGACGTCGCAAATTTGGGTCATTGACGGCGATTTTGCAACCCCGTAAAATCTAGATATTCGGCGATTTTAGAGCTGGCAGCAAGAAACTTTGTTTCCATTTGCAGTGAATTCATAGACACCGCAATTTCAAACTCTTCCTACGACGATTTTGGGGCTGGCGGTAAGAAAGAGAGTTCTCATTTGCGGTGTCTTCGTATACGCCGTAAGTTCAGACTCTTCATACGGTGAATTGCTAGACGCCGTAATTTTAGAGATTCTACATGCGGTGAGGTTTACGGCGCAGGAAATGCTAAAACCACTTCTTTCTAAAATTTACAATTGCTGGGTTGGATATGCGGTGAATAAATGAAGAAACCCAGTCGCAGAATTAGATCTATGGGTTTTCCAAACGCTGGATAGTACCAATAGTTTAGCAAATTTATGGGTTTTTGGAATGCTGTGCATGCACAATATTTCCCCTGTTTTTGCTGCCACTACAAGATCTATAGTTGAGCAAATTATTATTTTTGGAATGCTTTGCAGCAATGTTAACGTTATTTGACAGCTCACGTTTTGAACCCAGGTATGTTTGCAAATCAATTTATTATATATGCAATTAATTGAAATCACCTCTATCGCAATTCCCCTGTATATCATCTTGTCCATTTTGGTTCTCCACCAATCATAACTTAAATGTTTAAAATATTGATTCTTTGCCAATCTAGCTACCCAGTATATGTTTCATGAATGAATGACCAATCATCAAAAATTGCTGATCGAGACACAACATGATCATTTCAATAACATTAATATGCTGATCAGAAAATTAGACATGAAAAGATGCACCTAATTTAATTGAACCCAATAGCTGTACGCACTCAATGTTGATCAACGCCTTATAGCTACCTAGCTGGGTCGATGATGATCAGCAGGCCGTGTGACTCAGGAATTTGCCAAAAATAAATTACAAGCTTGGAGCAATATTATAGTTAATAAGAGCTAGGGAAATAGCATATATTAGCATATATTGGTACCTCAAGTCTATTTAGAAATTTAATAACAGGTTCTCATTCCATGCATGAAGATGATTCTTTATATAAATCATGGAATTAAAGAAACATAGATACAGAAAGGACCTTAACAGCTAATTTTTGCAATACTTTGCAGTGTTTATTAATTTCTTAACATCTTGGTGGTAACAGGATCTAATTATATTAAGCTGAATTACACTGCACTAACTCAGGAAAAAATTAATAAGATCAAGAAGAAAGAACTATAAAGAGTAGCTATGTACGTAACCAGGTTTGCTATTGAATCTTTCCCAATAGCAAATTAGACTTATCTTTGAAATTCCTCTCATTTTTAAACTCTACCAAACCTGTATTTGAGGACTTTTGTTTTAGATTTAATATAAATCAAACACCATATATTTTACCATCTAAGCACTTGTACATTGCCATCCAGTTTTCATACGAATAAGCTTGAATGTGAACATTTCATTAACTTTCACATCATACATCTTAGCAGGTTTCTAATTGTCATGCAATTGCTTAAATTCCTAAAAACATCTACTGCGACTAAACACATGAAAAATAATTGCGGGTCATTGGAATTGTGCATCCACATGGCTATACATTAATTTAAACCTGGGAGTGAATCCATATATGTAGCATCCAGCAGGCTCATTGGTGCATCAAAAAATTCCAACATCGGCATATTACACTAATAAAAATTAAAACGAACACCACATGTAAAGATTCAATTAATAAAACTGTGCTACATTACCTATTTTCATTTATTATTCAACACCAAGTTTAGACTAGAATATAAGTTGGTAACGCATGCAATATGTGAAACCTAGGCAATTTGAGTGGAAAATGTTAAACACTTGCTAGGCGAAAAAAAAAGAAAAAAAAAAGGCAAATCCATGTGATGTTTGAAAGGTAGGATGAAACACACGGATATGTTTACAACATACCAGCTAGGTTCCTGGTACTTTTGGTCAATGTAAATTATCAACTTTGACCGTTTGTGATGAGCTAATTATTTATTTCTCTTGTGTATGACCATGAAACGTGTGGAGATGAGGGTACAAATTTCATTTGGGATCTAGATTATGGTTTTCATGCTCTGGAATCAGTACTTAAAGTTGCTGATTCCACATTTTAATATAGCTATATATATGTCATTGTTTGGGGTTGCGGTCAAAACATAGCAACCACGAAAGTTGTGAGAAGCATCTAAGAAATACGGCATAGAGCATTGACTAAATTAACTATTGGTTGGTCACCCAAAACAACATTCGCCAAACCTCCCAAAACTTCAAATTAATTATAAATCAGCATCTAAAAACTGATCAAAACCCATCCTTCAGCATCAAAAAGTTTCTAATGTAGATAAGGCACAGCAATTTCTAACAGATTCGCAATCCATTTAAACTACTATCTGAATATTTTTATGTAAATGACTTTACCTTTCACTTGCAAATGAACACAAAAAAAAAAAAAACTAGATAAATGCATATACCCAAAACAGAAAGAGATAGACACGGAATGAAGGAGAGAAATACCACACAGTTTGAAAGGAGAGGAGATAGCTTGCTGAAATAGGGACCGAGTGGAGAAGCCGTGCACGACGGTGGGACACGATTGGGCAGCCTATAGAGAGAGAGGGACTAAGTGAAAGTTAGAGAGAGAAAGAGAGAGACGGACGGTGAATTGAGTGTAAGCGAGATGGAGGAGACTTACCGGCTAGGCGAGAAGGCGACGGCGTGTGGCACACGACGTCGTTGTTTTCTCAAACCATTTTCGACGTGAAGGCCGTCATGGACTGACGAAGGGGATTTTACCAAGTTTCCGTGGTGAAGGCAGGGTGGCTAGGCACGGCTGGTGATTTATTTGTGGTGGAGGCTCACAATAGCTGTAGGAAAAATGGGTGGAAGATAGATAGAGAGTATCGACGCCTTTGGGTTTCTGTAGTTTACCGCGGGGAGAAAAATAGCGTGATAGTTCTGTAGTTTTATCGCCGCACGGCAAAATTTAAAGCCATTTTAGGCCTTTACTCTGTTTTATTATTTGTGAAGAGAGAAAGTCGCCGCAAAATATGTATTGTTGCCGCAAAAAATATATATGACGGCGAATTCCCCGTGCGCCACTACAAAAACGCGGCTCCAAAAATTATGGACTGTTGCGGCTCAAATTTACTCGCCCCTTCAGTTTTTGGCAGCAAAAGCTGCTTTTTCTTGTAGTGCTACATCGAAGGCTGTCCGGGTCAGGGTATCTTCTTTCCTTCATCCAACAGTATCCATGTTTCAGCTTATACAGACTCTGATTGGGCCAGCTGCCCCATCACTCGCCGCTCCACCATTGGTTATTTTATTTAGTTAGGCACCAGTCCGATCTCATGGCGCACCAAGAAACAGAATACAGTCTCTCGCTCTTCCACTGAAGCTGAGTATCTTGCTATGGCCGTCACCACCTGTGAACTTACTTGGTTAAAACAGCTTCTCACTGACCTTGGTGTTCCACATCCCGAGCCTTTCACTCTCCATTGTGACAATCAGTCTGCACTCTACATTGCACACAATCCTGTGTTTCATGAGCGTACCAAATACATTGAAATTGATTGTCATATCATTCGCGACAAAATTCGCTCGGGCTTCCTCAAAGCTGTCCACACTTCTTCAAATGAGCAACTTGCGGATATATTTACCAAACCTTGGGGACATGAACTTTTTCATCATTTCTCGCGCAAGTTGGGCATTACGGATCTCCATGCGCCAACTTGAGGGGGAGTATTGACAGCTATCTTACCATCCATGCACAAAATCACGTCTAGCACCATTTTTGTAATTAGCTTAATTTTAGGATTTCATTTCAATTAGTCCACTTTCCTTTTCTGTATAATTTCCTTACATAAGCACATTGTACAACTATTTATATGTAAAGCTTAATACGAAATGAATCAATTCAGATCAATATTTCTTCTTCTTCCTTCCTTCTTAACAATATCATAATTCAAATAATTCTACTACTATTTAAAAATTATTTTATTATTATTTATAAATTTTTCATCTCATCTCATTTTCCAAACATTCACCGATGAGCATGTGAGCCTAACGTGCCTTACTAATATATTGAAATCATTAGCTACATCGGTAAGTAATATTAATGGCTATATGGTGCTCCCCCAATTGATCCATCTCGATAATGACGACCAAATTAATATAAATAGCAACTCGTGACTAGGACGTCTCTTCGAGTTTACTGATTTATTTTCGTTTGGTTACAAATAAGATGAGGCGGGATAAAAATTTAAAATTAAAATAAAATATTATATTTTTTTAATATAATTTTTATTTTAAAATTAAAAAAAATTAATTATTTATCATAATTTACGTGAGAGTTTGACAAAGTTAATGATTGCAAACAACGTCTTAGACTTTGGAATCCAGGCATGTGAACAGACTTTCAGCTTGAAAATGAGATGTCTATTATATATGGCTGCAAGTTGTTTCTTCTCAATAATTTGCCGAGAAAACGTTAAGCAAAGTGGTTGCTTAGGAGCTTCGAATACCAAGCTAGACAGCTACACATTCACATTCAGAATTACAGATATATATATATATATATATACAAGTTGCGCGCTTCTCCTACAATGACCCGTGAGACCAAGCCATATATATATATATATATATATGCAGTACCTACTAAATCACAACCAAAATATCTGTCTTACCTTAATTTGTTGATAGTTGGGCACCCATCTAGCAATCCAAGCATATTATAATACAATTTGTTTAAGAAGCTAGCACAACAATATCTTCAATGCTTACACACTATTGGGTTTGATTTTTAGATGGATATAAAATACTAATTTCTATGCATCGGATCTCCAATTTTACAGGAGGATGGTTGCTGGTTTTTTCTCATGCTGGAAACATATAATATGATCCAAACTACAGGCCTAAAATTCAGGCATGATAATCTGTTTGCTAGGCTGATCTTTTGAATTCCTTCGGGTCTGTATATCTTATATATATGTAGGAGATTCTGCAAATATGTTTGGCTGTCTCCAGGATTTGTACGTGTGCAAGGTTAAAGTGAAGAAAATAAGATGTTGCAGGTTTCATGTAAAAATGACTATTTTCTGCAAATAATTATTTTTGCACATCTTTTGATCGATTAATGCATATACTCGGAGAAAGATGAACACACTGGCACTTATTGCAGCAAAAGGCTATATCATTATTTGTCAGTTTTTCCAGCAAAATGCTTATGATGATGTGAAGAAGTCTTTAATATCGAACTTGGCCTTGAAAAGAAATCCTAAAAAGAAGGAAATAATGGTGTGAAGTAAATAAAATATTGCAAGTTTGGTTTCAGTTGCGATCTCATTATGTCAATCATGACGAGTAATATTGAAAAAGAGAGGAATTTTAATTGTAATTTCTTGTGCAATCATTGATGTTTCCCACCAACATGAGCATGGCCAAAACTTTTATGATGTCCTCAAAAAGGATATACGACCACTTCATTTTCTATCAACTCCACTTGCTTTGTTGCTGAAGTATCATGTGTGTGGTAAATGGTAGGTGAGGACAACAAGCGCATCATTGAAAGCAGCTAAAAGCTTCTCTCGGCATTGTGTGATTCATTATCACGACCTTCAAAGCATTGGGGGGCCGGGCCCTTTTAAATTATATTAATTTCTGTTTGGAAACTAGTAAAATTTGGACCCCAAATCGTTTCCCACGTAATTTCTGCTTTCCGCTACCATTATTATTATGTACACAAAATGTCAAATGCTGTAAGCAAATTGGACCTTAATTAGAGGGGCCTACGTTTGAGTAATTAGTGAGTAAATCATCAGCATAATAGGAGATCAACAGCTAGCTTTAGTTACTAAAAATAAAGAAGCTCTACAAATTAACAACTGTGTAAACCGCTTGATATAACCATTCCTGATCATCCACTCCAAACTCCAATGGTTCTTCTCGTTTCTAAGGGTCCAGTACGCCCACCCAAATGTTGCTTGTCGATAAACATCAAGTTGGGCCTTGGCAAATCTTTGGTATTCCTCTTTTGATGCTCCTCTAACTTGCCACTCAGCTACCTATTCACCTGTAACTTGACAACAACCAAGTCATAGTTAATATATCAATGTTTACTTCTGATTTATTTATGTGCAACATATTATTTGCATTGGCTTGGTTTGAGTATTTGTAGACCAACAAAACATGGCATCCTAACAAAGGAATATGGTTTTGTAAGTTGGGGAGTATGGGAGACATTTGGACGTCATGCCTACAAAAGTAATGTAGCCATTGGAGGTTGTGACATGATTAAACTGCTGGGTTCAGTTGGTGTTGATGAAATCAATGTTCGTTATTGGAGAAAAGGTTATAACAGTGGACATCTATAATAGATCCCATTAGTTAGAGGGAAGAGCTCTCTCGGGTCACTTGGTCCTAGCCGGTTAGACAGAATGACATAAGCCTTGGAAGAGTGCTTGCGGACTGCATCATGACCAGCCTTGTAGTACTTGTTTAGGCTCTCTAGATCATGCTCCTGGTGCCAGAGGCTCATTAATAAGTTCAACTGCATAAAGGCTCGGGCTCCTTGCGTACCTATATGTGTGGAATTCATCACGAGATGAAATATAAACAAAGTCAAATAGTGGAATGTTGATATATAATGCCACATTATCACAGTTGAATAATAGGAATAAGATGATGGTGTAATATATTACATTTTTCTTTAAATATATACCTTGCAGTTAGGATGTCTATGATAATAAATGTGAATGTCTTCCAATGCTCCTGAGATCCAATATCATCGACTTGTCAAACAATTCTGAATAACGTGATATTTTATGAAAGTTTGTACGTTTGGCATAAGGATCTTGTGTGAATCTTAAAAGGCACACTCACTCTACTCAAGGTATATCCTATACCTTGTGTAGCATAATGACTTGAATGAAAAATCAGTTAAAATATATCACATCAATCTATGTGACTAGAGATGAATTAATAATGGAGAAAAACATCTCTCAATTTGCGATCATGCATTAACATGAGAAAATTGATCAAAATTTCTCATAATTCTCAATATATGATACTATCTAAAAATTCTTGGAGAATGATGAATAAAAAATTGGTAAAAATAGCACTTCTCTTCACACAAATCTTTGTTCAAATCTTATCTCCAAACTCGATCAAGTGGATTCACTCCAGAAAAATGTCACAACAAGTGATCAAAAAGGAAAAAAAAAAAAAGGAAAAAAGAAAACTATAAGAAAGATGGTGTGTGATTAGATTGTATTGATGGTTTGTAGTGTTTTATTATTTGATGGTGTTAATAAAAAATTATTAGTTTAACCCAAAAAATTAAAAGAAACAGTCCAACTTTTCAAAAAGTAGGAGAGATAAAATGAGTAATTTTTGAAAGAAATGCTACTCATCATCTTACACCACACACTTTATATATTTTAAAATTACTTTTAATTTTAATTCAATTTTAGTTTTGTTAAACTAATTGAGTTGTTCTACTTATCATCCATATACCACATACTTGTTATAGAAAAATTGAAAAAATAAAACAAAATAGGTGTAGTGCATGGTGCATTGGGATGATAAGTAGAATTATTCAAATTTCTAACATCTTTTACCCTCATATTTTGCAGGGCTTTGTGTAGTACTAGTCCATTCTTAGGCACGTGAAGGCAAAAATGTACCAATTAGAAAGGTGTCTTTACCCACATAATATGTAGGGCTTTCTTTGGTCCCTAGTCACTAGTGACTTGAAACTCCCCTTGCTTCATTCCCTACAAAATCCGTAGTCACTAGCTCCTCTGCCTTCACTTGCACAATAAAACAAAATAGGTGTAGTGCGTGGTGTATTGGGATGATAAGTAGAATTATTCAAATTTTCAACATCTTTTACCATCATATTTTGCAGGGCTTTGTGTAGTACTAGCCCATTCTCAGGCACACGAAGGCAAAAATGTACTAATTAGAAAGGTGTCTTTACCCACATAATATGTAGGGCTTTCTTTGGTCCATAATCTCTAGTGACTTGAAACTCCCCTTGCATCATTCCCTACAAAATCCGTAATCACCAGCTCCTTTGTCTTCACTTGCACAATTTCATTGTTATAAAGAAAATATGTCACTCCTCATTTTCTACTGAGTATGACCCATGACAGGGCAACCGTCCTTCAACATTCTTGCTATATTTCTACATGTATAAAGTTTGTTTATTTCAATTTATAAAGTTCGGCTTCATTGAATAATTAATGTGAGATTTGGTATTTCTCCACCGCAATTGAGGCTGTATTAATAAAATATGGGATATAATTCATTTTTGTTTTTAGACAGTCAATGTGTGATTTATATAATTAAAATGCACGATTACCTTTATAATCTACCCACTTTATATGAGTTATCCATATTTCAAAGGTGGGGACTGGGGTGTTTCATGTCAAATTTTAACATGAATTAGATACTTATTCATGAGGGCAGAAACTGTAGAAAAGTAAAGCTTCTTGCTTTCTACTTTACGAGCTACTTTAGCTAGTGGTGACCAACGTAGCACACTCACATAAATTATATTAATAAAGAAATGAACAAGAACACAAGAACATGAAAGCAAGATTACCTACGAGAAGAATCCATTGGATGCTTTGATTCGAACTCGGCTCGAATCATCTGGTTTTCTTACAATCTCGATTAATGTCTCTGATTTTTCAGGTGTTCTTGCAACAGCTACTACATCGATAACATTCCCATTGGTGTCCAGCCCCACCAACTGATTATTAAAGACCCTGGAATTGAATGTTTTCCTCATTGATCCTCCCTAACTGCAACAAAACAAAGAACACCATATGTATCATTGAAGTCAAATAATGTCCACTAATTAACCAGATCAAGACTTACTTTAAATGTCTCCCACCCTGAAGTAGCTGTTCTGTTTGCAACTATGAGGGTTCCTCCTCCAATTTCAGCACAAAGATATTTCCCAACACTACTGATTTGAACCGAAGCCCAGTTCCATCCTATATTCACAAAAAGAAAATTAGAAGGCAAAAAGATAAACCTTTGAAAGTAAGATATGATATATAAAGGGGTTTTTCCCCAGGGGCTTTAGCCCAGGAATGCAGGCCCAAACGCAAGAGGCCTAGGCTGACTGGATAGACCCTGGCCCATGGGGGCCCCTGGCCCCAAAGGAAGAGGGACAAAGGGCACTCAAGTCTACCCGTACTATCACTTGGCCCCAAAGGGATTGAATTGGCTGGTAGACCATACAGGCAGAATACCATTAATCCTTTAACAATAAGCAAAGAGGGAAGGGTGACTCGACACATCACACCACAGATGGGACAGAGGGCCACACCGCATTAAATAAGCATGGCTGGAGAAGGTACGGGGAGGACAGCTCCTCCTATCGTAGGGCATGGGTACCTGACCCCAGTAACCAGGTATAAAAATGACTCACAGGCATTGGGATAAGAGTTAGACTCTCTGAACTCTCTCTATTGGCTTAAACACTCTTATAAGGATATATTAACTTTAGCATCGGATACTTCCTACCCACCACCCCAGCAGCGTCTCGCGATGCTTTCTTTGTGTTCGCAAGCCTAAGACTGAAGACTTGACCTGTTGAGGGCCCAACATGACGTTAATAGTGTCGCCGTCTGTGGGATTCTAAAATTTTTTTACATATCTTTCGTATGCCTACGAGAACCCATTCTTAAACAGCTCGGGGGAGCTGCTAAGCATGGGAAACGAGGATCGTGGAAATAATGCAACAAGAAGGAAATGAGAAGGAGACGTGTGATGTAGTTACCAACAAGCTGAGAGACAACGTGGTGCCACCAAAATGTGCGAATCTTGGCAGTGCTGGAGGGGCAACCAAAACTGTGAGAGAAAGGGAGCACATGTAGGGTGTTCTCCAGCCCCCGCCTGAGTATGCTCCAGCAGAAGGAGAGGTACGGGATGAGCACACACTTAGGAAGGTGGAGCCAAACGAACTACTAGAGCTGGTCTTACTGGACTTGAGCTGCCCAGAGGCCACCGCCATGATCGGCACCGAAATGACCCTCGAGATGAGGGCCGCTATGCAGCAACTCCTTATGGAACATCGCGACGTCTTTGCTTGGAGTCATGAGGATATGCTAGGGGATTGACCCAAAGATCATGCAACACCATCTGAGTGTAGACCCCAAAGCCAAGGGGGTAAGGTAGAGGCGTAAAAGCTTCAGCACAAAAAAGAATGCCACCATTGCCGTGGAGGTTGACCAATTGCACGTAGCAGGGTTCATACGGGAAGCGCATTATCCGGACTGGCTGTCTAATGTGGTACTAGTAAAGAAGCCGAGCGGCAAGTAGAGGATGTGTGTGGACTTCACCGATCTGAACAAGGCCTACCCGAAAGACAGCTTTCCACTTCCTGGCATCGACCTGATCATAGACTCAACAATAGGCCACCGCATGCTCAGCTTCATGGATGCCTACTCAGGGTACAACCAGATCTACATGAACCTGGACGATGAGAAGAAGACGTCGTTCATCACAGATCGAGGGCTATACTGCCTTTTGGGTTGAAGAATGTCGGGGCCACCTACCAGCGGTTTGTCAACTGCATGCTCACGGATCAAATTGGGAGAAATATGGAGGTCTATGCGGATGACCTATTGGTCAAAAGCGAGAACCCTAGGTAGCACCTAGACGACCTTCGAGAAGCCTTCGTGGTATTGAGGTAGTCTTGGATCAAGCTGAACCCAGCAAGTGTGTTTTCGGTGTGGGCTCTGGGAAGTTTCTGGGCTTCATGGTCTTGGAGCGAGGAATCGAAGCCAACCCGGAAAAGGTGGAAGCTATCCTCGATATGACTACCCCTTGGAGCATAAACGACATCCAGAAGATCACGGGCTGGGTGGCGACCCTCAACCACTTTCTATCATGGTCCACCGACAAATGCCTGCCATTCTTCGAAGTACTATGGAAGGCCCAAAGTTAGAACGAGGAATGTGACGAGGTAGTTGGCACCCTAAAAAAATACCTCACTAGCCCCCCGTTACTCAGCCAACCAAGATGCGGGGAGGTCCTAATCTTGTACCTGTCTGTCTCCCCGCATGTAGCCTCCTGGCCTTGGTGCAAGATGATGGTGCGGTCCAGTGGCTGGTATACTACACCAGTAGAGCCTATAGAGGCGCAGAGGCCAGATACCCGCACTTAGAGTAGCTCGCCTTCACTTTGGTAATAACTACTTGGAAGCTTCAGCCCTATTTTTAGGCTCACCCAGTCAAAGTCCTCACTGAAACCCCTTGAAGAAGATCTTGCAAAGACTGGACGCCTTGGGCCGCCTCATGAACTAGGCCGTCAAACTAAGCGAATTCGACATCAAGTATGCACCACGTAACTCAATAAAGGGATAGTTCATGGCAGATTTCATTGTAGAATTCATTGGGTTCCCTGAAGAAGCTAACCATGCAGAACCTATGAAGCCTTGGCAAGTCTTTGTCGAAGGCTCATCTTGTTGGGTTGGAGGGGGAGTAAGAGTGCATATCATTATGGACAAGGGCAAGGAGCACAACTACGTTGTTAAGTTGGCATTCAAAACTATGAACAATGAAGCAGAGTATGAAGCACTGTTCTTTGGCCTAACGATCGCCAATTCTCTAGGTGTCGAGGAGGTGGAGATTCGGGCCAACTCCTAGGTGATGGTTAGTCAAGTGCGAGGAGAGTTCGCGGCGAAGTGCAAGAAATTGAAAAAATATCTAACGCTGATAGAGGCCGAGCACACTAGCTTCAAGTACTTTAAGATCTACTAGATCCCAAGGGTCGAGAACCACAAGGAAGATAGATTGGTAAGAGCAGCATCCGGGCAAAAGAATGCCTCGCTCCATGAACAAACAGTTTTTAGGACCGTCGAAATGCTTGCCGTAGCGATCGAGGTGATGAAGATCAAACCGAGAGCACTAGCATGGGCTACAGACATCATTAGATATCTGGATGCCAAAGAAGTGCTCGACGACAGGCAAGGAGCTAGGAAGGTCGTGCGCCAAGCAGCGAGATACACCATAGTTGATGGCATCCGATACCGAAGAGGGTACAACACACATCTCTTGAGGTGCATCTCAACTGAACAAGCCCAACATGTGCTAATGGAGATACACGAGGGAATATGTGGCAACCACTCTGGAGGAAGGGTGTTAGCGGGTAAAACAATGCGGGTGGGATACTACTGGTCGTGCACCCTAAAGGATGCTGAGAAATACATATGGAGATGCAGGAAATGCCAATAGTACTCAAGGGTGCCCCATTGCTCTTCGGAAGAGCTGACATCAATCACCTCACCTTGGCCCTTCACCTAGTGGGGAGTTGACTTGGCAGGCCCCCTTCCCTCGGGCAAAGGGGGGGTAAAGTTCGTAGTGGTTGCGGTGGACTACTTCACCAAGTGGGTGGAGTCCAAAGCGTTGGCAACGATCACAATGAGTAACATCACCTGTTTCTTGTGGAAGAATGTTGTCTATAGGTTTGGCATCCCCCCAATATCATCTCGGACAACAAGAGGCAGTTTGACTCCGACCACTACTAGGACTCATGTCAGGACTTAGGAATTAGGTTCCGGTACTCCTCCCTGGGACACCCTTAGTTCAACGGATAGGTGGAGTTGACCAACAAAACCCTGTTGAGAATACTAAAGAAGAAACTCAATGACCGGAAGGGAGCGTGGGCGGAAGAACTCCCTATGGTTCTATAGGTGTATTAGTTTACAGTAAGGACACCGACAGGGGAAACCCCGTTCACCCTCGCATACGGCCACGAAGCCATTTTGCTAGTTGCAGTTGAAATTCCCACCTACAAGGTGCATCATTTCGAACAGCGCTCCAATGACCAACGGCTTGAGGAACAACTTGAACTGTTGGAATGGATCAGGGAAGAAGCAGAAGTGATGATAGCAGCTTACAAGAAAAGGGTAGAGTGTTGCTTCAACCAGAGGGTGTGCCCGAGATCGTTTAAGGTTGGGGACCTCGTGTTGAAGCAAACGAGGAGCATTACCCGAGATGAAGGAAAGTTAGGACTATAGTGGGAAGGCCCTTACGTAATCTTCACCAACAACTGCCCAGGCGTCTATTGGCTTTGAGACTCCTAACAAAACAAGCTACAACACCTGTGGAACATCGAGCACCTGCGAATGTTCTACCGATAAAGGCTTTGTGATTTGTAAATTTGTAGTTTTCTTTACTGACTGTTGCATGCACTATGTTAATAGAAAATATGAATGTTTTAGAAATTGGATGTGTAAGCGGTATCTCCACCAATGTGTAAATCTCCTCCGATGCAAATCTTTGTCGAGGCCTACCCTCGACAACTTACCTTCCCAATGATGTTAATGGTCGAGAGCAAATCCAGTCAATTATTGTCCGAATAGACTACCTCCTCGTGTGGGTCAACAGACAGGATTAACACCGGCTGTAGCCCGACTTTCCACACAGAGGAGAGCGGGCTCGACCCTCCAAATATCACCCCATCCCTGTCACGGTGAAAAGCGGATGACTCCTCAGCCCTCTGACACTTACCTTCCCTATAGGATACCAAATGGATGGGTGTAATGATTATGGCTGCTTGATCCTCCCCGTGGGTATCGACAACTTATCTTCCTCATGGGTGTCGACAGACAGGAGTGGGTTTAGTTAGGGACTGCTTGAACAGACTATCTCCCTATGAGGGTTAATAAGCGGGATTGTCCTTTGCTCCAGCTCGACCTCCCCCATGGAGGAGAGCGGGACAAGCCCCCGACTGCCCGAACAACTTACCCCACCCTGCCATGATGAAGAGTGGGCACAACATCAGCTTGGCCCTCACTTACCTTCCATGTGAAGACAATGGGTGAGAATGGGTTCAGTCGCAAACTGTTTGAACAAGCTACCTCACCGCGAGGGTCAATAGACGGGACTAGCCAAGGTGGCAGCCTGAGCTCCCCCACGGAGGAGAGCAGGTCTGGCTCCTCGACCCCCCAAACATTACCCTGTCTCGGTCATGGCGAAGAGCGGATGACTTTTCAGCCCTCTGATACTTACCTTCCCCGCGGGATGCTAAAGGGATGGGTGTAATGCCTATGGCTGCTTGATCCCTCTTGTAGCGAAGTGCGGGCCAGTCGTCAACTACCCGACAACTTATCTTCCTCGTGGGCATCGACAAGCGAGAGTGAGTCCAGTTAAGGACTACCTAAATAGAATACCTTCTTGCGAGGGTCAACAGGCGGGGCTGGCTATTGTGCCAGCCCTACCTCCCCCACGGAGGAGAGCAGGTCTGGTCTTATAGCCACCTGAACTTACCTCGTCACCGGCACGACGAAGAGTGGGTATAGCACTAGCCTAGCTCTCACTAACCTTTCCTATGATGTCAACGGGCGGGAGCGGGTTCTGTCACAAACTACCCAAAAAAACTACCACCCCGTGAGGGTCAACAGGTGGGACTAGCTACTGCGCTAACTCGACCTCCCCAAAGGAGGAGAGTGGGTCCAGCCCTGGGGCTGCTTAAATAACTTATCCTATTCCCGTCGCGGCAAAGGGCTAATTACCTCCCCTAGAAGGCCCAAAGGGGAGGGCGTGGTTTGAGGCACCCCTACCCTTCCCTAGGCGGAGTGCGGGACAGTCCCACGATTGCCTGACGCAACTCTAGAAAGGCCATGTCCTCCAATGGAATGCTCACAATTTCTACTGCTCTCCAGCGAACTAGCTAAGGTTTGCAAATCTCGGTGATTGTTTACATTAACCAGGTTGATTTCTGCAACGTACTCAAACAACCGCCAAGCTATCTGGGTAAGCCCAGCCTTTACTTGCTTTTCGGCCCCCTCTTGCCAAGCGCGAGAGTTAACAAGGCGAGTCCAAAGCATTTAGGCGAGCTCGGCCTTACCGCTCAGCCCCCTCTCGCCAAGCGTGAGGGTTAATGAGGCGACTTAGACTTAGCGTGCTGCTCGACCTCCTTAGAAGGATCAGAGCAATCTCAACCTTTACATGCCCCTTGGTCCCTCTCGATTGGCAGGGAAACCGACTAGGTGGGGTGACTTAAAGAGTTCCTAGCTCCCCCCACAGCGGGGAAGGTCGCCTACCCGCAAGGGAAAACAGGGTGTCAAACCCATTACTCTAGTAGCGCTGTCTTTTGCCTAGCATTCGACCTCTCTTCAAAACGAGCGAAGTATAAACATATGGTAACAAAGGAAAGACAACAAAATAAAAGAACACGAGCAAAACTATAGAGAATGCATGTTCATTGATGACCAAAGTCTTTACAAATGGGGAGATTACAACATCTCTACAAGGAACCTTACACGAAAGAAAGAACAGACGCATACATATGAAAAGGAAAAGTATGGCTAACCCCAGAACACCACATTAAATAAGCATGGCTGGAGAAGCTATAAGGAGGAAAACTCCCCCTGTCCCAGGACATGGGTACCTGACCCCAGAAACCAGGTATAAAAATTACTCACATGCATTGGGATAAGGGTTAGGTTCTCTGAATTCTTTCTACTGGCTTAAGCACTCTTTTAAAGATATACTGACTTTAGCATCAGACACTTCCTGGCCACCACCTTGGCGGCCATCTCAAGGTGCTTTCTTTGTATTCGCAAGCCCAAGACCGAAGACCCATGATGCTAATATGATACATTGTGAAGTAGTCCAATATATACAGATCAAAGAGTCCTTGTTGGGGATGCCATAAAAATAGAAGGTTTAATCCATCCTTCTGTAACCAACTAACCTCCCAGATTAACAGCTTTTACTCGAAAGCATGGATTTACACTGACTTAAAAAAAAATACATCATACCGAAAAGAAAAACTATCATGCTTAGTATTAGTAGTCTTGAATTGATCTCCATTTGTTATCTTGTTTTTCTTATGGTACTATTTAAGGATTAAAGAGTACGGATACATAGAAGAGTCAAAAGTCAAGGAACTTCATGAGTAGTTAGGAGTTAAATGTTTTCTTGGTGGATAGTATATATAATTGGTGCATGCAGGAATCGTTAGTCGTTATTGTGAGGTTTGAACTGATTTAAACCATGTAATTACAGATTAGTGAATTAGAGTGCTTTATTTTTTGACTTTGTAGATTAACTCAATTCTACTTTTGCTTTGACACACAATAGGCATATATATTCAAAATTACTTAAAATATACCATATAATAAATGTAGTTGGAAATGATAAGAAAATCTAAGATGGGACGTTACCACATTTCTCTCTGGTATATAAAATTGCTTTGTTTTGGACACTACAACGTTGTGCCATCAACTTACTTCTGGATATGGATATATGATACTCAAAATATTAGTGTCTTTATTGGTTAAAATGCGATTGAGTGCCAAATATAGTCCAATCCAATATACGAAAGTGAGAAAAAAACGTTTGATACAAACTGAAGAATAGCATTCTAACTTTCTCAAATAAAAACTCAATTATAAAAAACATAAAGTATCTTCTATATTCTACCAAATAGGAGAAGAGTACAGTTATCCACATGCTTGTCAAGACTTGGATGATAGCTTTTCTTTTAAGAAGTTGATGACAAAGTTTGACTAGACAGCCAGACTTGACTTGAATTATCTTCACAATTTTTGATCACTCTCTCTGGCGATGATAGGGGAGGCCTAGAAGGTATTTGTAAGTGTTCAACTTCTCCTTCAAGCATTTGTAAGACTTTGTTCATAGAAGGACGATTACTAGGATTCATTTGTATACACCATAATGCGACAATGATCATTTTCTTAACAATCTCTTTCTCCTCTTCAGTGGCACATTCTATTTCAATATCTTTTCCATCATTGAATTGATCGTACACCCAGGTAGGAAAGTAAATCTGGCTTGAGTGTTCTACAAAAGCATTTAAGTTCTTTCTTTTGCCCACCATTTCCATCAACAACATTCCAAAACTATAAATATCAGCCTTGTATGAAATACCTCCAATGTTTTTGTAGAATAATTCAGGAGCCATGTATCCCAATGTCCCTCTTGCAGCAGTCAAATAAATAGTATTGTCTTCTATCGGATATAGTTTTGCTAAGCCAAAGTCAGAAACCTTAGGGATAAAATTCCCGTCAAGAAGGATGTTGTGAGGTTTGATATCGAAATGCAAAATTTGCATGTCACATCCTCGATGTAAATACTCAATCCCACGAGCCACTCCTAGAGCAATATTATATGTTCTCTCATTGTCTAGGAACATACTTTCCTCCGACGAAAAAATGTATTTATTTAGAGATCCTTTGGGCATGAAGTCATATACAAGAGCACGCTTTGATCCATGAACGCAATAACCAATGAGTTGCACCACATTAACATGATGAATCCTTCCAATAGTTGCCACCTCATTGATAAAATCTTGCCCATTTGTTTTTGACTGGCCTAACATTTTTACTGCCACAAGATATCCACTTCGAAGTGTTCCTTTAAATACTGTGCCATATCCACCTTCACCCAACTTTTCTCTAAAACCTTTGGTCATTTTCTTAATTTCTGAGTAGGAGTAACTTATTGGCACGAGGTTATTTTGGCTTTGCAGAAATTCTTCAACAGCGTTGTATGCGGATAAGTGCCTCCTTCGCCATTTGTATATCAAAAATGCAATCACAAATGGAGTGCCTAACACAGTAAAAGCCACACGCCATTCTGGGAAGGAAATCACAAAAGTAATTATAAGAAAGGGATTCTATAGTTGCAGTACCAATACTCTACCTGTTGTCACCATTGTGTTATATTTAATCAGGAGATAAAGATTCTTACCGAGCAGTAGTCCAATTATTTCTGATATTACCACTGCAAAAGTTGTTATAAAAAATATTAATCTCCATTAAAATTTAGCCAAGAATTTAAGTAAAATAATTAAATGTGCAAACATGCATGCTTTAGTATGCATTTATCATTAGTGAGATCTAAAAAGAAGGTATAATATTAATCCAACAATTTAATCAGATCCATCAAGCGAGACACATCCAATTATACATCTCATATCTTTCTGAGATAGAAAACTCACGAGAGAATGTCGAATTTTCTATGACTGGCCCTATACCTGGTTTGACAAAAAAAAAAATAAAGTAGAAAAAAGTCAATATGTCAGCATCTAAAATCAACAATTAATAATTAGGCCATAATTTGATATTGTGTCGAGTATTTACCAAGAATTAAGTTTCGTAATCTTAAAGATAAGTTCAGCATTAACCCTCGGAAGCTAAATAATGGTACCACTAATCGGAATCGGGCAATAGAGGAATGTACGTAGGTTGGAAAATAGGAAAAGATTAAAAGGATAAATTACAGTATGAACAATCATGCATATCAATTAAGCTCTAATACCATGTGAAATAATCACTTGTATATTTTAACAAGTTAAACTGATAAGAAGACGTAAATTTAATTATTTATATTCATTAAAATGTTTAGTTTGACATTTAAGACATGTAGTCTTTATATTCGTCAATGGAGATGAAAATCTTGTCAGAGGCAAAGCTGATAGAAGAACTTTGAGTTTTTTCTTCTTCAATCTTTTTCTTTCTTGGCTAAAATTTGAATTCTTTCAATTATGGAGCTAAGAGGAATCAGTACTAGATAGGCCGGTAGAACACTTCTAAAAGACCAAAATGGTGACAAGTTATGTCCGATTTAAATGCATGATGAGTTATATACATTGGAAAATGTAGGGTGATTTGGCTTCTGTTTTGAGTGTACTCATTTTGGTGACAAAACAATGATTTATGTTTTGCTTGGCTAATCATAAATATGCACAACTTTGGCACGGGGGTAAAGATTGTCTTTGATTATGTTTTAGATGTTGTTTTAGTATCTTGTCCTAATATCTTTTGTATATATTATTAATATTGTAATGAAATGCTCCTAAAAATACTACTCCTATATTTCTGGGAACTATCCGTTTCTATATTCTATAGCTGGCTTATGTTTACACATTAATATATATTCGATGCTTATTGAGTTGGTGGACTCATCCCTTTATCTCCACCAAATTTTTTAGTTGACTTTGATGATTGTGACATTCAGAGCAGATGCCACGTGATAGGATTATATGGATTATATAAGAGAAATATGAGATAAGTGTCAAGTGGCCTAAGTGGATTTCTCTAAGTTAAGATAAATTTTGCTAGTATTTAGTACGTTTTATTATACATAGAATAATTTTTGAGACATTTGATTTTAGAGGACTTTTTGTATTTAAGTTTTTATTATTATGGACTTCAAGTTAAAGGGTTCAGTACACCAGATGCAAGGGTGTGATAATCGACCTTTCAAAGCTTTTGTTTGTATTTATTTATGTTTTTAGCGATTCTACTTCTGGTATTATATTTTATTATCCTCAATCACAATATTTGTTAATGTGACATGTTAGCTTGTGTGATTGGAGATATATAACACGTCAACAATTATATATATATATATATTATAAATATATAATACTTTATTTATATAAGTAATGTTAGAAACTTAGATATAAGTCTGGACATGCAAGTCCAGGGTATTCCTTTTGAAAAAAAAAATTGGGCATGCCATGAGAAAGTTACTTTTTAATTAAAGTTGGGGCCAACTTTTTTCTAAATTATATATTGCCGTTGAATTACACATTTTATACCTACAGATATCATTTTCTGTATATTATATATATATATATTGATATATAATAGATGTATGTATGTATGTATGTATCTATGCATGATCTGTTACAAGACCAAAGAGAAATAGATGAGAGAGACACATAATATTCTTACCGATCCAGTTTGCAATAGAAAAAGCTGGGAAAGCTGCAGAAAAGAAATAAAGGTAAGTGATCAGTTAATTTATATAGAAACTAAAAAGTGATTTAACGAAACTGTATAAACAGCTAGCTCTATGATCCATTTATGTTATCAATAAATATAAACAACTTTTGAGCATGCAATGAATGCCAAACCTTAATTTGTTGTGACGGACATATATATATATATAATAGGGGCTTGGAAATTAGAAAAATTTTCAGAGAATTAGCACGCGGACTTTGCAAAATCTTGACTTACAAAAAAGATCACTTTCGTAAAACTAGTCCTATATATGTAGACGTTTGTTCGTAAATTTGAAAATTGTCCTTTCATTTTGTTCATTTTTTTCTGACATGTAAAAAAGGTTTAATCCAACAAGGTTATACCTACCAGCTTGTGTTACCAGTACGTACCATCTTATATATGGAGATAGAAAACTCACCTACATAAAACAGACCAACTTGTAAGTAAGCAGCGAAAGTATATCCTGCATGGTTTGACAAAAAATGGTATAATTAATATTAGAGTCTGGAATCTTCAATTAAAAATCATGTCATTATAATGCTAGCTCTTGATCAGAAGAACTCCGGCAAATAATTATAGAGCCAGGGCTTTGCTACATACAGTCGGCAAATGCAGTCGGCTGTACGGAATGAATAAAAAAAAATTATAAAATTTTTTTTTTTATATTCAGGAGACTTACATGAATAAAAAAAAGTTATAAAAATAAATTTTTTTTTTCATGTAGATTCCGTATTAATTCACTTTTTTATAGCCGACTGCACGCCGACTGCATCTGTTGACTGCAAAAAGTATTTCTCATTTATATATATGTAATATCATTAGAATTATTTATTAGTACTGATCACCCGGGAAATATCGTTTGCAATAATCGGCATCAACTCAAAAGAAAACTGACCGACACATTATAATATAAAATCACTTTTGTAATTCTAGTCCTATGTAGACTAAGTAATCATCTTCGATTCAAAATCGGGTCATTAATTATAACATTAGCGTTTGGAATCTTCAATTAAATATCAGAAGAACTCCGGCAAATATAAAATATTAATTATCACGTATCCCTTTAAATATTTAGTACTATACAGTCAACATGTTGAAAATCAACATATCCATCATCACTAAAAATATTAAAATTGATAACACCAATAAATATATCACTATGAAAATCAACCCTAGAATGTTTCAAATGTTTCGTCCTAAAAAACGCAAGTCCTATATATAATTGTCGAAGATCACAATAACGGTGCTAATCAGAATTCAGTCAAGGAAGAAGTACTTCAATAATTGCCAAACCAATATATATAATGACTAGATATTTCTCATTAGAGTTCGGATCTCAAATTTATTACTCACCCTTATATGCGTAGCAATGAGCTTGATCATCATCACCGAGGTAGCAATCATGGTATGATCTGCAGCTTCCACAAAGTGTACTACCGTAGAACCATGAAAGCTCAAAACCATGTGAGAATACATTGCGGAGGTCAGTACATGAGGAAATATTAGGATATTCATTAATTTGTCCTGGCCACGATGTCAGAGACATTTGCTCTATCGTGCACGACTCCTCTACATCCATCGCACCAAACCAATTATACACTGCACTAATAATTGTAAGATATGTGTACCTTTTGGAATATTGAGACAAAGAGGAGTTAGAAGCAAACCCAGATCCATTATTAATATTAGAACAATTTTTAGGAATCGAGACGAAATGGAAAGAGGAATCCAGAACTATTGGCTTTTCACAGTTCACAATAACCACAACTTCTGATAGTTCTTCTCTCAATCTTTGTCTTGTCGAGTTCTTTTGTACATATGTTGAATATGAATATTCAACATAATCCCGAGTATACAAAAGAAGATATTTTAGAAAATAACGATAGTTTAGAAAATGACGAGGAATGAAGGAGTAATTATCCTCCTGAATACCTGCGTCTACAATTCGGATGGTGTAGTTGTTGTAATTGATTTGGCTTACGTAATATTTACTACCATGTAAAGATAACAACGTATGGTTGTTCTCATCACATGAGAGCTCATACCTTGTGTCTCCGCACTTCGGTGAATCACCTTTTAGTCGAAACGGATAGCTGATATTGGGGATATTGCCACAAGAAGGAGCACAGTAATTATCATGAGTATCATTAAGACTTGAAGCTGGAGGAAGAAACTGGAGGAAGACCAGAACAGCTATAAGGAGGACATGAGTCCAGCAGGGAAGGCTGTCATTCCTCTTGTCATCAACAATTAACAGAGAGAGCCAGAGAGGGAGATCAGAGAAAGAGAGAGGATTACGGAGATCTAGAGATCGTGGTTTCCACAACTCTCTGTAGACAAACATTCAGGTACAGGAGTAAAGTAGTAAACATAAGCCCGCGCTCTAGTGAAGTTAGGAAGAAATAATTGCATGGGTTGACGGAGTCAATTGCGCGTACTGTGAATGACGATGCAAAATTATCGTTAACAGTACTGGTTTGTCGGCCAACTTGTTTGCTACGAAATTAGATTGACTGCGAGTGCGCATGCTCATCATGTTGCAGCCAATCACCTTTGTTGTGTGATTCACGATTCACGTGAAGAAAATACAAAAATAAATCAGTCCATGTTAATGCATCGTTTTATACACGCAAGTTGTTTTTTCTAATTTTTTTTTTCACATTTAATATATTTAAAAAATAAAAAATATATTAATATATTTAAAATTACTTTTTTAATCATTAAATAAAAAAAAAATTTAACCAGCTATCAATTGGAGCGGTATGTATTATGCGGCGTATTAGCTTTTTTCTTATTCAAAAATTGGATAAGAATCACACCATCACATTCTGATTACCCGCCTCTTGTCGTAAATATGAAAACTTTTTAAAATTTTAATATTTTTTTATAACTTTGTTCTTAAATATTGTTCAAACACGAAATATTTTTTATTTTTAAATTTTTCATTTAGTTATTACCCAAATATAAAAATTAATATAATTTGGATAAATTTTAAAATAAAATAATATTAAAAAATTATATTCAAACAATTTTTTAATTTTATTTATTCATTTTCAGAAACTCTAATATGATACTTATTTTAAAAAATATTTTATTTAATTTTTTTATTTAATTTTTTAAAATTTAATAAAATATTCTCATTCAAATTATGTCACTAGCTAATATTAATAAAATGTTAAGATACTGGAAACATTCAAACATATCTTTAAAAATTGGGGTGGAGCTCTTTTGACGGACTCTCTCTGGACTTTTTGGCATGGAGAAGCATCCAAGAAATTTTTGCTTATGCGAGATGATGTCGATTGTTGAAGATGCTCCGTCATCTTCTTAATTTTGAGAAAGAGTACTTTATTGACGATAGATTATTCTGTCTCCATCATCTTCTTAATTTTAACAGTGTCGTACGATAAGAGCCTCCTCGCCATTTATATATAAAACTAGTGGTGAAGGCACGTTCTGCTGGTTGAGAAAAAAATAGTGTTAGTAATTATTTTTTACTAATAGAGAAAATGTGATTGAAATACATAACAATTTCATTCTATTTGTGTACTAAGTAAAAGATAGGTATATCAAAACAGATTATAGCTTGATATAAGTCTAATAAAAACAGCAACACATAAAAATATAAGTTGTAGTTTTAATCTTAAGAGCAACATATAATATACAAATATTTTGTAGGACCCTGAAAGTGACTGTAAAGCACTCTCATTGACTTGGTTAATTCAATTTTAATCAAATTTATAGTTAACAAGACACTTAAAATACCCCACATCAAATTAAACATGTCTATATAGATTTAGACATTTTCTACTGTAACTTATCAAATATGTGGATGTATAGTAACTTAGCCAAATGTACACTACGGTATTCATTTCTCACTCCTCTCACCAAATATATGTATGCATTCCAGAGTCATGTTGTTTCGTCTACTATATGGATGGAAATGATGTTGAATTTTTAGTTTGTTGCTTTTATTAGAAGTATTAGTCTGTATTACATTTTCATTCAGTTTAGTTAGTTTAGTTGGTTCCAGTTTAGTTAGTTTAGTTGTGAACCAAGTTAAGTTAGTTTTTCAATTTATTTTTACCGCCTATTCTGGCTTGTATATAAAGAGCATATATGTACTCTGCTTTCATAATAATACATTTTCACTTCTGAGTTCAACATTTATCATGGGATCAGAGAAAATTCTTCCGCTAATTCCTCTGCTTTGCCTGTGGATCCTTCCAATCCATATTATCTTCATCATGGAGATAGTCCAGGCACAATGCTTGTTACTCAACTCCTTACAGGCAATAACTATAACACATGGCGTCGTTCCATGCTCATGGCATTGACTGCCAAGAACAAAGTCTGCTTCATCGATGGATCTGCTCCATCTCCTCCAGACACTTCTCCCTTGTTTCAATCATGGACTCGATGCAACAATATGGTGCTTTCCTGGTTACTTAATTCTCTTTCTAAAGAGATCGCTGCTAGTGTCATTTACGTTGATTCTGCCAAGGAGATGTGGTCTGATCTTCACGAGAGGTTCTCTCAAGGCAATGGTCCTCGGATCTTTCAATTACAAAAGTCCATTGCATCTCTTACACAAGATGATCTTTTGTCAGTGCGTATTTTACTCACATGAAAGGACTTTGGGATGAACTGCTGAACTATCGTCCTCTACCTGTTTGTTCTTGTGGTGGTTTGCGATCCTTGATGGATATGCATCAACAAGACTATGTCATGCGTTTTCTGATGGGATTAAATGATTCCTATTCGCATGTTAGAGGTCAGATCCTTCTCATTGAGCCTCTGCCTCCTATTAACAAAGTTTTTTCTCTGGTTCTTCAAGAAGAACGACACCGTGATATTGGATCTGTTTTAGTTCCTAGCATACCATCTGCTGCTTTCTCTTCCACTACTAAATCTGCTCCTATGGCCAAACCTTCCACTCGCAGACCTATTTGCTCTCATTGTTCTATTCCTGGGCACACTATGGAGAAATGTTTTAAGTTGCATGGATATCCTCCTGGATATCGATCCAAAGGCAAATCCTCCAATTATGCATCCACATCCAATTCTCATCCTTCTGTCAATACTACTCATCATGTTGCCAATTCTACATTGACTCCCTCCATGCCTTTTACTCCACAACAATGTCAACAACTTCTGGCACTTCTTCATCCTGAATCCTCAGATTCTTCACCACCAACAACAAATCCGCTAACATCTCCACTTAATCAACTTTCTGGTAAGTCTTCTATATCTTCTATTTTTTCTCTCAACATAGCAAATCCTACTTCAAATCTTCATAATGAATGGGTCATTGATATTGGTGCCACGGACCACATGGTTCATTCCATTTCTCTTTTTCAATCTTTTAAACCTGTCCACAACTCATTTGTCAAATTGCCAAATGGTTTTTCTGCACCAGTTACATTTGTTGGATCTGTTCGTTTACTTCCTCAGCTTGTTTTACACAATGTGTTGTGTATCCCTTCTTTTCATTTCAATCTCCTTTCTGTTAGTCAACTTACTAAGTCATCTCCTTGTTGCATAACCTTTTTTCATGACTCTTGTATCATACAAGACCTCATCCATTGGAAAATGATTGGGAAGGGTAAAGCCAAACAAGGACTTTATCTGCAGTTTAGTTGGTTTCAGTTTAGTTAGTTTAGTTGTGAACCAAGTTAAGTTAGTTTTTCAATTTATTTTTCCCGCCTATTCTGGCTTGTATATAAAGAGCACATATGTACTCTGCTTTCATAATAATACATTTTCACTTCTGAGTTCAACATTTATCAGCTTTGGTGCTTTCACTGGCCTAAGTCTGCAGTCAGTTGAAAATCCATTCTTTTTTTTTAAGTCTGGGCAGCTGCCATGCCTTGCAAATAGAGCAAATGGTCCTGCATGGAATAAATTTGGAATTTTTGCATTATTAACATAGAAATAAAATATGATAAACCAGGAAAAATAGGAAGTATGCTAAATAAATATAAATGGTACAATTTGGTGGGTGTTCTTTGTTTCATTTAGATTTAAGAGATAGCCAGATTGTATTTAAATACATGTTATTTACATTTGATTGTAAAATTTCTTCAGTCGAAAGCTAAACTTCCAAGGTGGACAAAAGAAACTATCTAAGTAATTAAAACAGAAACCACCAATCAAAAAAAAAAAATGATTTTGACATCGTTGATAGTCACTCTTTTTCTCTCTGCAAAAGGAGTGGAAGGTGTGAGTGCGTAGTGCTGGAGGCAGTTATAATGGAAAAAGGAATCTGGAGGTGGCCCCGGCTAACTCTGGAAGTTTTTTGGAAGCAGAGTGCGGCTGAGGTGCGGAGAGGCACTGGAGGTCAAGGCAGTTAGGGAAGTAGCTTATCCAGACGTAAGTGAAGGTGACGACGTGATGGAAGACCTAGAGGAAAAATGGAAGGAGCTACGGTTGAGGGAAGAGGAAAAAATGGTAATAGAGATTGATGATGAGGTATCGGGAGATCTGTTGATGAAAGAACAGAGGTCTTTACTCGGAAAACTTTGTTCGAACCGGCTGATTAGTAAGGAGGTGATGGAAAGCACACTGGCAAAAATTTGGAGAATCAGCAAGAAGGCACAATTCACTGAGGTGAGTCCGAATACTTTTGCTATAGTGTTTGGTAATATAGCTGATAAACAGAAGGTCTGGTCAGGTAGACCATGGCTGTTTGATAACCAGTTAGTGGTATTGAAGGAGTTTGATGGCTTTACGCCATTGAAACAAGTGAATTTTAACTCAGAAAGCTTTTGGGTAAGGTTTCACAACTTACCGTTATCTTGTATGACGGAAGTTCGAGGTGAACAGATTGGGAGTACAGTGGGAAGGGTGGAAAGGGTGGATGTACAGGGAGATGGCAGCGGATGGGGGAAGTTCTTGAGAGTTCAGATCCATATGGATCTCAATCAACCTCTAGCAAGAGGGAGAACTCTGATGGTTAAAGGCAATGAGATCTGGATCCCGTTTAGTTATGAAAAGATGCCTAGAATATGCTTCTCCTGTGGTTGTATAGAGCATGGTCTAAATGAGTGTAAAGAAGGAGGCAGGATAGTAGGGGATGAAAATCAGTATGGTCAATGGTTGAGGGCTAAGCAAGATTATAGAAATAATTTCTTTGTGAAAATGCAAAAAAATGAAGAAAGGAATGGGTGGTGGAAGGAGAAGGACAACATGCCTTATGCTGAAGGTAGTGGGGGAAGTAATAAAGAGGGGGGCAGTAGAGTTAGGGAAGAAAGTGTAGAGGGATTTGAGGTAAATGAAAAAGGGAAGGAAAGGGGATTAAAGGGGAGTGAAAAAACAAAGGAAGGGGAGGACAGTGGGGATGTAGGTAGTAGTAATGGGGTCGAGGGAGTAAAGGAAAGGGATGAATCAACCATGCTATTTACTATGAATGGCCAAAAAGAAAATATGGAAACGGGGTTGCAGGATGTTGCAGTGCAGTTTGAGACCATGGGGAAGGAAGTTGGTAGTGAGTTGATGAGTAAGGAAGTGGGTAGAAGGGTGGAAGGAAGCAGGCCAGAAAAAATAGGTGTATGGAAGAGGAGAGCTCGAGAAACACAAAACAGAAGAGTTAGTTAAAAAAGAAAAAACCAAAAAGAAAAGGGGAATGTTTGATGAAGAAGGTGGGGGTGCAAACAAGAAAGGGAAGTGGAGTGGTAGTTTTGATGTCCCTATTGGAATGGCGGAGGCTGAGATTCAGCCCCGCCAATTATTATGAAAATGCTAAGCTGGAACTGCCGAGGATTGGGGAATCCTTGGACAGTTCAGGGCCTCTGCTTAATGGCAGAGAGAAATAAACCCAACTTAGTTTTCATAATGGAAACTAAGCTTAGAAAGATGAAATGTGAGACAATAAAAAGAAGATTGGGATTTGAAGGTTGTTTTGAAGTTGAGGCAGTGGGAAAAGGGGGTGGTATGGTTCTGTTGTGGGATGAAAATATGCAGCTGGATATTGTGAATTTTTCACAAAGACAGATTAGTGCTTGGGTAATAGAGGAGGGGGTAAGTAAATGGCTTCTTACGTGCTTCTATGGAGCACCTGAAACAGCTAAAAGAAAAGATACATGGGTAATGCTTAAGAGCTTGAAACCAAAGGGAGGTGAGGGCTGGTTGATAGTAGGGGACTTCAATGAAATTTTAACTGATGATGAGAAGTAGGGAGGAAAGGTTAGACCAGATGGACAAATGGAGTTATTCAGGGAGGTGATGAGTGAAGGAGATTTGCATGATTTGGGGTGGAGGGGAGACAAGTATACGTGGAGCAACTCACATGCTGATTCAACCTTTACTAAAGAAAGGTTAGATAGAGCTGTGGCAAACCCCAAATGGATGGACATCTATTCTGAAGCTTGGGTGGAAGTGTTAGTGGCTAGAACTTCGGATCATAAGCCACTGTTAGTGCACTTAAATAGACAAGATCAAAGGGTAGTGGCACAACTCAGGCAAAAGAAAAGAGGTTTTAAATATGAGGCTTGCTGGGCTTTAGAGAAGGAATGTGAGGTGGTTTTAAGGAAAGCTTGGGGAGAAAATGGACCATAGAACCAAAATGTTATGGGCTTACTGAATAATAGTAGGAAGGCTCTTCAGTTATGGAGTAAGTCAAAGAGGCAGAGGAGTGGGAAAGAAATAGAAGAAAAAACACAGCATTTAAAGAGACTACAAGCTGAGGAAAGCAGGGGTAATGTGGAAGAGATCAGGAAGATTACTACAGAATTGCATCTGCTGTTAGAAAAGGAGGATCTCTGGTGGAAACAAAGGGCTAAAACAAATTGGTACAAACATGGAGATCGAAACACTAAGTATTTTCATGCTTATGCTAATCAAAGGAAAAAAAGGAATTTTATTAAAGAAGTAGAAGATCCAAGTAACAATATGGTTTGTGGATTCAAACAGGTGGAAGAAACATTCAGAAATTACTTTGGCACTGTTTTTCAGTCTACAAAGCCAAGCAAGGTTGAGATTGAAGCTTGTTTAGTGGGTATGGGTGGAAGGATGACTGTGAGGATGAATGAGAAACTGTCAAGAAGATTCACAGCAGTGGAAGTGGAGAAAGCAGTGAAACAAATGGCCCCTCTGAAGGCACCTGGACCAGATGGTTTTGGACCTTGTTTCTATCAAAATCATTGGGGAATAGTATCTGAAGAAGTAAACAAAGCAGCCTTGGCAATTTTGAATGGTAGTCCTTTGGATCCTACTCTCAATTACACTTACTTAGCCTTGATCCCAAAGACAAAGTCCCCTAGAAAAGTGACTGAGTATAGACCCATCAGTTTGTGTAATGTCTTGTACAAAATAGTCTCTAAAACTATCACAAACAGGTTCAAAGGTGTTTTAGCTGAAATAATTTCCCCTAAACAAAGTGCTTTCCTGCCTGGAAGAATAATCAATGACAATATTATGATAGCCTATGAGTTATTACACTCAATGAGAAATAGGAAGAAGGGGAAGGTGGGAAGCATGGCCATGAAGCTAGACATGTCAAAAGCCTATGACCGAGTGGAATGGGAGTTTTTGGAGGCTGTGCTGTGTAAACTTGGTTTCTGTACTCAATGGGTAGATTTAGTGATGAAATGTGTAAGAACAGCTTCATACTCAGTGCTCATTAATGGAATCCTTGGATTAAAATTTTGGCCTTCAAGAGGGTTGAGACAAGGGGATCCTTTGTCACCCTATTTGTTCATTATATGTGCTGAGGGATTAAGTAGTCTGTTAGACTATTATGAGAAGAATCATTTGATCAAAGGGGTGCAAGTGGCTCGAGGAGGGACAAGCATCAATCACCTCCTCTTCGCATATGATTGCATCTTATTTGGCAAAGCAAAAATCGCAGAATGGAGGAGATTACAAGAAGTTCTACAAGTTTATGAAAGGGCATCGGGTCAGTTCCTCAACAAAGAAAAAACTGTTGTGTTCTTCAGTAGCAACTCACATCCAGCTGAAATACAGGCAATAAAGGAAGTAGGCCAGAATTATGTTTGTGGTACATATGAAAAATATTTGGTTCTCCCTACTATTGTAGGGAGATCCAAATTCAACACTTTTAGAAGCCTAAAAGAGAGGATCTGGCAGAGAATTGTTAGTTGGGAAAATAAATTTCTGTCCCAAGCTGGGAAAGAAGTTCTTATTAAAGCTGTATTGCAATCCATCCCAACTTATACTATGGGGGTTTTCAAACTTCCTAGCAGGTTGTGCAAAGATATTAATGGGATGTTATCCAAGTTTTGGTGGGGAAAAAAGCAGGAAGGTAGAGGGATGATATGGAGGAAATGGGAAAGGCTGAGTGAGCAGAAACAGAAAGGGGGAATGGGCTTTAGGGACTTGGAGAGTTTTAACTCTGCCCTTCTTGCAAAACAAGGGTGGAGAATCCTCAAGTATCCTTTTAATTTGGCTGCAGTGATTTTCAGAGAAAAATACTTTAGAAAGGGGAGCTTTATGGAGGCAAAATTGGGATCACAGCCATCCCTCATATGGAGAAGCATCTGTTCAGCTAGGACTATTTTGAAAGAAGGGTTGAGGTGGAGAGTAGGGGATGGAAAGGAGATTAAAATATGGGGTTCGAAGTGGTTGACAAGCCCTACTTCTTATGCTGTTCAATCTCCAGTGAAGGTGCTGTAGGAAGATGCTAAAGTTGAGGAGTTGATTGATACTCAGAAAGGTGAATGGGATGAAGACAAGATTAGAGAAATTTTTGTAACAGAGGAAGCTGAAATAATACTAAGTATGCCCTTGAGCAGTAGAGGAACAAAAGACAGATTGGTATGGGGCCCATCTCAGAAAGGCCTTTTCTCAGTTAAGAGTGCATATTACTTACAGCTGGAATTATGGGGAAGAAACCAAGGGGAAAGCTCATTAGAAGAGAAGAGGGATGATAGATGGAACAGAATATGGGACTTGAAGGTACCAGGAGTGACCAAGTTATTCATTTGGAGGGCTGCAAATAACTTGCTGCCCACAAAAGAAAATTTGTACAAGAGAAAGGTGATTGAGGAAAAAAGGTGCCCTTTGTGTGATGCAGAGGAGGAAACAATTATGCATGCTTTATGGGAGTGCCCTGCAGCCAATAACTTGTGGGGAAATGATGAAAGCTGTGTCAAAAAGTGGGCTAGATCTGAATTGAACTTTATGTCTTTATGGGAGAAATTTATGGACAGACTCACAAAGGACCAGATGGAGGAGATGGCTGTATTGTTGAGGAAGGTGTGGCTGAGAAGAAATGATTGGGTGTTTGAAAAGAGAATGGCATGTCCTAAGAACTCGTTCAGTGCTACAAAGGCAGCTTTGCATGAGTTTCGGGTCTCTCAATTGGCTTCAAATCAGGATGAGATGGTACAGAAAACAGACACAAGAAGGGTAAAGTGGGAGAAACCAGAGAGGGGTTTTGTAAAGGTCAATTGGGATGCATCTTTGGATTTGAAGAGAAGGAAAATGGGAATAGGAATCATGATAAGAGATGAACAAGGTGAGGCTATGGTAACTGTCTGTGATCAGAAGCTGAATGTGGTAGAAGCAGCAGTAGCAGAAAGCTATGCCTTGAGGAAAGCAGTTGAGGTATGTTCTAAACTTAATATTCAAAGGGCCATTTTCGAGGGAGATGCAAAGGTAGTGATCCATGCTGTGATTGGCAAGGATGATGTTTCTTTTAATTTTAGTCCTATTGTGGAAGACGTTCGATTTTACTTTAGCAACAGACCAAATTGGTCTATACAGTTTGTGTCTAGAGTAAAGAATACGACTGCTCATAGCTTAGCTAAAAGAGCTTTAGTTATGAAAGGGGAACAAGTTTGGATAGAGGAGGTCCCAGGTTTTATTGTGGGATGTCTGAAGAATGATAAAGATGTAACAAAGGAAGATGAATGAAAGGTTACGGAGGTTCTTTTAAAAAAAAAAAAAAAGTAATTAAAATAGAAATCACAAATGACGGAAATAATGTTTATTTGAAATAAGAACAAAACAAATGCATATACACGGCTGGAAAAAAGAAGCAACAATGGAAATTAAATGGAAATTACCCTTCTATACATGCAGCTTTTTGCAATACTTATAAAACCGTGGGTGCTTATGAGAAAAGAACACGTACAGTTAAAATATATGAAATGCTTTTATGTTTAACAATTAAATTAATTGGAATCATTCAAAATATCCTCATATCCTAGAAAGAGTTCTTTGAATGGACTCGATGCCACTTTAGATTTTAAGGTTGCTGATCCATAAGTACTTCAAGGTTTACCTACAAGATTGTTGTACAGACCAAAGAGTCTGATTTATTAAGGACTCTAATTTTTACTATTAAAAATGATTATTACAATGTGTTTGCTTCAAAGGGATGTGATTTTCACTATTAGCAACGATAAAAGGAATGGATGGGGTGGAATTTATATTTTATTTAATTAAGAACAAAGCCAAATCAATGCAAAAGAATCAAATTCTCCATAGACATCACAACAGCAAATCAGAAATGAGTAAATCTAATAAATAAGCTATAAATAGAAGGAGATTGTATATTAGACGAGCAGCTATGGAGAAAATGTGAAGAAAGCAAAAATTGGAAGCAAAAGATCAACTCTAAAATAAAGAGCAATAAACAATTTGAAAGAATTCAAGATTTTTTTTTTTAATCAAAAAAAGGGCGAGGTCGCGGCCTCTTATTATTGAGAATTCCTCGCTGTAATGGAAGAACAACCATACTTACAATTTCCAAACAACAAATCAAAAAAAAAAATTACATTAGTGTCAAATGTAAGGAATATCCAATTTATCCATACAAACTAAACTCCGAAGACGCCCTTGCAATTCTACACAAAAATAGCTTGCAGTCACCAAGCGGTCCATTAACTTGGTGATAATATTGACAATATTGGAATACATGGTTTCACCATTTATATATAAAAAATGTTATTACAAATTAATACGGGGATTGCGGCCACATGCCATGCCATCCTAGAAAGAAAATCACCAAAATAATTAAAAGAAAACAATGCTAGCTATTGTTTCACTACCTATTGTCCCCATTTTGATTTGTTTGAAATTATAGTTACACTTTATAACTACCTAACTTTCAAAGCTTTAATTAGTTTTGAGCAATATTTCTACTTCTCATATGGTATTTTGTTATCCACAATCACAATATCTGTTGTGATAAGTTTTTAAGGGACTTGATAGAATTTCAACAAAATGAAAACATTTAAAATGTGATATGCTAACTAGTATGATTAGAGAATATTTATTTATATATAAGAAAGTCACTTCTTAAAGATGGGGACAACTTTTTCCGAACAATATTATATGGGGATTGCACATCCGATCCTTATGACAATACATTGCGGAGGTCTGTACAAGAAATATTAGGATCTTTATAAAAATGTCCTGTAATGATCTCCAAGACATTTACTCTATCGTGCACGACTCCTACAGGCTACACATCCATCACATTCTCTCCACGGTAAAAAAAAAAAAGAAAAAAAAAAGAAAATATATGTACTTTTCGAAATATTGAGATAAAGAAGAATTAAAAGCTGACCTAGATCCATTCTTAATATTAGAATAATTCATAGGAGTCGTGACCAAAAGAAAAGAATACATGTAAACTGTAATCAGTACCATAAGCCCGCGTTCAAGAGAAGTTCACGAGAAAAAGAATTACATGGGTTAACGGAGTCAATTGCGCGTAGTGTGAGAGACGATGCAAAATTATTATTGGTGGTACTAGGACTGGTTTGTCGGTAATTGACGTGTGATTCACGTGAAGAAAATACAAAAAGAAATCAGCTCATGTTAATGCATCGTTTTATACACGACATGTACTTATTTGTTCAGAAATTGGATTAGATCAATCACTCGGTCACATTTTTTTCAACCCAGATTACACGCCCTCCCGGCCCCTATTAAAAATTGGGATGGAGTACTTTTGACAGACTCTCTCAGGACTTTTTGGCATAGTGAAGCATCCAAGAAATGTTTGCTTATGCGAGATGGCGTCGATTGTTGAAGACTATTGACTTTGTGGGTATGGTTCTAGGGGAAGGTGAAGATTCCCATGCCTTGTGATATTGTAGAATCGTCCTAGATAGAGCGTTAGTTGTGACCAAACAATTTTATCGCTGAGCGAAGTGGCTGGTTCTAGCATTCTTGATCATTGTTACTAATACTGGATCTGTAAAATATCATTTTATTCATAATTGAGGGTTCATCTGCTTGACATTGTTATTCATCCCAACCGTACGTACCATCTGATAATTATGATAGGCCAACAGCCTGTGGGATGTGATGTGCCACCTGAATGCCATCCATCTTTACCATCCTCAGTAGATAGGTGCTCTGTCTCTGTGATAATATACTTTTTTGGATAGCATCATAGCTTTTCACCTTTGCAGTTTGAAGGCTGGTATAACTGGTCTTTTTTATTAGAGAATAACTTCTACCGGTGCATCTATCAAAGAGCTTAAATCAGTCCCAATATACACCTGCCACTTAGCCCACCCACTACACCTAAGATGCGCCCACACCGCACCAAATCCAGTTCTCTCTCCCACCCTCGTCTCTCGAAGCCAGTTCTCCCTCCCCTCCCCTCACTCACTCTCGTCTCTCTCTCACGAAGCCAGAGCCCTCCCCTCTCCTCACTCACCCTTGACGCCGTGGGTTCTTCCCTCCCCTCACCCTCGTCTCTCACCGAACCCACGATTAAAAACACTTACCGGTGAAAAGATTTGCTCTTTGCAATTTGTTCAATGTTTACGAGAATCTAAAAACAGGTGGCATATTCTGTCTGCAAAGTCAATAAAAAAGCAAGCAAAAGACAAAAGGACAAAGCACCAAAAAAGGAGAAGAAAAAGCTCTCCATCAAAGTCAAAGTTAGATGATCAGAGGTGGTGGTGAATTAGATTGCCGGATTCCTAGGTTTTTACTTGTTTGGTGGACCTGATTGCGTCTAGTCTTTAACATTCAACGAACTTTCGGCCAATTTTAACAAGTTTTGGGTTTTTTCCTTTTTCTCTATGGCGTAGAGGTGGAACTTTATCTTCTTCTCTATTTTTTTCTCTCTCTAAGTTCTGACTTCTGACCAATCCTATCCTTGTGTGGTTTATTGTTGAAGACTTACTACTGGGTTTTTGTTTTTTGTTGTTCCTTGATCCTGAATAGCCTCTAATTCTATTGCACCTAATATTAGCTGATCGACAAAGAAATTGTGCAGTTCCTCGGTGGTGGAGAAGGTGAGCTTCAGCTTCCTGTAACATTTTGGATGGCTCGACGATGAACTGGCCGCGTGGAACTGGTGGCGGCAATACAACTCGTCGGCTATGAGAGGCAGAGGGAAGGGAAGAACATTTCCTTTAGCAGTGTATTTCATTCTAGGTAGAAATCACATGGGCTGAAGTTTATGGTGTTAATTTATGTAATGCTGAGATGGCATCCTTATATTGGTTGCTGTTAAAAGGCTGAAATCAGCCCGTACCGTCCCAAAGCGTTTTTCTTTTTATTATCACGATTACAGAATAAGCAACTAGGTATGCTGTTTAAGAATTGTGACACTATGGGTACTCCCGAAAATGATCTGTTCGTTTGTGTTCTTTTTCAGCAATTTGCAGAAGAAATTAGTGTTGGAACTGTGACGAATGACAAGAGTATTCTTAAGAATTCAATGCACCATTGGCTATTGACCCACCTTTTTTTTCCCTTCCTTCTGTTTAGTGATTATTGAATCTCAATTATAAATGTGCACTTGAACGGTCGTTCAGATGTTGTTTAGATGTACATGAGTTTTCACCAAATAAATTCCACATTTATGTATATGTCAAATGGTCCTGGATATGCATCAGTATGTGTTTTGAAAAAACTCTAAATGCAGGCACACTGGGGAAGGCCCCACGGACGACGTCCTACATGGAGTTGAAATGCCCTGTTTGGATTAAATGAAACGGTACGTTTCGCGTTGAGTCCGAATGCCTTCCCTCCTTTAACAGTTTAAACGGTGCGTTTCCAATTCCTCCCTCATCCTCCACTGTCTCAAACCCATTTCCATTCTTTCTTTCAGACAAATCCGAAAGGTGCTACCGCCTCCATCACTGTCGCCAGCAGCAGCAACACCACCATCGCCAAACAACCCAGCAACGACACTCAATGAACCCTCCACAGTTGGAGGAGCAGATCCACTCAATGAACCCAGCAACCCGAAGACCGCGTTGAGTCCGAATGCCTTCCCTCCTTTAACAGATTGCAAGGTAACACACGTTAGGCATTTTTTCCAAAAGGTTGATTTTTGGAAGATTTCTTGTAATTTTTTTGCATGTACACTGATTTATTGCTACTGGTTGATTTTTTTTTTTTTTTTTTTTTTTTTTGTGATTTCTAGTATACAACTGGTTGTGTTGTTGAAATAGACTACTGATGTAGATTCTGTGATTGTGTTGTTGAAGTAATTTGTTGATTTGTGAATTTCAAGGAATTATTATTGCATATCATGAATTTATGAATTAAGGGTTCAATATCTGCACTACAATGGTACTGAAATTTAAGCAGAGTATTAGTACTATTGCCTACTGCACTGCATCTGCATCAAACTCTGACCAATCAAATTGATGTAAATCTAGAATTGTCGATTTTTTGCCATCTTGAAGGTGGGCGGGCAGCTTGAAGATTAGAAAGATTAATAGTTGCATATGCCAACAATTACTAAGTTTCCCATCACAAATGATCATTTTCGAAGGATCTGTTCAAACTCCCATTGAATCTTTGGTTCTAAGAAACTGTGAAAATTCTAACTCCAACCTAAGCACCACCTCAAGTCCAAAGATTGTCTTTTCTTGGCAAACAAAAATACTGGTATTCTTTCTTTTTATGTGGGGATGAAGTGGAAAGGAGAGGCAATGTATGATAAAGCTACAGGGTGGAGACATAATCATTCCCCTGAGTTAGTAATTATGTACAAAGCAAACTGACTATTATTGCCTATTAAGCAAACATCACTTAGTGGGTATGTTACTCTTGAACTAATTATTCTGTGAGGTGTACCTCAAGGCATATGGCTTCCAAAACTCCAAAGCTACATCATTTCATAATATAGCCCTAGCTTTATTCGACCTCATTCTTTTTTCCTTTCTATTTTTTTTTTTGTCCCCTCGTCTTAGTAAATCAATGGACCATTCTCTTCGCTAGCTTGACCTTTCATCTTGATTTAGGCCACTTAATGCTCCTTCAACTTACTTTGATCATTATTTCCTTTTCCTTTTTCTGGATCAGACATGCCATGCTAATTTTGGTTGCCCAAATTTATGCACTTTATAAATTCTTTTTACTTTTATTAAGGATTACCCCAAAATAAAATTGTGTTATTACCAACCCTTCTTGAGGTTTGGTTATTTTCTATTCTGTTTGGTTATTACAACAAGTATTAGTTTTCTTGTTGAATGGAAATTTTTCACTTGTTACAATATTTTCCAATAAATGCATGAGATCATACGGCCTTGACAACATGATTAATAATGCACTCTTACCCTGACTAGCTAATATGGCAAATAGTATTGGACCTTTTGAAATATTTCTATTCATTCACATGTATGCTATATGCGCTTGTGTCTGTCCTATGTTATTAATAGGTTATTTGCTTAAGAAAACTGCCATTGAGTCAATCATCTGCAAGTAGTCCATTTAAAAGTTTATACGATCACAAAATCTACTTAAATGTAGATCATCTAAGGCATCAAGTCAATCGTCATCAAGTGTAGTTGATGCGCTTGAAATGGAATCACCAAGTAGGTGTGGCTTGAAAGCACCATTAAAGATCTCCCGCATGGACAAAATGTTTGGAAGGAAATTTTATGCCTGTCAGAAGTATAATACGGTAATTAATTGTCATGTTTTTTTCTTGGTTTTGAATGCATGTACAAAGTTGTTATATTTGAAACATGAAAGTCTTGAATTGTATGTAAGGAGAAGGAATATGTCAATTCTTCATATGGGTAGATATACTTCAGTTGGTACGGGAGAAAATTCTAATAAGAGAGAATGAAGTTTGGAAGAGGGATGATGCTATACTGGATCGCATCTCTCGCATATCTTGTAATAGTTTTTAGTTGATTCGGACTATAGCTGTATCATGTTAGTTTAAATGTAAATAGATTGTTCGGATCGTAACGTATATGCTATATGCTCTATGCGAAGAATTATGGCAACTTATTATGGTAAATCCATACAATCACCTATTTACACATGATAGAAGGTTGTGATAAATGGTTTAGTCGCAAATCAGAAAGGCCAAGTAGCTCATAATGAACCAATAATTGTCATTTGACCAAAAAGTGGAACTTGTCCTGAGTTTTTTTTTTTTTTTTTTTCCTTTTTAAATTATGCTTTTATTCAATAATTGGCCGAGACAGATAGATGAATTAGCGACTCCACTGAACCAAATAAAATCACAAGGCACTAGTGGTTTTAACTTAAGTACTAGAATCTAGTACCTACAATTATTGCTCATAAAAAGAAAGAGCGACAATATAATATGTATTGCATATTCTTTAATTAAAGAGAGACTGAAGAGGAATCAGCAGGAACGGAGAGGTGTGTGAGGAGTTGAGACAATATATGTATTGCATACTCTCTAGTTTTTGCTTTGCAGGATACAATATAGTCTCAATGTCCACATGTATTCAATCATTTTCAGCACCTAGCATAAGCAAATACATTGCAAGAAAAATTACATTCATCAAATCTGTAGAAGTATTCCAAAACGTGTACAAGAAAAATTACATCCATCACTCTAACATTCAAAACTACACTCATCAACTGGAAATTTGTAGTGGCAAATAATTCTCGAACTCATATTCTTAAAACCATGCATTCACATCCCTCTATTCGTAAAATCAAAATAATTAAACCAAGGTTGCATACAATAATACAGATTACACTACAAATCCAAACATCTCAAAATTATTCAACTTCAAATTTGTCAGCTGCAGTGACATAGTTCCATAAAGTATGCATTATCAAGTGAGCATCAACTCCTCTCGTTGGAAAGCAAGCATTTCAACTTCTAGTGTCTTTGAATGTTGAAACTTCATTGTATATACATGTATCAACAAAGGGGGAAAAAAAGCCATGACAATAATACATACAGTAACAACTACGTATATATCTGTAGCCTCAATCCGTTAAAAAAAAAAAACTCATATTTACTAATATATAACACTAACAGTTATGCAAATTCACAGTGGCACGTACACACTCGGGGACATACTTCGTCACATACTAGGTAGTATGGATTCAAATTAATTAAACCATCGAATTTGGAGAGCGGCCCATATTAACCTTTCATATCTATCAATTAAATCTACCCATGTGACTCTTCAACCACATTATTATTCATTCTTTAATGGTGGAATATTTTTCTATGTTCCATATTTGTGATCAATGTCATAATTTCTAATACCATTTGTATCAATGCTAACTTGGTCTTTAATTTTGTGACAAAAAACCAAAATAACATTCCAAGAATCTAATACCAAAAATATCTAACAAATTTTTGACCAAAAAAATAATTTTCATTCTCATCTACTCACTTTCACAAAATATAAAAAGCACCCATGAATTTTAACTATAGAATTATAAAATGCTATCTATTTTACACTACATGATATAATTCATCTCCCTTGCTAAGAGTTGAATCACATCCGCAATTTCAAGCAAAATGAAAATGAAAATAATCATGTTCCTTGGTGACAATTTTATAAGAATTCATGCTTGTTATTTACTTATTTTTCTGAGCAATATCTTGCTATACACACACACACACACATATATATATATAAATAAATATATATATATATATATATGTATATATTCTTTGAGCAAAGTCTTTCTGTTTTAAGATTAGCTGCTAATGCATTAAAATTAATTTTTAATTCAAAGGTTGAAAGCTAAAATCAAGAAATTTGCATGGAAAGAGTGCCAATAATGCATCTTATCTGGCTATGAACTCTACGCTGGTAGAGTACCATGGTAATTTTGCACAACACAAGTTCTGGTTTATCTGCTGTGAAATAAAGCTACACACAGTGAACGAGATTATTCAGGGGAAGAAGAAAGACTTAAAAAACACAGATCCAACAATGAAAGTTTCTCACCCAAAATCAGCAACCATTATAATAGAAAAAAACATAGATCCAAAAAACACAAAGCCGCAGATTCAATAAACACAAAAACACACAATATATGGGATGGTGGGAAACGAAAATGGAATGGAGAGAAAACCATTAACCCTTCAGTCGGAAAAGACCAATATCGACAGTCTCGGACGGTGCCATTTGGAAGACAAGTAGTGAGAAGCAACACCGCAGCCTGTGTGATGAATCCGTACAGAAGAGAACGCTGGGGAGGGGGGATGATGGCAAGGGGGTCGGACCCTGGGGGGTAATGATCGTGGGGTGGTGGGACGTTGGGGTTGGGGGGTGGGGGGGGACGATGGGGTGAGGGGGATTCGGTTTGGCGGGTGGTGGGGAGGAGGAGGGGGGAAATCTAAAATTAAAAGAAGGAACCCACCTTTTATATCATTAAAAAATAAATAAATAATAGAAAAATGGATTCCACGTAGATGCAGTGTGCGGAGGTTGCGAGGGAGGGGAGGTTGTATAGCAAGTCTCTTGGTTGTGTTGTCTTGTTAAACAGACAATCACAACTTCTTAGAAGAAGTGTCTGTCCAGTTGGCTGACATGCTTGATAGTGAAATTGTCCTATATTGAGGTGTAATGCTTTTGATGTTTCTTATGTATGCCACTGAATAGGTTAGTGAAGAAGTGGAGTGTGCTTTTCTTTATGAATATTTTTGTTTTATAAAGCTGAGAACCTCGTTGTTTCAATGCATTTCTTTATGAATATATAAGTTCATAAGATGCTTTCCAATGGCAAAGCCTCCTCTACTTGCTTTTAAAGAGCTGAGAGATCCAATAAAGCATACCTGTCCAGGGTCTTTAGGAAATATGCAGTTTCTTTCTCCATATTTCTAGAACAATTTTTCTCATCATTTATAGATCTAGAGATTATGCTTCAAGAAACATGGGCACTTACACACTGCTAGTTGCACAGGTTGTTTGATGTGTTATCAAAGTAAGGGGAACTGAGGGCCTGCATTTAGGGGGGAGAAAAAAGAATAAAATTATTTATGAGTACTTCCATGACTAAAGAATGTTTAGAAAAAAGCATGAATATTTGAACTGATAACTGCATGCATTTTTGGATTACAAGTCTCTTGCAGAGTATAATATATAGAAGGAACATCACCTCAATTTGACCCAGAAAAAATCTGATTTAGCCAATGGCTTCTAACAAAATAGAAGCAACGTTAGTCTGTAAAAGGAAAACACATCACAACACCTAAAGTCATCTCTATGATCTTTTTATTGCTAAAAGAGAATTAGTAAAGAAAAAAAAGGAATAAAGTAGCTAGCAATAAGTGCTTTTCCTTTTTGTGTTTCTTTTCTAGTTTATCATTAGACAGATTTTCCTCATTATGGCTTTCAATATCTGATCTATCTGTTTCTGCCATTTTTCAGATATAGTCTTGAACTATGGTAAACATTCCACCTAGTATTTTGAATGTCTTTGTGGTGCAAACTTCAAATTGACTAAAATTGACAAGATTGGAAGCAAAGATAGGATGTTGATTTTCATTTGCTATATATTTAGTTCATGTAACTTTAGCACCCTATGTGGTCGCTAATCATGCACTGATCTCTGGATATATTGAGAGAGAGAAGACCATGATTTTCTATTATGTAGATGAATATTGTATGTTAATTCTGTGTGAAAATGATGAGGAAATTTGGCAACTTTTTTGGTGATATTTGTCTCCATATGGTTCTTTCCTTCATGACCATCACTTCGGAAAATCTGTACATGTTTATGGTGCTTCACCTTCATGGCCAGATTTTTGTTGTTCTAATTAATCTACAACGGGGATGAAAAGGCTCAATTTCCTTTGCATCCATGCTTTATTGTCTAAGATATGTTTTAGTATAAATGGCAGGTAGCTGTATTCAGAGCTTTAAGTTTGAACCAATCAAAGTTGTTAAGCTTTCTATGGAAGTTCTCACCTTTCAATACTCAAGACCTTATATTGTTGTTGATTTTAGTGCTGCATTTTCTATGCTGTCTGTTGTGTTATTAAGAATTTGACATATAAAATCAGGTGCAAGAAGATCCACAAGAGCCATGTAGATTAAGATCCACAACTCCACTACCAAGTGTGTAGATCAATTATAAATTACAATTTGAGTGGCTTCAGATTTCAAGAGATCAAACCATGTGCTCAAGCTGTTTGTTAAACTCAACTTTTCATTATATAGGTTAATTTAATGAAACTACATATACCCATTTTGTACATCTAACTAAAACAAAGGGGAGTTGTAATCTATTTAAAAACGCTTTACTCCATACAACGTGTAAATTTACATACAATCTATCCGAACCAAGCCAAAACTAATACAATTGTGATAATCCCGTACAAATACAATAATTTTCGCTTTTCATTCTTCAACCAAGAACGCTTTGCTTCCTTGGATATCTAACAAATCCACAAATGAGTCAATTGCATATATGGGAGCCATAAGGATAATAATTATAATAGTCTTCTGCTCCTTTGGTTCTTCCAATAAACGAGATGTTGCGACAATAGCTGTATTGTGAAGTGCATTGTAAGCATCACACAAGATGCAGATCCAAAGAGAGTCAGTTGTCCAAGGTTCATTGTACTTATATCCATTATTCCACAATGGGATGGGAACCAAACTCAGACTTTATAACAGTAATCAACAAAGGAAAAATAAATTTAGGAGTTTAGTTCATTAAGTAGGGAAATAACATTCAGCCATATAACCATTGATAATAATCAAAGAGATCACACCATGTAACATTTATGAGAGGGAATGCCGAGTGGTGAGAGAGAGAAGGAAAATCCACAACATTCAATGTACCAATCACGACAGCATTACGTATACCACTAAAGAGACAAAATGTTTGCAACACATATAATAGCCACTGATGGTGGATGAAAAACCCTCCCCTTCCTAGATGTAATACAATTCGACATTTTAGCATAACTTAAGTAACTAAAGGAGAGCTTGGCAGTAGATAAGTTTCTAGTACAAATTCATGGGGAAAAATATGACCAATCATTATTACAAGAAAGCTCTGGTTATTCAGTTCAATACCTATCATTGCATTTGCATCTTTCAAAATAAGTGGTTAAGTATAGGTTCCGCCACAATTATCCAGGAGTAGCCAAATATCCCACTGTAAAAGGGAATATGAACAAATTCAATGGAGCCAAATGAACATGACTGAAGAATCTAAAATGGGATTGCTTGACCTTTTTCTTTATCTAGTTGTAAAGTCTCAAATAATAATCAGTTAGCAATTTTCTTCCCTCCCTATGAAATTCACCTAATGATCAATTGGTGTGCCAGCTGATTAATTGGCTATGGAAATGAGGGGTGGGGATTCCAAATATATGGCTTCTCTCTCTTCCAATTTTGTTCATCTTAAATAAACTAAAACTTTCTATTCTCCAAAATTCAGGCGTTGATTGAACGAATTGCATACCATTCCCCTGAATCTACAATTCAAGTAAGAAAGAGAGTTTTAATAACTAATTCTTGCACGCAGACCCTAAATAATTTAGCATCAGACAGTAAATAATGTGAATCTTATAACATCAACAATGTACTTGTAAAACTAGCGTTGTGAGTAAAAAAATACTAATTGGGGATTTTTTAATCATATCCTCAAATTTCTATGATTATCGGCAATTCCAAGTGAACAAAGGGATTACTATCAGTGGTCACAATGAATAGAAATCAAAAGCATGAGATTAGGAAAGGCACTTTTTCGCCAGTGCTATGAGAGTAGTATTTCACATTTTGGAGCTGAACAACATAAGTAAATGTGATCTTCATAACAATGAAATAGACTTTCATACACAGCACACAATAGAAATAGTAATCGTATTCTTATGACAGTGAATTCAGAGGCCACCTAGGTTTAATAACAAAGAAAATAAAATATCGAAGTTAGTCTCAAAACATCATAACTCAAAGAATCGTCGAATAAATCTTAAGAAATTAATAGAAGAAGATGACGACGAAGAGTGGCTTAGGGAGTTACATACGAAATTCATTTTCTTCTCGATAGTTTGGATCAGATTGATTGGATCAACTGCAAAAAGCTTTTGCTATCAGGTTGTAGCGTGATGTCCGCAATCCAGAAGAAGCCAATTAAAGGTGTGAAAAGCTGCCCTCGTGAAGTGGAGAGAAGGAGAAATAGAGAGTATTATGAGGCCATTTAGAGATTTGAGATTATGACAATGAAATCAAACAACACTTCGTTGGTCTATTTTTCTCGATATTCTCCAAGTGGAGTGATACTATATATATATATATATATATATATATATAAAGAGACTGTTAGAAAAGTGATCAGCCATAGAGAAAAAATAAACAAGTCAGGGAGAGAGGTCTGCGGAAGTGAGATAGGGAGAGAGGGCTTGAGATTTAGACAGAAGGGGAAGATCAACTCAGAAGGGCCGATTTCGCTACTCAGATAGGAGGAAAAGATCAACTCTTACCAGACAGATGGGTGAGTTATAATTGTGACTTCAATGGAAGGGTAGGGGTTAGGGCAGAGGGCAAGGGGGAGGGGGGAGGGGGGCGGGAGTGAGAGATAGGGGTGTCAAATCGTATTAACATGTCGTGTTCGTGTCGTGTCAAATCGTGTTAACGGGTCATATAGGTCAACCCTAACCCGACCCGTTAAGCTTATCGTGTCAAAATCTCAAACCCTAACACGACCCATTAATATAACGGGTCGTGTCGTGTCGTGTCAACCCGTTTTGACGCATTAATAAATATTACGAAATATGTTTTTTTTATAAATAAACAAATAAATTAAGAAAATATTACGAAATAGGTTAATACGACACAATACAACTCATTTTAAACTATTTATGTAAATGGGTTGAAAAGGCCCGAAATTAACCTTTTTAACCTGATTAAATTTAGCATAATTTTATATAAATGTTAAAATTACAATATCTATAAAAATTATAAAACTAATTATAAGTCCAAAACTACAATCCAAATAATAAAAATATCGAAATTGAAATTCTAACAATTTTATTTTTAGATATAAGGGTATAATTGTAACTTTAACTTTCTTAATGTGTCATAACGGGTCAAAACGGGTTAACCCGTTATTAACCCGTTAAGCAATCTTGTCTTAACGGGTCAACCCGTTTTGACCCGAACCCATTAAGGCTAAACCCTAACCCGCTATTATCGTGTCGTGTTCGTGTTGGGTTAACGGGTCGTGTGACATATTGCCACCCCTAGTGAGAGATGCTCGTTTAGGGGTTAGGGGAAGAACCGGTTCCCTTATTAGTGAACCCGGTTTGACAACTAAGGTGTGGGGTGTGCGTTCGAATAACTGGCTGATGCGCAGCATTTTTCAAAATGATGGATTTAAAAAATCAGTGAGTAGTAGTACTATTTGATCTTTAGAAAAATGTTGTTGATTAATCTCAATAATTAGTGAGTAGTAGTAATATTTAAAAATTCATGTGTACGTAATTAATATATCTTATGATTTTATCTGCAAGTTTAAAACTATTTTCATGTTTTATTGCTTAAGGAATGATCTATCAAAAGACGAGAAATAGATGAGAGAGATACATATTCTTACCGATGGTCTATTCTTCTAGGATGACTCTTGAAGGGGCAATGGAAGGGACTAATGAAGTGGTCAAGGAGGTAAATGGTTTTGGTCATGGTATTGTGTTGTCCGTGTGGGTGTTTGGGCAAGAAATGTTTGCACGAGACCTTGTGACCATAGGATAAGGTAGGGGCTGAGCTGAATGTGAGATTAAAGAAATATTGTCATGTGAAGGAGGAGATGAGATTTCTGAGATAGGATTTGGAGGATTTGGAAGATTTGGAGAGGTAGCATGCGTTGTAGGAGAGCAAGGGTTCGACGGTGTCAAAGGGGTTGAGGAAGATGGAATGTGAGTTGTAGAGGAGTCCGAGTGTGGGCCTGTGATATTTGGTGAAGGGTGAAAGGCAGAGATTGGATGGGTCAAAGGCAAAGGACTGGGGATGGGCCACAAGCCGTTATGCACAAAGAAGTCAGGGGAGCTTGAAGAAGTGGTGATGGGCTATTGTGCAAAAGGAAACAAAGACTCATTAATCACAAAGTCGTGTGAAATATAAGTCTGGCTTGAGGGAATGTAAAAACAAAGACAACCCTTATGGTTTGGACTATAGCCCATGAAGGCATACATTTTAGATTGTAAGTCAAGTTTGTGATGATTCAATGGCCTCAAATTGGGCCAACACGAAGAACCAAAGACATGTAAGAAAAGGTAGTCCAGTGTATGGCCCATTAAGACGTCATAAGGAGATTTGTAGGCAAGGATTGGAGTGGGCATTCGGTTAATAGGAAAAGTTGCTATTTGGAATGCTTCACACCAATATTTTGTGGCCTGGATGAATGAGAGAGTAAAGAGAGGCCTATTTCAACAATGTGGCTATGGTGTCTGTCAACACTCCCACTCCCATTTTGTTGACGAGAGTATGGATAAGAAACTCTATGGATTATGCTATAAGTCTTAAAAATCTCACGTAAGGGTCAGAATTCTCCACCCTCAACCGGTTGGATAGAAACAATATTGCCCAAAAAGACATTTTTAACATATTGAATGAACGCAACAATAATGGATGGCACATTGGATTCTGATTGCAGTGGAAAAAACCATAAATATTTAGAGTAGTCATCAAGAATAAATAGAAAAAATCTACTAGAATTACTGGATAAAATGGGGGCTGGACCTCATACATATGCAAAGAGTAATAAAAAAGGTCCATTAGACCGAGGCGGGGAGGGGGGATGGGCCAAGGCATGAGCCTTGGCTGAGATGCTTGAGGAGCAAAAGTGAAGCCCACGATCTGAAGTAGGAAGGTTGTAGTGCTGAAGTGTGAAGCTAGTGATGCGGTGAGAGGGATGGCCTAGCCTAGAGTGCCATTGTTGAGCTAGAACATGAGAATTTAGAAAAGCTTTTGGTGTTGTGGGAGAAGAGGTGGAAGGCAAGGTTGATGAAGAAGATGGTAAAACGTACAGCCCATCCTTAACAAGGCCCTTGAGAAGCACCACCTGGGATGCTAAATCCTTCACAAGAAAAAAATCTGAGTGAAATTCAAAGAAGACTTTATTATCAAAAAAAAAAAATTGCCTAACAGATAAAAGATTCCTAGAAATTGAAGGGACATGAAGAAGGTTATGTAGAAGAAATTTGCTAGTGGGAGAACTGAGGTGAGCTGAGCCAATATGCTGGATGGGAATGGAGGAGCCGTCTCCAATGCTCACATGGTCAGAGCCTTAATAGGAAGCAAAGTCCAGATTGAGAGAGGCAAGGTTCGGAGTGAAGTGGTGCGTGGCAGCTGAATCGGGAAACTAGCTGGTGAAAGCCTGAAGGTGGTGTAGTGGCCTGATAGGCATGGTCAAAACGATGGTAACACATAATTGTCGTATGTCCTGCTTTATGGCAAACTTGGTAGACCAATCATGCCTCAGCGCGATTTTGAAAATAATTGGAGGTGGATCCTGAGTTGCAACCATTTGTGTTGTTGTGTCATCCAAAGCCATGTCCTCGATGTCCACCACGAAATGGAGAGTTTCGACCACGATTAGTGGGCGTATAGCCCCCTACAGAAAACTTCAAAGTGGTGTTATTAGTAGAGAAATGGGCACCTGAAAGCAAGGATTGAGTCTGGTGAGCCAAACGAGACTCGTGATTGAGAAGATAACTGTATATTTGATGAGAGGATAGGGGATCAGGTCGTGTGGTTAAATAGGTTACTAAAGACTCATATTCTGTTCCTAAGCAAGCAAGAAGATATATAAAAAACTCCTGATCAGTCAAGGTGTGACCAGCGGCACTAAGGGAGGAGGAAAAGGACTTGGCTTTGTTATAGTAGTCTGTGATAGACTCCGACCCTTTACGTAGTGTAGCTAGTTGGTATTGAGACTGAACTACATGAGCAGTGGATTTTGCCGAAAACTGATTTTGAAGTGTAGTCCAAATTTCATGCTAAGTGTTACATTCTAAAACTTGAGCAATAACAGAGTTAGAGAGGGAAAATTAATGGTGGAAATGAGGAGTTGATCTTGGAGAACCCATTGAGCATGAGATGGGTTGGGATTGCCATCAATGAAGGCTGTGGGAATGGGTATAGACCCATCCACAAAGCCAAATAATTGATGGCCTTTGAGAAAGGGGACAATCTATGCTTTCCAAAGCAAGTAGTTATCATTGGTGAGTTTGATGTTGATAAAGTTTTGAGAAGATGAGATGATGGAAGGGGTGGTGGGTGGGGTAGGATTTTTGTCAGCGTTGGCCATGGAGAGTGTAAGAAGACGTTAGTCTTTTGGCTCTAGATACCATGAAAGAACTTGAAAAACTAAAAGGCTAATACATGTTTGAAGAAATGACTCAGGACAACATAGATTCATTTTCTTGCAAAATTCTCATTTCTCCTTCACTGAATAATAGTATTACAGTGTGGAATTTATAGGCCGAGTACATAACAGCCCTAAATCTTTCACTTCTCATATTGTGATAGTTGTCATTCTGTTATGGCCTAATTCTAGGATTTTCTCTCTATAGTGCCTTTTGTGTGCCGTGCATGTCAGGTGCATTGTTGTGCATAGCTGCTACGTGCGGAGCAGGACTTGGTGTTCCTGTAAAGGAGTGAGCTCCTGAGTATGATGCCTTAATAAAGGGGAGGGGCTGTCTAATTGATGATTCTCTGTAGTGATGGTTTACACTAACTATGGCGGAAAGCTTATGTGTCTAGAAACTAATGGCTGGTTGTTATATGGGAAAAATTAGCCGGATCGGCTAGAAGGAATTCTCAAATCAAGATCACAGTCGACAAAAGTGAGGGTCAAAAGTGCAAAAACGAAAATAAAACAGAAGGAAGTGAGGGAGAAAAGCAACAAAGAAAGTAAGAAGATGGGCAAAAAAGGTAAACATGCAACAAAACAAAGGGAGAAAGAAGGAAAAGAAAAATCATAAAAAAACCACTATTCAGGATTTTGTGGGGGAAAAAAAAGTAAAATCTGAGTAAAAGTAATGTAAAAGGAGGGACATGAAGGGAAAACAAACTAAATAAAGGGCCAAAAACATAAAATTACAAGCAAATGAAAGAAAAACTGAGGGATACAAAAGGAGAAATGAAAAAAATGGAGGGACGGAATGGAAAATAAAAAATGGTCGAAAATTTAATGTAGATAGATGGATAACCACTTTTATTTATAGATTTATAGAGAATAGATAGAAATGTGATGACAATGGAGTGCCTAAGAGTATTGGCAATGGTCTAGCCGTTACAAAGTTTAAATTTTTATTAAAATTAGATTTTTTAGCTAAAGTCCAAACCAATAAAAATAATGGCTTACTTTTGATTTATTTATGTGCAACATATTATTTGCATTGGCTTGGTTAGAGTTAGGGGTGTAGAACTGGGCCCATTGTTTTTTGGTCCAGTCCACCCGGAATTCGGTTATGGATCTGCTTTTGCAACCTGGTTATCCATAATCGAATCCTATCCTTTTAATTTTTTTTTTTATTTTAATCTCTGCCACGCTGTTTTGTTTACTTTTGGATGAAAAGTGCAAAAGATAGTGACAATATTTAGTAACTTTTCAAAAAGGACTATTAATATTTATGGGTCTCAAAATTCCTTTTAACTTGTTGAAGTAAAAACATATATTAGGCCTGCATAATGGTTAATTAATATAGAAAAAAGAACACGACTTGACGTATGTCACAAACTATAAATATTGCAGTGCTATTTTATGTGCATTTCCGTGACAATACTAATGAAATCTAATTCCACAAGGTAGTGCGTGATCAAACCCACCTGAGTTGTATTGAGATTATAGCAGTAGAAGCAAATGTTTCCACTGCACTTAAGTTAATTTCATCTTACGTAAAACAAGTATAAGCTGAAGCTCAAATTCATCAAATTCATGAAATAGTTAAAAGTAACCTCTACCTATTTAAAATTTTCATGGTAAATGTTCTTAGTTTTGATTGGAAAAGTAGTCATGGATGGATCACTTTTTGACAACCAAGTACTTGTGAAGAGTAGTAGCATTGTACTAGTCTAATTAGTTATGTTATATTATTATTTATTTTGTATTGTTATTTATTTATTTATTTATTTATTTTAAAAAAACTTTAAATTTTTTTTTTTAAAATCTAGGCAATTTATCAACAAGTGCTATAAAAATATTTTTTAAAGTTTTAAATAGTTTTTTTTTAAGTATAAATATTTTATCTGGATTAAATCCGGTTACAATCTGGATATCCAGATTTATAGGCAAAAAAGGAAAAAAAAATTTAGATATCTAGAGTGAATTCGGTTATCCACCTGGTTTTTAAAATCTAGATCCAGATTCTGTTATGGTCAGATATCCAAATCCGAATCCGGCTACACATCCCTAATCAGAGTATTTGTACGTAATAACTAAAAAAGTAATATGGTTTTGTAAAGGAATATGGCATCCTAGTAAAGGAATATAATTTTGTAAGTTGGAGAATATGGAGGCATTTGGACGTCATACCTACAAAAGTAAGGTGGCCATTGGAGGTTGTGACATTATTAAACTGCTGGTCCTGTTGGTATTGATGAAATCAATGTTCGTTAATGGAGAAAAGGTTATAACAGTGGACATCTATAACAGAACAACGTAAGTCTTGGAAGAGTGCTTGCTGACTGCATCATGACCAACCTTGTAGTACTTGTTTAGGCTCTCTAGATCAGATGCTCCTGGTGCCAGAGGCTCATTAATGAGTTCAACTGCATAAAGGCTCAGGCTCCTTGCATACGTAACTATATATGTGGAAGTCATGAGATTCAAATATAAAAACAGTCAAATGGTGGAAGGTTGATATATAATGCCACATTATCATAGTCGAATAGAAATAAGATGATGGTGTAATGTATAACATTTTTCTTTAAATATATACCTAGCAGTTAGGATGTCCATGATGACGACTGTGAATGTCTTCCAATACTCCTGAGATCCAATATCATCGACTTGTCAAACAATTCTAAATAGCGTGATATTTTATGAAACTTTGTACGTGTAGCATAACGATCTTGTGTGAATCTTAAAAGGCACACTCCACTCAAGGTATATCCTCTATCTTGTGTAGTATAATGACTTGAATGAAAAATAGGTTAAAATATATCGATCACATCGATCTGTGTGACTAGAGATGAATTAATGATGGAGAAAAACATCTCTCAATTTGTAATCATTAACATAAGAAAATTGATCTAAAGTTCTCATAATTCTCAATATATGATACCATCTAAAAACTCTTGGAGAGTGATGAGTAAAAAAATGGTAAAAATAGCACTTCTCTTCACACAAATCTTTCTTCAAATCTTATCTCCAAACTCTGTCAAGTGGACTCACTCTAGAAAAATGTCACAACAAGTGATAAAAAAAGAGAAAAAAAAAATGAAAGAAAAGGAAAGGATAACAAAGATGGTGTGTGACTAGATTGTATTGATGGTTTGTAGTGTGTATTATCTGATGGGTTAGTAAAAAATTATTAGTTTAACCCAAAAAGTTAAAATAAATAGTCTAACTTTTCAAAGAGTAGGAGAGATAAAAGGAGTAATTCTTAAACTTCTTTTACCCTCGTAATTTGCAGGGCTTTGTGTATTGGTTCATTCACAGGCATATGAAGGCAAAAAGGTGCCTACTAGAAAGGTGTCTTTACCCACATAATATGTAGGGCTTTCTTTGGTCCATATGGTCCATAGCCATTAGTGACTTGAAACTCCCCTAACATCATTCCTTGCAAAATCCGCAGTCACCAGCTCCTCTGTCTTCACCTGCACAATTTCAATGTTATAAAGAAAATATGTCACTCCTCATCTTTTATTGAGTATGACCCATGACTGGGCAACCAACCTTCAACATTCTTGCTATATTTCAACACATCGGAACTTTGCTTATATTAATAGAGTTTGATTTCATTGATTAATTAATGTGAGATTTGGTACTCCTCCGACGCAAGTGAGGCTGTATTAATGAAATATGAGATATAATTCTTTTTATCTTGGCAATCCAGGTTCTTGCGGCATTGGTAGGGTTATTCATAATGACTCGGGGTGACATGTTCAGGCCTATGCCTCACATGTTGGCTTTGGGTCCAATAATAAAGCGGAACTCATGGCGCTTCTTCAAGATTTGAGAATTTGCAAAGCACAAAATATCACTAAGGTGATTGTAGAAATGGACTCGAAGGTTGTTATTTCTTGGTGGCTTAGAGGGAGATGTGGTGTGTGGTACCTAGAGGATTTTTGGGAGGAAATTATTGGGCTATGCCATACTATGCAATGCCATTTTCAACATGTCTTTCGTGAAGGTAATAGGGTGGCAAATTGGTTAGCCAAGTTTGGGGCTTTAGGTGAAGAATTGACTTATTCTAATAATTGTAGTATGCCTCGGTTTCTTAGAGACTTGCTTTGTCTGGATTTTTTAGGCCTGCCCTCCTTACAATGTTAGGTCTGGCTCTTTATGGTTCGTATTGTTTTTCTTTATCCATAGGTTTGTAATAGATAAGTTTTTTTGGTTGCGGCTTCTTTGGGTTTTCCCTAGGGTCTTGATTCTGTTTCCACAGTATTCCTCTACTATAAGTGAGGATTTTATTTCAATAAATATGGGAAAGGGTCACTATTAGACATGTGACCTTCTGCTCTTCTAAAAAAAAAAAAAATTTATACCCTTAAACATTTAAAAAAAAAAAATCACATCATCATTTTAAAACACTTAATCTCTAACATCCAAAAAACCATTATATCCAGACCCATCCTCAGGACAACTAACATTAATTATTCAAACATGATTAGCACAAGAGATCCTTAATTGGACAATAATTAAGTACCCAATTATCCAATCTAGCGAACAAAACATGAGTTCCACTTAACGTAATTAGGCAGATTAGTGATCTGTGTGCGATACTTCTAATCTTTTTACAAGGAAATTAAAAAAAAAAAAAAAAACTAAAACTAAGGGTAGAAAAGCTTAATGATATTTCCTTAGTTCGAAGGTCCAATTTATTTTCGATCTAAAAAATGGGATCTTCAATCCTATTTTTATCTAGCTTTCATGTACATTAAAGAAAGAAACCAATGTAAAACAAAAGCAAAATCAATTAAAGTAGTATTTTTCCCAAAAATAAGAATGATTTCAACAAAAATTTTAACCCGGTACAGAAGCCAAGAAGATTAGCAACTTAAGATTTTTCATATGCAAATAAATTAATGAGCTTCACGACCAGATGACAAGACGAGTTCAAAAACAAAAGTCTTCTTTTTTCTTTTTAGCATATATGAACAAAACAAACACAGACCTAAGTAGACCACAACTTTTAATTAGAACCTCTACAATTCCAATACACATCCCTCAGAATTCATTGCTCATCAAATAGAAATTCAGTCCACTACTTTTAATTTTTCTTATGATTCTTCACAGGGATTCAAAGTGAAGTTCTTAATCGGAGCTCAAAAATAGAAAACAAAATATAAACAATTAGAGAACAGAAAACATATCCTATAACTTACTCACAATGTGAGAAGGGAGGGAAACCAAAACCAAAACACATTAAAAGGGAGAAAACTAACCTTATTTTGCAAGGGCATACTTTGAAACTCAGCCCAATTGATGATTATGCCAAATTTTTTGAGGTTAGGGTTAAGGTTTCGGTGCTCTGTGGGCTTCACATTTCAGATCTGGTGGAGAAGACGACAGGGTTTTGTGGCTTTAGTTTGTGGGTTCAAATCGGTTTTGTGGTTCATGGCTCTTCGATACGAGCCTGAAGCATGGGTTTGTGGGTCTTGGGTTCAAGGAGAAGACGAAGACCAAGTGCCTACGAGGACTGCTATGTGGGCTTTAGATTTCAGATTTGGTAGAGAAGACGAAAGGGCTTCATGGCTCTGGTTCGTGGGTTCAAATCGAGTTTGTGGTTTGTGGCTCTTCGGTACGAGCTTGAAATATGGGTTTGTGGGTCTTGGAATCGAGGAGAAGATGAAGACCAAGTGCCTACGTGGTCTTGGAATCGACTTGGATGGAAGGCCTTTCTAGGGAAGACAATGGGAATGGAGAAGAGGGGAGGGTCTCATAGGGGATGGAGTGCGAGAAAGTGAAATAACACCGAAACAAGGCTTTGTCTTTGATTTGAATTAAAAGTTAAACAACGCCGTTTTAAAACATGCCACGTAGGACACAGTTATGAGGGGATTCTCCAAACCGGTTGTAAGTAGACTTTTTGTATTGGGATACATGATTTCGCCATTTATATATAAAAAATGTTATCACAAATGGAGTGCCTAATTCGGGAATTGCGGCCACATGCCATACTAGAAAGAAAATCACCAAAATAATTAAAAGAAAACAATGGTAGCTATTGGTTCACTACATATTGTCCCCATTTTGATTCGTTTGAAATTATAGTTACACTTTATAACTACCTAACTTTCAAAGCTTTAATATGTTGGTATTTTTTTATTATTTAGCAATATTTCTACTTCTCATATGCTATTTTGTTATCCTCAATCACAATATTTGTTAGGGTGTACGTTTAAACCGTGCACCCAATCTGACCTGAACCTGCCAACCAGAACCGATAAATAACCAGCCCGGAATGAAAATGGGTCGGGTTCGGTCTTTTCCATTTAATTCCGTTTTGTGTCCGGGTCGGTTAATTATCCGTTGGCCTTCGATTTCATGTAGACTGAAATCGAAAATCTCAATTCCTAAATTCCCTTTGATTCTTCCCTCTCAGTGCTCTCACTCTCAGGCTCTCAGCTTAGTCCCGACTCTCCCACTCCCAGAATCCCAGCTCTCAGTTTTGGCCTCTCACAGTCGCATCTTCCATCTCAGATTCTCAGCATCCGTCGCACTCTCTCACTATATCTCTCTCTCTGACCGAAGGTAAGATGGTCTGAATTGTTGGGGTTAGGTTTTGTGAGGGTATGACAATTTCTGGGTTGGTCTTGATTTGCTGTGTGTTCTGAGTTTTTTTCTCGGTGATGGGGAGTACATAGACTTCTTTCTTTCCCCATTTGCTCTGCTGCGAACTAATTTAAGACAACATTTTTGGAACATGTTTTGTATATTTTGGGTGTTTGTGTCGGTGGCCATTCTATGAATTTTTGAAATTGGTCAAATAAAAGGAAGACTTACATTCAGAGATAAAAATTGATGGAGTCAATCATTTTAATAAAATATATAAAAATAATTATATATAAAATTTTTATTAACATTAAACATCAACTGCAAAATATTGACCCTATCCATTTATGTATTTTGTCTCCTAAGCTATTATACAGATATGTAAACGCGTCCAATTATTTTTGCAATGTTTTGTACAACTATATTTTAAATAAATTAAATTTTTATAAAATAATTTATAAATATAACATCATTTTATATAAATATTTTTTATCTTAAAATATTATTATGTAAAAAGTTGTGAAAAGAGATGTGTATCGATCAATACTTATATAAAACATACACGGGCTTCGTTTATTTCAACACTCCTTAAAAATAGACATGAATTTGCATGTGAGAATATCATATTCTAGATCTAAAATGTCATATTGTGAGGAAAATGACATGCATATTGTAGCTTAAAAACAAAACAAAAATGAATAATATTGATGAGAATATTATAATCTTTGTATAGTTTGTATCGAACTCATTTGTCCCGGAATTGTAGTTGGTTTTCGTATAAATTCACCATGTAAAAATAAAAATAATAAATAAAAGTATTTTTTTCCGATCAGGAAACGTATTTTTAACTAATTTAAGTCTTGTTTAATTATATAATTCAGATAATATAAGATAAAATATTTTATTAAAAGTTAAATAAAATATTATTATAATATAATTTTTTAATATTAATTTATCTTAAAATTAAAATAAATATAATAATAAAATAAAATTGAGATGAAATAGTTTAAATTTACATAAACAGACGACGCGTTAAGGATGAGGACAAGGGATGTAGACCGCTAGGTCGCTGGCTGCTTGATTGGCTGCGTGATGGGTCGTTCTCAGGGTTTTGCCTGCACTGTCCGCATCAATCATTTATGGACAATGCCATGTCCACAGACGATTCTTACATAGAATCGTCACCGATCAAGGTTTTTTTTTTTTTTTTCACTTTTCTTAAAACATTTTTTTAAAGTATTTAAATATTTTTTTGAAATTAAAAAAAATCAAAAATTCATTTAAAATATTTTCTTAATCATTAAACAAAAAAATAAATAAATAAATAAAATGCAATTCGGTATAAATTTTCGGTAAAAACTTTACGTAGGAATAGTATTTTCATCATTTATATTGGGTTCCAGCCCCTGGTCTGCCAACTTGCATTCCAACCTATTTGGACTTTTCGAAATTTTCAGAATTGCCAGATGAAAAAAATGATTATTATTATTATTTTTTGGGCAAGTAAATGACAAAATCGGATTAACCTAAAAAAAGCTTTTTCAAGTACAAGACTTTGTGATCATCTTCTTGTAACCATGTTGGGTTCGAGCTGTGATCTTACTGTTGAAACTTGTTTTATAATTGATGTTTTAAATTGGTTTTCTTAATTAATTATGCTAAATTGCTAAAAATATTTTGTTTTTAAAAACATGTTTGGTAACACATTTTTACCTCCCGGTCACTAGATTTGACATACAAAAATTTTATATACAATTATTTTATTTTTATTTCTTATATGCTCTATTAATATAATTGATTGAATTATTTTTTAATATAAAATAATTTATTTAATTAATTATATTAATAAAATACAAAAATACAAAAAAATAAATAGTAGAATTCTTCCATATGTAGAGACGTATTTAAG